>NW_005357191.1:366495-381819 GCF_000412655.1 Myotis brandtii
AGGCGGGGAACGTTGGCTTCCTCCGTCACTGAAGCAAGCAAGCCTCATGTTCGCTTCAAGCTGCCTGGCTGCCAGCCGCCATCTTGGCTGGCAGTTAATTTGCATATCGCCCTGATTAGCCAATGGGAAGGGTAGCGGAGGTACGGCTAATTACCATGTTTCTCTTTTATTAGATAGGATGTTCTTTCCTGTATCATTTTGTTGATTTGGGTCTTCTCTCTTTTTCTCTTGAATAGTCTAGCTAGAGGTCGGGCAGTTTTCATCTTTACAAAGAACCAATTCTTAGTGTTTTAAGTCTTTTCTATTGCTTTTCTGTTTTCAATTTCATTCCTTTTTGCTGTAATCTTTTAGTTCTGTCCTTCTGCTGACTTTGGGCTTCTGCTCCTCCCCTCCCCCCCCCCCCCCCCCCCTGATATATGAAGTTGGGATTTTTATTTGAATTTTTTAATTGGTTTTGTATTTTCTTTTTTTTTTTTTTTAACATATTTTATTGATTTTTTACAGACAGGAAGGGAGAGGGATAGAGAGCCAGAAACATCGGTGAGAGAGAGAAACATCGATCAGCTGCCTCCCGCACACCCCCCACTGGGGATGTGCCCGCAACCAAGGCACATGCCCCTGACCGGAACCGAACCCGGGACCCTTCGGTCCGCAGGCCGATGCTCTATCCACTGAGCCAAACCGGCTATGGCTTGTATTTTCTTTTAACGTATTTTTTATTGATTTTAGAGAGAGAGGAAGGGAGAGGGATAGAAAGATAGATACATCGATGAGAGAGACATGAATCGAGCCCCAACCAGGGCATATGCCCTGAACAGGAATTGAACCGGAACCTCTTGGTTCATGGGTCCACGCTCAACCACTGAGCAACACCAGCCGGGCTGTTTTGTATTTTTTATTTCTGTTATTCTTTTAAATTTTATTTGGCCATTTTTTGCTTATTTTTCTCTTATTTGTTTGATGTTATTTACTAGGTATTTAGGTAATTTGTAATTTTTTTCTGGTTTCTTATTAGGTCTCTTTATTTTCCTTAGTGTTTTTGAAAATTTTATTTTTCAATTATGGTTAACATTCAGTATTATTTTGTATCAGTTTCAGGTGTGCAGTAACTAGATAATTATAGGTTTTACAAAGTGTTTCCACTAATATTTCCAGTACCTGACTATATATAGTTATTATTGACTACATTCCCTATGCTGTTTTTATTTTTATTTTTATTATTTTTTACATATGTCCCCTTTCTTCCCCATTGACCCTCTCTAGCCCACTCCCCCTCCCCCGCCCCAGGCCTTCAGCACCTTATTGTCTGTGTCCATGGGTTATGCATATCTGCATACAAGGTTTTTGGTTGAGATTCCGCACTCTGTTCCATGCTTCCATGTTTCTGGATCCACTCTGTTCATCAGGTTATTTTGTTACTTAGATTCCACATATGAGTGCGATCATGTGATACTTGTCTTTGACTGACTTATTTCACTTAGCGTGATGTTCTCCAGATCCCTCCATGCTGTCTCAAAGGATAAGAGATCCTTCTTTTTTACTGCTGCATAGTATTCCATGGTATAAATGTACCACAGCTTTTTATCCACTCATCTACTGATGGGCACTTGGGCTGTTTCCAGATCTTAGCTATTGTAAACTGTGCTTCTAGGAACATAGGGGCGCATACATTCTTTCTGATTGGTGTTTCAGGTTTCTTAGAATATATTCCTAGAAGTGGGATCACTGGATCAAATAGCAGTTCCATATTTAATTTTTGTGGAAACTCCATACTATTTTCCATAGTGGCTGCATCAGTCTGAATTCCCACCAGCAGTGTACTAGGGTTCCCCCACCCCTTTTTAAAAAATATATTTTTATTGATTTCAGAGGAAGAAAGAGGAAGAGGGAGAGAGATAGAAACATCAATGATGAGAGAGAATGATTGATTGACTGCCTCCTGCACACCCCCTACTGGGGCTGGAGTCTGCAACCCGGACATGTGCCCTTGATCAGAATCGAACTCGAGACCCTTCAGTTCACAGGCCAATGCTCTATCCACTGAGCAAGCCCTGCTAAGGCTAGGGTTTCCTTTTCTTCACATCCTGGGTAGCACTTGTAATTTGTTGATGGTTCCCTATGCTGTTGTTATATCCCATGACTATTTTGTAACTACCAATCTGTACTTATTAATCCCTTCACCTTTTTCACCCAGTTGCCCAACCCCCCTTAATTCTGGCAACCATTGGTCTGTTCTCTGTGTCTATGAGTTTGTTTCAGTTTTCTTTGTTCATTTATTTTGTTCTTTAGATTCCACATGCAAGTGAAGTCATATGGTATTTGTCTTTCTCTAATTGACTTATTTCACTTATCATAATATCCTTTCGGTCCATTTATGCTGTTACAAATGGTAAGATTTTATTCCTTTTTATGACTGAGTAATGAGGCCTTTTTCATTTGAGCCTAAATTGCTATCTTCAATGTTTGCTGCAAATGGATCTATTATCTACGTATTGCCAGGTCTGGGATCATCTTTCTTTGGGTAAAAAAGATTCTGTGAGTGACTGTAGGTGCTGTTGAACAATGGTTACCACCTGCCAGTTGACACCTTTCTCTCTCATATATTCATCAAAGTTTGAAAACATTTGCAGATCTTCTTCAGCCAACCATGTTGCCACAATAATATTTTCTTTTGAAAAGCATCCATTTTACCTCGTAGTGTGAACACGTCCTTATGTTGTCCTTGCAAGGATATGTGTAGTTCATTTATTTATTTTTAATATATTTTTATTGATTTCAGAGAGGAAAGAAGATGGAGAGAGAGATGGAAACATCAATGATGAGAGAGAATCATTGATCGGCTGCCTCCTGCACGCCCCCTCCTGGGTATGGAGCCCACAACCTGGGCATGTGCCCTTGACCAGAATCCAACCTCGGACCTTTCAGTCTGCAGACCGATGCTCTATTCACTGAACCAAACCGGCTAGGACTGTTTAGTTCATTTAATAGTGGAAAAAAAAATCTGCCAGGTATGCAAGCGTGGCTCCACTCATCGTCGGAGAAGAGTTCTTGTAATTTCGGATTACTTTGCCGCTGGAAAAATATTTTGACTTCTTGGCGCAGGGCGAACAGTCGGGTTAGTACCGTGCCCCTAGACAGCCGTCTCGCCTCAGCGTGAAGAAGGTGAGTGTACTGGGAAGCCATTTCTTCGCAAAGTGCCTCAAATATTCAAGAATCAAGCGCTTTGTGTCGAGTTTCACTTATAATTTTAATAACATCTGATAATACTTCGTGTAGTTCTGGGGCCATTTTTTTCGCCGCAAGTTGCTCACGATGTATATGCCGCGAGTAGACAAAATGTCTGGGTGACCAACACCTTTCACCTTTGCAACAGTTCCTGAAAGATGTCAGGCATGTTTGCGGCCGTCTGTACCTGTCCCAGTACATTTCCCACTCAGTCCCGTGTTCCAGGACATGACTATGAAGTGCTCCAAAAGTCCCAGCAAGCTGAGCGAACGAAATAGTTCTTCCTGCACACTCAGCCCTCACAGGGCAAAGCAGTGCCTTGTTACTTATGTCCGTTGATTCGTCAAGTTGAATTGAATAAAATGGTGGATTTTTCACCATTTTTATAACTTGATTTTCAATATCTTCAGCCATGTCTTCAACTCTGCATTTGACAGTGTTAGCAGGCATAAGAATTGCTTGCTGTTTCTGGACAGCCTGCCTTCCCCAAACCTTTCCAGGCTTGTAACATGCAAGGCTGAATTCATTCCTCTCCAATCGTAGATGGCTTTTTATTTTTCTCGATCTGAAGTGCTATCAGGTAAGAAGCCTTTAATGAGGATTTATCTCCAACAGTCATTTTTGTTAGAGCAATTACTTGCTTTCGCACATTTCACGCATTCTTTGAAAATATTCAAGTGGTTTTTTTAGCTAAATCCGGGTGTTTTGATTGCAAGTGTCTTTCGAGTTTCAGAGGTTTCATGGCATCATTGGATAAACTCTCAGAACACACAGCACACAGCGGCCGTGGATCCAGCGCACGACCAGGCTCTTGAACAAATCCAAATTTCAAGTAGTTCGAATCCTATTTTCTTGATACTTTGAGTTTTTTCTTCTCCCCACCTCCAGCTCGAATGTTCTTCCTAATGGTGCCTGCCGAGGACTGTGGAGACTGATTCATTGATCAGCTCACATATTACTATTATCAATAGTTACATTATCTTTTGTATTACTAAAGAAATGCAAAATATTCCTTTGCTCCCCCCCCCACTCATTATGGCATTATTTCATCCAAATCTAAAACCAAACAAGAAATGATAGTTATTAAAGGCAAACTATTTGATGCCATTAAATATAACAGTTAAAGAAAATACACAGTTACATACAATGCACAAATCAAATAAAGCAATCGGATGAGAATCGGTAATCTGGAGCGGGTGGCTGCTGTAACCGCCGAAACAACACTGAAGCCGCTTGCACCACTCGTTTCCCCCTCTCTAGTTACTAGAAAGGGAAGTTCATGAAATATAGACTCTAGTACATTTCGTGAATTTAGTTCAATTAAAGGTGAAAATTGTCATTCAGTCAGGATATAAGAATTTCTTAGAATATTTTTTGTTTTATTATTATTTATTAGGATTAATAAAACATAAAAAATGCAAATAATGTCCAAATTTTTCTATGGACCACCAAAATTTTCTCACAGACCACCAGTGGTCCGCGGACCACCGGTTGGCGACTGCTGATATATATCACATATTCCCATGTCTTTAAGTATGTTTTTTAGAGATTTTTCCTTTTCTTTCTGTGCTGCCACGCTGCCTTGTTTATTCATTATATTTGACGAATGCCTTCTCTGTCTAGACATCTATGTATCAGTTGCACTTGTCTTGCAGATGAATATGAAGAATTTTTTCTCTTATTTTCCAGTAGGTGGCACTTAATCACAACTTTTTTAGCCCTGTGATAGTCCAGTGCTGCCTCCCCCGCCCCCCAGCCAGCAGCCGGATGCTGCCATCAGTGTAGCCCCCGATGTGTGTGGGTGGGGTTGGCTCTGGTGGGCTTCTTTGTCATTTTGCCCTCCCAGTAATGGCGATGTCGGACTTCTACGGGGTCCTCTTTGCACCCCAACCCTGGTACCAATCACAGAGTGCACCCTTTGCTCAGGGAAGGGAGTGATTCTGTAGTAACAGTTCTCAGGTTTGCAGATAATGGGCTCTGAGACGCCCCCCCCCCGCCCCCACACACACCAAGAGCAAAGGGAGGCGAGCTCTGGGAGGCACCTGGCAGCAGGGCTCCCTGGCTGTTTCTCTGCCTGAAAGCCCACTGGGCTCAGCTGCACCCCCTGGCTGTGTGCTCCCCAGGTCTCTGGGCTCAGCTGCACCCCCTGGCTGTGTGCTCCCCAGGTCGCTGGGCTCAGCTGCACCCCCTGGCTGTGTGCTCCCCAGGTCTCTGGGCTCAGCTGCACCCCCTGGCTGTGTGCTCCCCAGGTCTCTGGGCTCAGCTGCACCCCCTGGCTGTGTGCTCCCCAGGTCTCTGGGCTCAGCTGCACCCCCTGGCTGTGTGCTCCCCAGGTCTCTGGGCTCAGCTGCACCCCCTGGCTGTGTGCTTCCCCGGGTCTTGGGCTCAGCTGCACCCCCTGGCTGTGTGCTCCCCAGGTCTCTGGGCTCAGCTGCAGCTGATAATACTTGCTTTTGTAGGAGTGACCACTGTTTGGACTGTAGGGCAATACAATCCTTAACAGCCATTTGTAAGCCTCCTGCCACAGGAGAACAAAAGACCAGGGAAAACTCGCTGGACACCAGGAGTCGGACCACACAAGGAATGAAAACTGTCCTGAAGGCACCTGATCGCACACCTGCATTCCATGCACATTCCAAGCCCAGCTCAGCCCCCAGACCCCCCCACAGCAACGTTTCCCGCCAGTGACTGCATGTAAGGATGGAACTCCAGCTCCTGGGGGCTGCCAGCATGGACTCCATGGCCCCTCGGCTCCGTGCTGTGCAGCCCTTCCCTCCTCCACCCCCTTTCCCTAAACAAATTGAATCTTCTTTAATCGCCGTCTGAGATGGCTATTTAGCCTACCCTCATGCACCATCCACTGTGTTCACCTTTCACTTCTTTTATTATTATTATTATTATTTTTTTTTTAATCCTCACCCGAGGATATTTTTCCATTGATTTTTAGAGAGAGTGGGAGAGAGAAGGAAAGACAGAGAGAATGTGAGACAGATACATTGGTTGGTTGCCTCCTGGGGCCTGAGCGGAATCAAACCTGGGACCCTTTGGTCCTCAGGTCGACACTCTATCCACCGAGCCAAACCGGCGAGGGCCACCTTCCACTTCTTAAACTTTTACTCCAAGCCTGTCAAACTCAAAGGCTAACGCGGGCGAAATAAGCAAGGTTTAAGTTTATGTGGGCCACAAAAAAAGCTTCAATTTTCATAGAAACGTAGGTTTATTTCGATAGAGACATGCTGAATACAAAGGGCTGAAATAAATGAGTCATCGTTAACATAAAATAATAGAACGTTTTAATAAAAATTAATATTTTTCTTGAACATTAACTTACCAGACACTGAATAACCGCACAAATTAATAAGCGTAACGCAAATAAACCTATTTTTCTTGTTCTCCGAAAGCGAAATATTTCCTGTTGTGCACACCAAACAGGACAGTACAAGACTAATGACGTGGCAGTCACTGCTGAAATATTCGCTGCTGGTATCAGTGGAGAGAAATGGTGCACCTTCGCGTAAGGCGTGTAAGGGAAATGAATGCAACACGATTATAGAAATCAGTCATTAGCAAACGTTGTAGTTTGTTATTAATAATTATGTATAACAGGAAATTGTAAAAATTAAGTTATGAAATTTTTATTAAAACATTTCTTTTTTTAAAAAAATATATTTTATTGATTTTTTACAGAGAGGAAGGGAGAGAGATAGAGAGTTAGAAACATTGAGAAACATCGATCAGCTGCCTCCTGCACACCCCTCACTGGAGATGTGCCCGCAACCAAGGTACATGCCCTTGACCGGAATCGAACCTGGGACCCTTGAGTCCGCAGGCCGACGCTCTATCCACTGAGCCAAACTGGTCAGGGCTAAAACATTTCTTACACACCGTTATGTTCGCTGGGCCGCATGCAACCCGTGGGCCGTGAGTTTGACTGCTTGTTTTACAACGTCTCTTTGCCTGGTTCCTTTCGGCATGGATCTAACACCCACCATATCTCGCTGCTCCTTCTGGCCGGAGGGAGCACCAGCCAGAACTGGATTCCTTCTCTCTGGCCTGAGCTCCACCATGGACTTCAGGCTACGGGCTGTGTCTGTGGCTCCTGTAAGCGCTTCTCCCTCCCAGCCTCCCCCCTTTGTTCCCACATGCCCACCTTTAGATGTTTGAATGCACGGCTCTCTCAGGCCTGCTTGTATGTTGAGTTATAGCTGTTCAAATTGTTGAAACTTTATGAGGGGAGACTAAGGGGATCTCTCATACCACCATTCCTCTGACATCACTAAGTTGTTGTGTTTTTATTTTCATTTGTTGTAAGATATCTTTGGATTTTTCCCTTTGATCTCATTGTTAACCCATTCATTCTATCCTATATAATAAAGAGCTAATATGCAAATGGTCATCACGCCCTCATGTCATCACATCCTCATGCCTTCACACCATAACTGCTCAGACACTCAACATTGGGGAGAGAAAAATGGGGACCAGCTAGGCACAAATGAGCTCGCAAGAAAGGAATGGGGACCAGCCAGGCACAAATGAGCTCGAGAGAGAGAGGAATGGGGACCAGCGAGGCTGTGGCCCAGGAGAAGGACAAGCTGCCCGCCCCGCGGTCCCAGGTGCCAGCACCTGTGCCTGCGCCCATGGCCCAGGAGAGAGAGGGACAAGCCGCCTGCCCCATGGTCCTGGGTGCCTGCAGCTGGCCAGAGGGAGGGAAGCCCGGGTTCTGGGTGCCTGTGACCAGCTGGAGGAGGGAATCCTGGGTCCCGGGGTACAGGGAAAGGCAGAGGCGGTTAGGGGCAATCAGGCCGGCAGGCAGAGGGGTTAGGGGTGATCAGGCAGGCGAGCAGTTAGGAGCCAGCGGTCTCGGATTGCAAGAGACCAGCTGGAGGGAATCCTGGGTCCCGGGGTACAGGGAAAGGCAGAGGCGGTTAGGGGCAATCAGGCCGGCAGGCAGAGGGGTTAGGGGTGATCAGGCAGGCGAGCAGTTAGGAGCCAGCGGTCTCGGATTGCAAGAGGCAGTCTGATATCCCCCAAGGTGTCCTGGATTGGAGAGGATGCAGGCTGGGCTGAGGGACGCACCGGGGCTCTAGTTATTTAATAAAATGTTATTTAGCCTCTATGTGTTTGTACGTTGTTTGTTTGTTTGTTTTTTCTTGTAAATGAATTCTAGTTTTATATCATTGTGCTCAGAGAAGACGCTTGATGTGATTTCAATCTTCTTAAGTTAATTGAGACTTCTTTGTCTTTTAACATGTGTTCTCTCCTGGAAAGTATTCCATGTTCACTTGAAAAGAATGTATATTTGCTGCTTTGGGGTGAAATGCTCTGAAAATATCAAAACCTTCTGCTCTAGTGTGTTATTCGTGGTCTTGTTGATTTTCTCTTAGGAAGATCTATCCATTTATGTAAATGGTGAGTTAAAATTTTTCGACTGTATTACTGTTGCTATATCTCTTTATGTCCCTCAATATTTATTTTATATACTTATCTGCTCTTATGTTGAGTGCAAAAATGTATACAAGGGTGATATCCTCTTTTGAGATTGATTTCTTTGTCTCTTATTCTAACCTTTGTTTCATTAGCCTCTGCTTTAAAATCTATTTTGTCTGATACAGGTATCACTTCCCCAGCTTGCTTTTTTATTTCCATTTGCATGAAATGTCTTTTTCCATCACTTTACTTTCAGTCTGCTTGTATCTTTCATCTCAGGTCAGTCTTGTAGACAGCATATATATCAGTCTTTTTTAAAAAAAAATCTATTTTGTTACCCATGTCTTTTGTTTGGAGCATTTAAAGTGATTATTGAAGGTACATATTGATTGTCATTTTATTGTTTATACCTATTCTTTTTCTTTCTTATTCTTAAAGAAGTCCTTTTACAATTTCATATGATACTGGTTTGGTATCATATTGAACTCCTTTGGTTGTTTCTTTCTTGGGAAGCTCTTTATTTCTCCTTCAATTTTAAGTAATAGTTTGCTGGGTAGAGTAGTCTTGGTTGTAATTTATTGCTTTATATCTACTTGAATATTTTTCATGCCTATCCCTTCTGGCCTAAAATGTTTCTGTTGAGAAATCAGCTGTCTCATGGGAACGTTCTTATAGGTAACTAATTGTCTTTCTCTAGCTGCTTTAACATTCTCTTTTTATGTTTTACCTTTGCCATTTTAATTATAACATGTTTTGGTGTGGGCCTCTTTGGGTTCCACTTGTTTGGGACTCTCTATAGTTCCTAGACTTGTGTGTCATTTTTCTTCAATAAGTTAGAGAAGTTTTCACTCTTTATTTCTTTTAAAATATATATATTTTTATTGATTTCAGAGAGGAAGGGAGAGGGAGAGATAGAAACATCAATGATGATAGAGAATCATTGATTGGCTGCCTCCTGCACACCCCCTACTGGGGATCAAGCCTGCAACCTGGGCATGTGCCCTTGATCAGAATCGAACCCGGTACCCTTCAGTCTACAGGCTGACGCTCTAACCACTGAGCAACCAGCTAGGGCTTCACTCTTTATTTCTTTAAATAGGTCCTCAATTTCTTGCTGTCTGTCTTCTCTTCCAGGTATCTCTGTGAAGTGGGTGTTGTTAGCTTGATGTTGTCCCAAAGGTCCCTTAGACTAGACGCATTAAAATTTTTTTCTTTTTGTTGCTCTGCTTGGGCTTTTTTTGGTACTTTGCCTTCCAAATCGCTAATTTAATCCTCTGCCTTATCCAACCTGAGGTTGATTTCTTCTAGGGTACTCTTCTTTTCAGATATTATATTATTTATTTCTGACTGATTTTTTTGTATGGTTTGTATATTCTTTTCTATGTCTAATATCTCTTTAAAATTTTTTTTACTGAGTTCACCCATTCTTTTCCTGAGTTTTTTGAGCATCTTTATAACTATTGTTTTCAACTTGTGTCTGGTAGACTTGTTGCCTCCATTTCATGTAGGTTTTTTTTGTTGTTGTTGTTGTTTTTTTGTGTGTGTGTTTTTTTGTTTGTTTGTTTGTTTTTGCGATTTCTCTTGTTTCATTTGTGGAATGTTTTCTCCTCCATTTTGACTGCTTCTCTGTAATTGTTATGTGTAGAAGGTATCTCTTCCATTCTTCCTGGTCTTGGTTGGTGCCCTCACGTAATAGTGTCTGTGGGACTCCGTGGTCCAGTCTCCCTGGTCACCAGCACTAGTTCTCCAGAAATGTCCTTTTTGGGGGTTATGTGAACCCTCTTGCTGTGGTTATGTCTTGATTGCTGTTGGCTTGCCAGTGGATGGGATTGGCTCTTGGGCTAGCTGACTATGTGGATAGACCCTGACCATAGCTGCTATGCGGATTTATGCCAGCAGGGTCTGGTGTCTTCTGGGATTTCTCTTTGGATGTGCTGCTTATGGAACCAACTGGGTCATGCTGTGCTGTGCTCTGAATTCTTCCACCAGATGTGTTGGCTTTGGGACCTCTTGGGAGGGACTCTGGTGCAGGTCAGTGTCAGGCGCTGCCTGTGACCGGCCCTGGGTTACTGGCTTAGAACTACAAAGCAATCCACAACGTTTGGCTGTCTCTGCAGTGCTTGGGTGCACATGGGGTGGGCCAAGTTGTGCAGCAAGGTCAGCTTCCACTAGCACTGAGCCCGGGGGCAGGTCAGCATAAGGCCCAAGGCACCTTGAGATCTGCCTCCACCTGCCGGCTGCTATTAGACTCAATACCTAAAAGAGCCTCTGGTGGTGCACAAGGTGTGTTAGGTAGGTTCTCAGGGAGTCACCAGGTGTGGGCCAATAGTGTTCAACAGATTGGTACAGATTCCGACCTGGTGCCAGTGCTGGGACGAGGTGCCTCAGCAAATGTGCCATGGTGCCTACAGACCTCTGCAGTGGGTGGGGTTTCAGGGAGTTAGCAGGGTGAGGGCAGCAGAGCCATCAGGCCCAAACAACCCAAAATTTGTCTGTGTGAAGGGATGCCTCTGCACAGGGACAGCAGTGCCAGTCTAGCTTGTGAGGGGGAAACAGCCCCTGCCGTAGAGCCACATGACAGCCTCTCCCTCCTTCAGAGCCTCCCAGGAGAGCCTGCACTGAGGGCCCAGGCTGGCCACAGCCAGCTGACCCCTCTGTATGGTGTGAGCTCGGCAAGGCAGTGACAGGAGTTGGAGGGTGGGGTTAGTGGGTCTCCTGTGTGGGCCGGCGCTGGTGAATTTGTACTTGAGGTTGTGGGACCTCTAGGAAGTGTGAATTGACTTCATGAACCTTCATGGTTAGAAAGCTCTCCCCTCCCTCCTTCTGCTCCTGGGAAGGTTACATCAGCACGTAGACTTGCAGGCCCTTTCTGCACAGTGGGGTTGTCATTCGTTGTTACACCGCGTGCAGACTCCACAGGAGCTTCATGCAGTCCTGTCTCATTAGCCCTTTATGCAGGCCTGTGCCCAGTGTCCTCTAGTCTTCACGTTCAACGTCATCTTTAACATTAAAGCTCAGTGTCACTAGAGCTCACAAGAGCTCCTCATGGTGAATGCCCATTAACACTTTTTCTCATTGCTGAGTCAAGGGCCATGAGTGAGTGTCACTTCAGCTGTCCAGTGACTACTATTATCTGGGTGATGACTGTGACACCCGGACTCACTACTAGAGGGCACCCTTTACTCTGGACACCTTATTTAAGAAGGAAAGGAAGTCTGGAATGCCTCTTTAGAATGCTTTCCATTATTACAATACTTTTAACCTGAGTTTATATGGAAAATTCACTTACCTGACACTGTGCCTGGGGTGTCCATTCGAGATGCTATTTAAGTCCAGGTGCTGTGCAGTGGGAGTGACTGTCTCGGAGGCAGTGCAGTCTCAGGGTTTTCTGCTGAAACTCTATTTCTACATGGCCTCTCCCATTGTTTCCTGTCATTGCAGCGGCCTCGCTGCTGGGCGAGGTGCCAGCCCAAAGCTGAAGCCCATGAAGCTGCTCGAGGTTCTGGAAGCTCTGGAAGAGGAGTCTGGCTGCATCCGGGAGGAAATCTTCAACTCCCTACCCACCCGACAGTGCCACAGGGGATTCACTGATGAGGACTCGGTGATGAAAATGGCTGGCAAGGCGCCCAGCTGCCCGGCAGTGTTCTGCATGCCCCTGTTGTGCCTGAGACAACAGCATGGGTGGGAGGGAGGGAAGAGCTACAGCAGCTGGCCATGAAGAAGCAGAGGGCAGTAGTTAGAACCTCAACGAATTTAGGCCCAAAGAGATACGACCAGACTTCAGCCATTAGATGGGGTGAGATCTTCCTATGGAGGGTCTTAAAAGCCAGGAACTGAGTCCTGTAGGCCTCTTCCAGTTGTTCTTTGATGAAGGAATGATTAATTGTATATTTTTAAAAAATCTTTATTGTTGAGAGTATTACAGATGTCCCTCTTTCCCCCCTCTTCACCTGGTTCCCGCCCTGCCCTAGGCCTTCACTACCCTACTGTCTGTGCCCATAGGTAATGAATGTATGCATGTACAATCTTTTTAAAATCCCTTCCTGCCCCCCCGCCCCAGCCCATTCCCTCTGAGAATCATCATTTGGTTCCATTTCCATGCCTCTGATTCTCTTTTATTCACCAGTTTATTTTGTTCATTAGATTTCTTATTCATTTATTTTGATTTAGATTCAATTGTTGATAGATACGTATTTATTGCCTTTTTATTGTTCATATTTTTTATCTTTTTCTCTTTCTTCTTCTTCCTCTTCTTAAAGAATACCCTTCAACATTTCATGTAATACTGGTTTGGTGGTGATGAACTCCTTTAGCTTTTTCTTGTCTGTGAAGCTCTTTATCTGACCTTCAATTCTAAATGAGAGCTTTACTGGATAGACTAATCTTGGTTGTAGGTCCTTGCTATTCATCACTTTGAATATTTCTTGCCACTTCTGGCCTGCAAAGTTTCTGTTGAGAAATCAGCTGACAGTCATATGGGAGCTCCCTTGTAAGCAGCTAACTACTTTTCTCTTGCTGCTTTTAAGATTCTCTCTTTGTCTTTAACCCTTGGCGTTTTAATTATGATGCGTCTTGTTGTGGGCCTCTTTGGGTTTCTCTTGTTTGGGACTCTCTGTGCTTCCTGGACTTGTAAGTCTATTTCTTTCTCTAGGTAGGGGAAGTTTCCTGTCATTTTTTTCAAATAGGTTTTCAATATCTTGTTCTCTCTCTCCTCCTTCTGGCACCCCCATAATGCAAATGTTGGTATGTTTGAAGTTGTACCAGAGAGAGGCTCCTTACACTATCTTAATATTTTGGATTATTTTTTCTTTTTGCTCTTCTGATTGGGTGTTTTTTGCTTACTCATATTCCAAATCCTTGATTTGATTATCAGAATCCTCTACTCTACTGTTGAATCCCTATATAATCATCTTTTTTTTTTTAAGTCAGTGTATGCTTAATTTCTGACTGGCCCTTTTCCATTTTTTTTTGTCATTCTCACTAAGATCCTTGAATGTCTCACTAAATCCCTTGAAGGTCTTAAAAAGATTCTTGAGTAACCTTTTAACCGTGGTTTTGAACTCTATATCCAGTAGTTTGCTTTCTTCCATTTGTGACATGTTTCTTAGTCTCCGCATTTTGGCTGCTTCTTGTGTTTGTTTCTATGTATTGGGTAGAGCTGCTATGTCTCTTTGAGTTGGTAGAGTGGCCTTGTGTAGTAGGTGTCTATAGGGCCCAGTAGCTTAGTCTTCCCAGTCACCTGAGCTGGACACTCTAAGGTGCGCCCCTTTGTGGGCTGTGTGCACAGTCTTGTCGTAGTTGAGCCTTGATTGCTGTTGGTGTCAGTAGGAAGAATTGACCTCCAGGCCAAGTGGCTGTGAGGACCAGCTGCGACTACAGTGGAAGAGCTGCTGTGCAGGAAATATCCCTATGGGGCAGGACTTGCTTCAGTGGGGCTTTGGTGCTCACTAAGTCTGCCCCTTGAGTGTGTAACGCATAGATGTGTAGAGTTGTTATCTGGGATGGTCTGATGCTGACCACTGGGTGTACTGGCTCTTGGGTCTCTAGGGAGGTGCAAAGTCAGCCACTGCCTGGGGCCGCCTGGCAGGAGCTACAGAGAGATCTTCAGATTCCTCCTATTTGTATCTGGTTTGGAAGTGCCCAGATGAGGCCCAGCTGTGAAGCAAGGCAGGCTAGTGCTAGTGTTGGGTCTTCGGCCTTTTAATGATAGTTTTGGGGCTTCCTGACCCAGCTGCAGCTTGTTTGAGAGATTTTAGCGAAGTCTGAAGCCTGAGCAAGGGCAGGCTGTTCATATGCAAAAGTCAGGGCACACAGGTTAGGTGGGACTGCAAATTGAATGGGGCAGGGTCTCAGGGAATTACCAGGGTGGAGCATACAGAAATTGCTGCCAGTCAGCCCTGTGACCAAGAAGGTCCCAGCATAGGAACAATGACCCTTGTGAGCACCTCCATCTGGGAGAAAGTGGCCCCAATTCCTGCCCTGATGCCAGACAATCCAGTTCCTCCTCATATGTGTCTATGACCTCCAGAGCCTCACCCTGGCACTGGAGCTCAGAGAAAGCAGGACCTTGTAAGTTCAGTTTGTATGCTGGCCCTTTAAGAGGAACAGCTGGGTCTCCAGTAGCCTTCCTGTCACTGAGCCCCAATCCCCACTGGTTTTTATAGCCCATAGTTACGGGGAGTTCTCTTCCCAAGTCTGAAACCCTGGGCTGAGGGTCTGATGTGGGGCTGGGGTACCTTGCTCCTCCTGGGGGGCCTCTGCAGAGACAATCTCCCTCCCAATTAAAAAAACAGCACACATGGGTGCCCGTCCAGCCCATTCTGCACCTCTGCCCCTCCTACCAGTTTCAGTGTGCTTTCTTCATCACTTCTCTAGTTGTAGGACTTCCATTCGGCCAGCTTTCAGATGGTTCTGGATGATTGTTGTTATGTATTTTAGTTGTAATTTTGATGTGGTTGTGGGAGGTGGTGAGTACAGGTATTTACCTATGCCACCATCTTGGTTCCTGTCTAGTCTTCTGCCCATTTTTAAAAATTTTAAAATCTTTATTGTAGAAAGTATTACATATGTCCCTCTTTTTCCCCCATTGACCCCTTCTAGTCTGCCCCGCCCCCACCCCAGGCCATCACCCCCCTATTGTCTGTGTCCATGATATAAATATATATATATATA
>NW_005357191.1:382987-397184 GCF_000412655.1 Myotis brandtii
TCTTTGTCTTTTATTAGTGTAGATACACACACACACACACACACACACACACACACACACACACAAAGTTTTTGGTTGATCACTTCCCACCCAGCCACCCTCTCTCACCCTCCCTCTGAGGTTCTACACTCTGTTCTATGCTTCTATGTCTCTGGATCTATTTTGTTCATTAGATTCCACATATGAGTGAGATCATGTGATACTTGTCTTTCTCTGACTGGCTTATCTCACTTAGCATAATACTTTCCAAGTCACTCCAAGCTGTCTCAAAGAGTAAGAGATCCTTCTTTTTTACTGCTGCATAGTATTCCATGGTGTAAATGTACCACAGCTTTTTTTATCCACACGTCTACTGATGGGCACTTGGGCTGTTTTCAGATCTTAGCTATTGTAAATTTTCCTAAGAACATAGGGGTGCATACATTCTTTATGATTGGTGTTTCGGATTTCTTAGGGTATATTCCTAGACATGGGGTCACTGGGTCAAATGGCAGTTCCGTATTTAATTTTTTTCTCTTTTTTTTATTCCTGGGTAGGGAGGGGGAAGGGGAAGGTGGGAGAGGGAAGGGTGTGCTCCCTGGAGGGAGAACCCGTATTTAATGTTTTTGAGGAAACTCCATACTGTTTTCCATAATGGGTGCACCAGTCTGCATTCCCACCAGCAGTGTACTAGGGTTCCCTTTTGTCCACATTCTCACCAGCACTTGTTATTTGTTGATTTGTTGATGGTAGCCATTCTGAAATGTCTGATGTGATACCTTATTATCGTTTTAATTTGCATCTCTCTGGTGATCAGTAACTTTGAACATTTTTTCATCTGTCTCTTGGCCATCTGTATGTCCCCTTTGGAGAAGTATCTATTTAGGTCCTTTGCCCATATTTTAATTGGATTGTTTGTCTTCCTTTTGTTAAGTTGTATGAGTTCTTTATATATTTTGGATAACACTTTATCAGATGTATCATTGGCAAATATGTTCTCACATACAGTGGGCTCCCTTTTCATTTTGTTGATGGTTTCTTCTGTAGTGCAGAGCTTTTTATTTTGATGTAGTCCCATTTGTTTATTTTCTGTTTAGTTTCCTTTGCCCTGGGAGATGTATCTGTAAACACATTGCTATGAGAGATTTCTGAGATTTTGCTGCCTATGTTTTTTCCTAGGATTTTTATGATTTTGTGACTTAAATTTAAATATTTTATCCAATTTGAGTTTATTCTTGTTTATGGTGTAAGTTGGTGGTATAGTTTCATTTTTTTTGCATGTACCTGTTCAATTTTCCCAACACTATTTATTGAAGAGACTATCTTGACTCCATTGTATGTTCTTGTCTCCTTTGTCAAATATTAATTGAGCATAATAGCGTGGGTCAATTTCTGGGGTCTCTGTTCTGTTCCACTGATCTATATGCCTGCTCTTGTGCCAGTACCAGGCTGTTTTGATTACAGTGGCTTTGTAGTATAACTTGATATCTGATATTGTGATTCATTCAGTTTTGTTCTTCTTCCTCACGTTTGCTGTGGCTATTCAGAGTCTGATTTGGTTCCATATAAATTTTTGGAATATTTGTTCTAGATCTGTGAAATATGCTGTTGGTATTTTAATAGGAATTGGATTGAATCTGTAGATTGCTTTGGGTATTATGGACATCTTAATGATGTCAATTCTACCAATCCATGAACACGGTATATTCTCCCACTTGTTTATATCTTCCTCTATCTCTTTTTCCAAAATCTTGCAGTTTTCTGAGTACATGTCTTTTACCTCCTTGGTTAAGTTTATTCCTAGGTATCTTAATTTTTTTGTTGCAATAGCAAATAGGATTGTTTTTTAGTTTCTCTTTCTGATAATTCATTATTGGTGTATAAAGAAGCCATCAATTTCTGGGTGTTAACTTTGTATCCTACTAATTGCCAAATTCATTTATTAAGTCTAGTAATTTTTTGGTGGAGACTTTAGGGTTTTCTATGTACAATATCATGTCATCTACAAATAATGAGAGTTTTACTTCCTTCTTTCCAATTTGGATGCCTTTTATTTCTTTTTCTTATCTGATCACTGTGGCTAGGACTTCCACTACTATGTTGAATAAGAGTGATGAAAGCGGGCATCCATGTCTTATTGCTGTTCTTAGGGGAAATGGTTTTAGTTTTTGCCCATTAGAGTATGATGGTCACTGTAAGTTTGTCATATATGCCCTTTATTATGTTGAGATATGATCCCTCTATTCCCACTTTGCTGAGAGTTTTTATCAAAAAAGGGTGTCGGATTTTGTTGAATGCTTTTTCTGCATCTATTGATATGATCATGTGATTTTTGTCTTTCAATTTGTTTATGTGATGTATGAAGTTTATTGACTTGTGAATATTGTACCAGCCTTACATCCCTAGAAAAATCCTACTTAGACATGTTATATGATCTTTCTAATATATTGCTGGATCCGATTTGCTAATATTTTGTCAAGGATTTTAGCATCCATGTTCATCAGGGATATTGGCCTGTAATTCTCTTTCTTTCTAGTGTGTTCATCTAGTTTTGGAATTAGGATAATGCTGGCCTCATAATAAGAGCTTGGAAGTGTTCTTTCCTCTTGGAATTTTTGGAATAGTTTCAGGAATTTTTGGAATAGTTCTTCTTTGAATGTTTGGTAAAACTTCCCTGTAAAGTCTTCTGGACCCAGGCTTTTGTTTGCTGGGAGGTTTTTTTTTATTTATTTTATTACTGCTTCTATTTCCTCAGTTGTGATTGGCCAATTCAGGTTTTCTGAATCTTCCTGATCCATTTTGGGAGACTGTATTTTTCTAGGAACTTGTCCATTTCCTCCATATTATTCAGCTTGTTGACTTATAGTTGTTCATAATATTTTCTTACAATCCTTTGTATTTCTGTGGTGTCACTTGTTACTTCACTTTTGTTTCTGATTTTATTTATTTGTGTCCTCTCTTTTTGTTTCTTGATGAATTTGGCTAATGTTTCATCAATCTTATTTACCTTTTCAAAGAACCAGCTCTTGGTTTCATTGATCTGGAAGACCTATCCAGTGAAGTCAGCAGGGTGTTAAAGTCCCCCACTATGACTGATTACTAACTTCCTTCTACTTACTCTGGGCTTTTCTTGTTGTTCTCTTTCTAATTCTTTAAGGTGTAAGGTTAAATAATTTACTATTAATTTTTATTGTTTTTTTGAGATAGGACTGTAGTGCTATAAACTTCCCTCTCAGGAGTGCTTTTGCTGTGTTCCTGAGCTTTTGAGTTGTTGTGTGTTCATTTTCATTTATTTCCAGGAAATTTTTTATTTCTTTCATGATCTCATTGGTAACCCATTCATTGTTTAATAACTTGCTATTTAGCTTCCATGTGTTTGAGTGTTTTTACTGTAGTTCATTTCTAATTTCATTCCTTTGTGATCTGAAAAGATGTTTGATATGATTTCAATCTTCTTCAACTTGTAGACTTGTTTTGTGTCCTAACATGTAGTCTATCATTGTGAATAACCCATGTGCACTTGAGAAGAATGTATATTCTGAAGTTTTGGGATAAAATGTTCTATAAATGTCAATTAAATCTATCTGTTACAGTGTGTCATTTATTTTTTCCTTTTAAATATGTTTTTAAATTATTGATAATATTACAGATATCTCCCATTTCTACTTCTTTTACCCCCCTGTTTATCCCCCTCCAACCCGACCCTACCCATCCCTCCAGGTCTTCACCACCCTATTGCCCATTTCCATGGGTTATGCATACAAGTATATAAGTTCTTTGATTTATCCCTTCTCGTCCCCCCCAATTCCACATCATGGTATGTCAGTCTGTTCCATGCCTCCATGCTTTGGGTCTTATTTTGTTGGTCAATTCATTTTGCTCATTAAAGTCCACAAATAAGGGAGACCATGTGAAATTTGTCTTTCTCAGATTGGCTTATTCCACTTAGCATAATACCAGTGTGTCATTTAGAGTCACTGCTTCCTTGTTAAATTTTTGTATGGAAGATCTATCCAGTGAAGTCAGCAGGGTGTTAAAGTCCCCTACTATGACTGTATTGTTGTAAATCTCCACCTTAAAATCCTCTAGAAGTTTTAAAAAATATATTTAGGTGCTCCTATATTGGGTGCATACATGTTTGCCAGGGTTATATCCTCTTGTTGGATCAATAAATTAAATATTATGTAGTGACCTTTGTTGTCTCTTGTGATAGACTTCATTTTGAAGTCTATTTTGTCAGATATGAGTATTGCTACCCCAGCTTTTTTTACTTTTTCATTTGCATGGAGAATTTTTTCTGACCTTCACTCTCATCCTGTGTGAATCTTGCTCTGAAGTTGGTCTTTTGCAGATGGCATATAATTGGGTCATGCTTTTGTATCCATTCAGCTACCCTATGTCTTTTGATTAGTGCATTTAATCCATTTACATTTAAGGTTATTATTTATAGGTACTTATTTATTGTCATTTTTAATTCTATATGGCTAAGTTTCTCTCTCTCTCTCTCTCTCTCTCTCTCTCATTACAGCAGTCCCTTTAGCATTTCTTGCAGTGCCAGTTTGGTGGTGAATAACTCCTTTAGCTCTTTTTTTGTCTGAACTCTTTATTTCACCAACTATTTTGAATGAAGGCCTTGTTGGATATAGTAGTCTTGGTTTCAGATACTTGCTTTTCATTACCTTGAATACTTCATGCCATTCCCTTCTGGCTTGTAGAGTTTCTGATGAGAAATCAGATGACAACTTTATGGGAGCTCCTTTGTAGGTAACAGTTTGCTTTTCTCTTGCTGCCTTTAAGATTCTCTCTTTGTCTTTAATTTTTGGCATTTTAATTATGATGTGTCTGAGCGTGGGCTTCTTTGGGTTCTTCTTGGTTGGGACTCTGTGCCTCCTGTACTTGTGTGACTTTTTCCTTCACCAGGTTAAGGAAGTTTTCTGCCATTATTTCTTCAAACACATTCTCTATCCCTTGATCACTTTCTTCTTCTGGCACACCTATTATGCAAATATTGTTACATTTCATGTTGTCCCATAGCTCCCTTAAGCTGTCCTCCTGTTTTTCAATTATTTTTTTCTTTTGTTGTGTTGTTCTCTGATTGAGTGACTTTTTTTTCCTACCATCTTCTAATTCACTGTTCAGATCCCTTGGCTTCCCTTAATCCACTGTGGATTTCTTCCACTGTGTTATTTATTAGTTCTATGTCATTCTTCATAGTTACTATATCTTTTCTCATCATTGAGCATCTTTGCCACCATTATTCTGAACCCTATGTCTGCAAAATTTCTTAGCTCCATTTCATTTAGCTCTTCTTCTGGAGAATTCTCTTGTGCTTTCATTTGTGGGTTGTTGTTTTTATCTCCTATTTTGGCTGCCTGTTTGGGTTTGTGACTATGTATTAGGTAGATCTGCTATGACTTCCAATCTCTAGTGCTGGATACTGTCATACACCATTTCTGACTAATTAGATCAGACAAAGTCTCAAAGCTTCCAGAGACCCACCTCTTCCTGCAGACCGATTGGATTCAGTCCTGACTAGCCTCAGGCAATCATCCACAGCTGGAGTGAGAAGTTTTCTAACAGGGTGGGCAATTTCTTCTGCCTGGAGGCTATTTATTATTGTCAGTCTCTAAATGGGCCTTAGAAACTCCACAGGGTTGGGCAAGGGATTTTCCAATAGGGTGGGGCAACTGTCTTTCCCCAAGGTAAAAACTGCTTGGATAGCAAAGGTCTGCCTGAGAAAGATGTCCTCTGCACCATGAGGGAATGGCTCAGAACCGGAAACCAGGATATCTCTCTTCTGAGCTCTAACACCAGAGGCCCAACCCTGACTTCTGCTCACATAGCTCTAGTCCACTCTGCCTTCCTTCTGCTGGGCCACACATCAAATTTTGTGTGTTGGCCCTTTAAGAGGGTGCCTGACTTTCCAGCCATCTCTCCCTAACAGATAGCACCCCTGCTGCTTTTCACAGCCAGATGTTATATGGGCACCTTTCTCAGTTCTGGTGCTCTCTGCTGGGAGGCCCAGCTTTGGGTTTAGACCTGAGAGTCTCAGTGGCAACCCCCTAGAGCTGAGATATCTCTCTGGAACTTCAGTTGTTGTCTGTGGGAGCCTGGCCAGCCCTTTTGCACCTCTGCACTTCCTACCAATCTCTATGCAGTCTCCACTTTCCATCCTTGGTTATCAAGGTTCTTTCCAGATAGTCTTCAGTTTATTATCCTGGATGGATTTTTTTTTGTATTTTAATTATAACTTCATTTTGGACCTGGGAGCATGTCTGTGTAGCATCCACTTACTCCACCACCTGGTGCATGAAATTTGTGCATGGGGGGTTCCCCTCAGCCAGCCTGCACCCTCTCACAATCCGGGACCACTGGCTCCTAACTGCTCACCTGCCTGCCTGCCTGATTGGCCCTAACTGTCTCACCTGCCAGCCTGATCACCCTTAACTGCCTCTGCCTGCTGGCCTGATTGCCCCTAACTGCCCCTCCTGCCGGCCTGGTCACCCCCAACTGCCCCCTGCCAGCCTGGTTGCCCTCAACTGCCCCCCAACTGGCCTGGTCACCTATTACTGTCCCCCCTGTTGGCCTAGTCACCCCCAGTGGTCCCCCCTGCTGGCCTGGGTTGCCCCCAACTGCCTCCCCCGCATCGGCCTGGTCGCCCCCTGCAGCCTGCTTGCCTCCCCCCCATCGGCCTGGTCGCCCCCTGCAGCCTGCTGTTCAGTTGTTTGGCCGTCCCTCACTAACCCCCCTGTCAGCCTGGTCACCCCACGCAGCTTGCTGTTGGGTCATACGTCTGTTGTTTCGGTCATCACAGCCCCTTGCTTTTTATATATTAGGATGCCATTGCTCCCCTCTCTCACACACACACACACTTTCTCCTCCTCCTCCTCCTCCTCCTCCTTTTTCTTCTTCCAATAGTTCCTTTAGCATTTCTTGCAGTGCTGATTTGGTGGTAACAAGCTCTTTTAGCCTTTTTTGTTGTCTGTGAAGCTTTTTATTTCACTTCAATTTTGGATGATATCCTTGCTGGATAGAGTAGTCTTGGATTCATTCCCTTGCTTTTCATTAGTTTGTTTACTTCATGCCACTCCTTTCTGGCCTGTTGAGAAATCAACTGACAGTCTAATAGGAGCAGGTAACTTTCATCTCTCTCTTTCAGCCTTTAAGATTCTTTCTATTCTTTGTTTTTTTCCCCCCATTGATTTCTAGAGAGAGAGAGTTAAAGGAAGTTAGGAGGGGGAAAAGAGAGAAACATTGATGTGAGAGAGACACATCAATTGGTCACCTCTCTCATGTGCCCCAACTGGGGCCAGGGAACCTGCAACCGAGGTACATGCCCTTGACTGGGATTCGAACCTGTAACCCTTCATTCCACAGGCTGATGCTCTAACCACTGAGATAAACAAGCTAGGGCTCTTTATTTGCCTTTAATGTTTGCCATTTTAATTTTGGTGTGTCTAGGTGTGGGTCCTTTTGGGTTCATCTTGATTGGGACTGAAATTGAGTGATTTTTTTCCTTAACCTGGGTTGGAAAGTTTTCTGTCATTATTTCTTCAAATAGGTTCTCTATTCCTTGCTCATATTCTTCTCCTTCTCCTTCTGGGACTCCTATTGTGCGGATGTTGTTATGTTTTATGTTGTCCCAAAGCTCCCTTAAACTCTCCTGCTTTTTTTTTTAAATATATTTTATTGATATTTTTACAGAGAGGGAGGGAGAGGGAGAGGGATAGCGAGTTAGAAACATCGATTCAGCTGACTCTTGCACGCCCCCTACTGGGGATGTGCCCGCAACCCAGGTACATGCCCTTGACTGGAATCGAACCCGGGACCCTTGAGTCCGCAGGCCGACGCTCTATCCACTGAGCCAAACCAGCTAGGGCAACTCTCCTGCTTTTTAATTTTTTCCCCAATAGCTACTGTAATGGGTGTTTTTTCCTACCTTGTCTTCTAATTCCTGATTTGGTCCTCTGCTTCTCCTAATCGACTGTTGATTCATTCCAGGGTATTTTTATTTCAGCTATGTAATTGCTCATTTCCACTTGATTCTTATTCATGGTTTCTATCTCTTTGTTATGCTGGTGTAGTTCTCATTAAGTTACATAAACTTCTCATTAAGATGCGTATAGTTCTAAGGTTTTTGAGCACCCTTATAACTATTACTCTGAATTCTTTCTCTGACATATTGCTTGCCTCCATTTCATTTAGTCCTTTTCTTGTGATTACTCCTTTTCTCTCACTTGGGTTTTTTTTTTGTCTCCCCATTTTTGCTACCCCTTTGTATTTGTTTCTTGTATTGGATTGAACTGCTATGCCTCCCAGAGTTTGTGGGTGGCCTTATGTAGTAGGTGTTTTGTGGGACCCAGTGGTACAGTCTCTTAAATCTCCTGAGCTGGGTGCTCTAGGAATGCCCCTTGTTTGTGTTATTGGGTTCTCCCATGGTAATTGCATCTTGAATGTTGGTGTCCTATTTGTGGATAGATTCTCCTCTCAGGCTGGCTGACTATGAGACTCCCCCCAGACAATATCATGTGAGCTATTGTGGAGCTGCTGACAGAACAGAATGCAACAACAAAACCACAATAAAACAAAAACACACACAAGACTTCTACCACATCAAAAGCAACTACAAAAGAAGAGAGAATTATGAAAAAGAATGGAGAGCAAGAATGATAGAAGAAAGAAAAAAATATAAGGAGAAAAAAAGGGGGAAGTAAAAGGAATATGAAGGGAAAGAGATGTAATATAAAAATAAGAATAAAGAATAGGGGAAGAAAATGGTATAAAAGGAAAGAAGAATAAAATAATTTGAAAAGGAAATTAGAGAAAAATCAGATAGAACAAAATAAGAAAAAAAGATGGTAAAGCAGGAGAAAAAGGAAAAAATAGAGTAGGAGAAAAATTATATATATATATATATATATATAAAGGAAACAATACAGACTAAAATAATAACAAATCAGTAAAGCATACAGATAAAGAAAATTTTTAAAAAGAGAAAAAAGTGACGTGGCATTCATCTCAGTGGAGTTTAGTGCCTCCTGGGAGCTCTCTTTGGATCTTGCTCCTCTGATAACTGTGGCTGACCTGTCTGCAAATTCTGGGCTTCCCGGGAGGTACTTAGGTGCTAACCACTGTCAGAAACTCATCCTTTGGTGTTCAGCAATCTGTTTGAAGCTCCAAGCATTCCACAGTTCGTATCCATCTCCACAGGAGTTAGCTGTGCATGGGAGAGGCCAAACTGCCCTCTAAGGCTGGGTTGTTAGCAGCATGGGCCAGCAGCTGGGTCAGAAAACTTCCCCACGTTCCCCAGGCTCCACCTCTGCTGGCCTTCACCTGCCAGCCAGTTGTCAATCTTAATTGCTCCAGTCTGTTTCTGAAGGGGCTTTAGGCAGGATTCCAGTATAGACCTTTGGAATTCCTGTGAGGGGGAGGTGCTGTTCAGATTTCAGGGAAAGTGGTGGGTGTGTTTCCCCATCCTAGAGCTACTCCTCAGAGTGTTCGAGAATATTACCCTGTCCTCGGCTTGGCAGATCCTCGTATGCAATCCAGAGGGGTCAGCTGGATACCAGTAGTTTCTATCAGCTCTCCCGTGGGGGAAGCACCAGTCAGGTTCCTGGGATGGGGGGTGACGGCTTCACCCCCAATCCAGTCACTGATGCCTCCTAAGACTGTTCAAACCTATAGGCTTGGCCTCTGCTGCTCTCTCCTCTGCAAAGGTCAAGGCGCAGGGTATGGCAGTGAGGTTCCTGAGGGTGTGGTGGGCTGTATCACCTAGGGAAGGGTTTTTCCCTTTTCCTGAGCCATGGCTTCTTTGAGAGGCTAGTGCCTCTCAGAAAAAATGGCCCTTTTGGTTTGGGGGAGGGGGGTGTGACTGAATGCAGGACTCTGGGTTGCTGCTTTTCCCCATATCCACCCCCTCCCCCAATGCTTCCTACCCTAGCTGCTCCTTAGGACCTGGAGTTGGCGCACCCCTCTCTGGATCAAAGCCTTGGGTGAGTACCTGCTGACATAACTCCTGTGCTCTGGATTAAAAACCTGTCTCCAGTCTACAGCTCGTCTCCCAGGTCGCCAGAAGCCCTGCTGCCCTTCATGGCTAATGTTATGTGGGTCGCTGCTCTCGGCTCTGGTGTTCTGGCCTGTGGAGCTCGGCCTGGGTTCTAGCCCTCAGTCTTCTCAGGGAAACAACCTTCCCATAGTTGAGAGATCCCTCCTCACACTCGGCCTGCCGCCCATGGAAGCTGGGTCAGCCTCTCTAGGGACCTCGCCCTCCCGACCAGTCTCCAGGTGTTTTCTATCCCTTCTTGGTATGTCTCCTCAGCTGGACCTCAGTTGGTAATTCCGGGTGACTGTTCCTCAATTTAGTTTTATTTCCAGTTTGGCCCTGGGAGGAGGTAAAAGGTCTACTATTCGGCTGCCATCTTCTCTCCTCTCCTTAACCCATTTTAAAGGCTCAAACCCTCACCTCAGAGTTAACTCTCACCATAACACTGAACCAAAGAATAATTCTAAACTCAATAAAAAAATTACTCTAACCATAACCTTAACCATCATGCTTAAGCTACTCATTATGCAAATTTAGTGAAGTTTGAACACATTTGTAAATAATATAGACCAAATGGAAGTTTTTTTAAAAAATATATTTTATTGATTTTTTACAGAGAGGAAGGGAGAGAGATAGAGAGCTAGAAACATCAATGAGAGAGAAACATCGATCAGCTGCCTCCTGCACACCCCCCACTGGGGACGTGCCCGCAACCAAGGTACATGCCCTTGACCGGAATCGAACCTGGGACCCCTCAGTCCGCAAGCCGACGCTCTATCCACTGAGCCAAACAGGTTTCGGCCCAAATGGAAGTTTTGAAACTGTTTTTACATATTGTACATCCAGTGACCAAAACTCGTGCTCATTAGGTAATAATTATAGTTAATTGTATACTCTCAGAGGTAATAAAAACCTATTAACTAAAAAAGCACTTGCAATGTGTTCAACACCGTGAGTTTCAATGAATGGAACTTAGTAATGAATGTAGTAAATTGTTTTCATTAATTGTTATCGTGATATCTCTAAGATGATATTAGTACTGGAGCACACTATGTTCAGCATAGGATTTCTTAGTAAATGCAACACCTCCATTCTGTAATATGTAGTGTGGGACCTACTAGTTATGTAACTGCTCAACCGCCTGCCACCACGGAAACCAAACTTTCGAGACAGATGCTGGTGAGAAAGGAAAGAGCTTTATTTGAGTGCCGGCATCTCCAGAACATGGGGGACTCTTGTCCAAAGCCTGTCTTGGCATCTCAGTGCAGTCAGGGGTTTTCATAGGGAGAGAGAGGGGAAGCAGGAACAAGGCCATCAGGAGGAGGACTGTGAGGAGCAGGCAGTGTCCTTGCTGGTCCCGATATGGATGTAGCGTCAGCATCTGGAGCTGGTCAGTGCGAGCCAGATCCCTGCCACTAGGCACTGCATCAACCAAAGTCATGGCCGAGGCCGTCTTTTGCACAAGCGGTGACTGGAACTGCTGATGCCTGCAATATGCTTGTAAGGAAACTGTCAGTATGTGAGTTCCTTCTATCCGTTTTTGGGGTGTTTTTTTTTGTACATTTTTTTCTACTTCCATTTCATAGTTAGTCAGAGTAGTATAAAGTTTTATTCCCTGTTACAGTTATAAATATATTTTTGACCACCTATTGCCACACTGATGTCAATATTGTGTTCTCTCAGTAAAAGGAAAACACAGAACATTTCGTGCTGAAACGGGGGAACTATTGCAATCAGTGTGGCATGAGATGTAGTAATGAAACTACTAAAACAACACTGTGCTGAACAGTTTGTCCATAGTTTGTTTTTTAATCCTCACCCGAGGACATGTTTCCATTGATTTTTAGAGAGAGTGGAAGAGAGAGGGAAAGACAGAGAGAAATATTGATGTGAAAGAAACACATTGATCAGTTGCCTCCTGCAGAAGCCCCGACCAGGGCACAGGCCAGAGAGGAACCTGCAACCAAGGTACATGCCCTTGACCGGAATCAAACCCAGGACCCTTCAGTCTGCAGGCAGACACTCTATCCACTGAGCAAAACCGGCCAGGGCATCCATAGTTTGTCTTTAAAATGCACTGACTGTGTCTTACCATGTAACGAGTGAGCTAGCATGCTGGTAGCCTCTTTTCAACACATCCCTACACTACAGTTCCATTTAATGAGTAAGCACTGTGATATGTACAAGTCGCAAGTAGCTGTTGAGAAAGGATTCATTACAACTCAGACCATAGGTTAATACATGCACTCACTGAACAAGCACAGTTCTTCATAACCTGTGCCAGTAACGGCTTAAAAAAATTAATTACCAGTCACGTCAAACATTTTACAATGACCAATACAGACTACGTAATAAGTATTCATTATAAATGTTTGATAACGAGTGTGTAGAAAGCTTTATCATTAAAATATTGGTTTGAGTTCAGTTTACTAAAAGAACACAATTAGAAGTGTGCTAGAAGCTTATTAAAAACCATTTTACAAGTCTGTACAAACACATTACTACATATGTTCTGGAATGTGTATGACTTTCATTCATTGAAAGCACACATTGTGTGTTTTATTTACTAAAACATCACTGTCCTATGGAGTTAGCATGTAGCTTTTAAAAATCAAGTCTTGCAAAATGTCTTACTACATTTATTACAGAAGATGTAGTATTACTTGCAAGTAGCATGTAGTGGGATGAATATCTTTCAGTATCTTGTTCAACACAGAAATTACAAATCATTTTGAAACACAATACTACATGCATTTCAGATTTGGTTTTAGTACAATTCACTAACATAAAGACAATGCTGAATGTAGTATGCCACTATGCTGCTAGGCAAGTATCAATGATGGTTATGTTAAGAATTATTTATTTCAATTTTTAAACACATTTTACTACATGCTTTGAAGTATGTGTTTTAATTCAATTACAAAGAAGACAACATGCTGAGATAAGATTTGCTAGGTTTTGTTAAAATGACATTGATTGCAAGTTCTGTGTAACACTATATTACATACCTTTTTAAGGTTATTGCTAAAAACATTTTTTACAATCTTTGCCAAACATTTCAGTATATGCACTGAAGGAACACTACCTAGACAAGCCATCTTCAAGAATTTTGTAAAAACTCACTTTATGGGGTTGGTTCTACACTTCTGCACATGTATTTAAAAGCAGGTATTAAATTTATTCTTTAAAATAACACTAATAATACCACGTTCAGCTATCCTGTTAGAAATATTTTTAGAAACCTTTAAAAAACATTTTTCTTCATTCATTACAGACCCTGTATGCATCCCATTCACAGAGAGAACAAACACTATGAGAATTTTTCGAGTGTCTTATTAAATTTACCTTCATTACAAGCCTTGTGAAACATTTCAGTGCATGTACTTTTAAATGGGTACATAAGTTCCATTCATTGAAAGGACACTATGTGAAAAACAAAACAAAACACCTGCTTTAAAGTATTTTGTTTCAACTTTGTGTAGCACAAGCCTTGCATATGGGTTCAATTAATTTGAGAGTATACTGTGTTTTAACACAATTTCTTCTTATAACAGTTTTCTCATAAACTGTTCAACACACTGTTCTTTTAGTGAACAAAATGCTATACATTCTGTGACGCCCGTAGAAAAGTGTTTTAGGAGACTTTGGGTTCTAAATACTAGCAGCAAGCTCTGTTCAGCACCGTGTTGTTTTATTAACTAGAACTCACCCGGTGTGCCGTTAATGAGTGAAACATACACATTCGAAAATATGTGTGGAGGGGGATCCAAGATGGCAGCAGAGTAGGTAGATGTTACACTCACCTCCTCACAGGACCAAAATGGAATTACAACTAATATATAGAGCAGTGATGGCGAACCTTTTGAGCTCGGCGTGTCAAAATTTTGAAAAACCCTAACTTAACTCTGGTGCCGTGTCACATATAGAAATATTCATAATTTTTTTTTGATATTTGCAACCATAGTAAAAAAAAGATTTATATTTTTGATATTTATTTTATATATTTAAATGCCATTTAACAAAGAAAAATCAACCAAAAAAATGCATAAAATGAACAAAAACAGAAAAACAATGTACATTTAGGAAAAAATAATAATAAAAACAATGATAATCAAATGGTACGAAAACTAGAAATTAGTGACTTTTTTGGTGCTGAAGTTTGTCTGCTAATTCTTC
>NW_005357191.1:397554-406915 GCF_000412655.1 Myotis brandtii
CTGTTCAAATAACGAGTTTACTATATTCTGGTACATAAGTATGGACTCCATTACACTCGTTGTAGTGGCCTTCTCAAAATACTTTTTTATCCGAGGAAAATACTTATACGTTTTAGTTTCAATATCTCGCTTGAAAATTTTAAGTTTACTTTCAAAAGATTTGATGTATCCAAACATAACGTCAATACTTTTGCCAAAACCTTGTAATTTTAAGTTCAGTTCATTCTTATGAACAGAGAGATCTGTAAAAAAATCAAATTGCTGACCCACTTATAATCATTGATCTGAGGAAAGTTTGCCAGATCCTTATTCTCAATAAATACCGTAATTTCTTCAAAGCACTCCACAAATCGCTCAAGTACTTTACCTTGACTCAGCCATCTCACATTATTGAACATCAGTAGTCCACTGTAGGTTGAATCAACTTCCTGTAAAAGTGCAGAAAATTCTCGCTTGTGAAGGGGTCGAGAAGCTATGAAATTCACAATTTTTGTATCTGAATGGATAAGAAAACAAGACCCATATATATGCTGTCTATAAAAGATCCACCTGAAAACAAAAGATACACAAAGACTAAAAGTACAGAATGGAAAAAGGTATTCCATGCAGATGGAAAATTTTTAAAAGCTGGGGTAGCAATACCTATATCTGAAAAAATGTACTTTAAAACAAAGGCTATAGTAAGAGACAAAGAAGGGTACTACATAATGATAAAAGTAGCAATCCAATAAGAGGATAATTCTTTTTTTTTTAAAATATATTTCATTGATTTTTTACAGAGAGGAAGGGAGAGAGATAGAGAGCTAGAAACATTGATGAGAGAGAAACATCAATCAGTCGCCTCCTGCACATCTCCTACTGGGGATGTGCCCGCAACCAAGGTACATGCCCTTGACCGGAATCGAACCCGGGACCTTTCAGTCCGCAGGCCGACGCTCTATCCACTGAGCCAAACCGGTTTCGGCAAGAGAATATAATTCTTGTAAACATTTATGCACCCAACATAGGAGCATCTAAATATATAAAGGACATCTTGATGGACATAAAGGGAGATAACGACAGTAATACAGTCATAGTAAAAGACTAACACCTCATTGACATCAATGGATAGATTTCCAGAGAGAAAATCGACAAGAAAACAATGGCCATAAATGACACATTAGATCAGATAAATTTAATTGATACTTCAGAGAAGTATCAAAAAATACATTCAGAGCAGCAAAACATACATTCTTTTCACATGCACATAGAACATTTTCTAGAATAAACTGCATGAAACAAGTCTTGACAAATTTAAGAATCTTGAAATCATCTTCCCTGATCATAATACTATAAAACTAGAAATCAACTACAAGAAAAAAACATAAAAACACACTAAGACATGGAAGGTAAATAACATGTTACTAAACAATGACTGGGTTAACAATGCAATCAAAGAAAAACTCAAAAGATACCTTGAAACACATGAAAATTAGAACAAAACTCAATATGGAATACTGTGAAAGCAATCCTTTAGAGAAAAATGTATAGCATTACAGGCCTACCTTAAGAAACAAAACAGAAAGTCTCAACTAAACAGTCTAAACTTACACTTAAAGAAACTAGACAAAGAACAGCAAACAAAGCCCAAAGTGAGTAGAAGAAATAATAAAGATCAGAGCAGAAATAAACAAAATAGAGTCTAAAAAACAAACAAAAGATGAAGGGATTAGGAAAAAAACATATATACATAACACATAGACACAGTGAACAATGTAGTGATAGCCAGAGGGAAAGTGGGTGAAGGAAGGTGGGCAAAGGAAAGAAAAATGGGGATGGAAAAGGACTTTGCTTGGGGCAGTGAGCACATGATGCAGTTTCAGATGATGTTGTATTGAGTTGTACACTTGAAATATGTATGGTTTTGCAGACCCATGTCAAACCAATGAATACAAAGAATGAAAAAATATAATTTTTAATTTTTTAAAAAGACCAATGAAACCAAGAGCTGGTTCTTTGAATAGATAAACTATATTGACAAACCTTTAACGAGACTCATCAAGAAAAGGAGAGGACCCAAATAAATATAATTAAAAATGAGAGAGGAGAAGTAACAACTGACAGCACAGAAATACGAAGGGTTGAAAGAAAATATTATAAACAACTATATGCCAACAAATTGGATAACCGGGATGAAATGAATAAATTTCCAGAAACATACAATATTCGAAAACTGAGTCAGAAAGAATCAGAGAATCTGAATAGACAGATTGCAACTAGTGAAATTGAAGCAGTAATAAACAAACAAACAAAACTCCCAACAAACAAAAGTCTTGGACAAGATGCTTCAAAGAATAACTAACACCTATCTTTACCAAACTATTCCAAAAGTCTTCAAGAAAAGGGAAGATTCCCAAGTTCATTTTATGAGCATTATCCTAATTTCAAAACCAGATAAGACACAATGATAGGAAGCAAGATGGATGCAGAGTAACTGGAGGCTACGTGCTCTCCCTCCCAGCCAAGGACTGGATTTATAGCTAAAATACTGCACAATCAACTTGAAAGTCAAGAGAAGTGTAGCTGATTAGATACATTATATCTAAGGAGCACTGAAGAAATAAGAGAGAGACTGTAAGAGAAGGGGAGTCATGGAAATGGGGTCCCCCCTGGAGCAGGTGCAAAGTTGAGGCCGGGTGATATTGGCTGCAAAGCTTCCTCCCCTTGGGAGTGTGGGGTCCCAACCCCACGCAGGGATCCCAAACCCAGAGCATCAGGGGCTGGAAGAAAAGCCCACCTAGCACCGGACAGAAGGAACCAGGGGAATTCTGCCTGCCTGGGAGACTGGGACCACATCTTCCCAGTGAACGAGCACTTCTGCTAGTACTGTTAGCAGCCCCAGCCTGAGAAGTCTGCTCTGGCGCTGACTGCAGGAAAGGCGGTGCTATTGTGTTTGGGTCCAGCATAGGGCCTCTGGTCTGCACTCAGCAGCGACTTTGAGGGACCCTCTACTTTCTTGAAAGGAATTGTGCAGAGCCCTCAGTTCATGACTAAACTGTTTGGCTTGGAGAATGGAGAAAGGATTCTTCCATCTTAAGGTGGAGTTGGAACCCCTCCCGCCAATTGTGGAGCCTCTGACTGCTTCATCCTGTGGGGTTAGCAGCACAGAGAAGCAGGGCAGATTGGGGGTTTTTGGCCCCACACTGTGGAGAGTTGGGAGCACATGCAGAGCTGGGAGTTTTAGCCCTCACTTTGCTTAGAACAGCCAGGTGGAAAAATCGGAGTCCTGCTCAGGGCTGATTTTCTCACCCCTCCTGCATCGGCTGGGATTTTTGTACTATATTCCCAGGGAGGCTTCCATGGGAGACAGAAGAGTGAGTGCTGGGCTTTGTGACAGCATTGTGGACAGGCTGATCTGAGCTTCCTGTGAGTTCAGATAGGCAGCCCGCAGGAAGGAAGGTGGAGCCTCTCTCCCCATCCTGCAGGCTGCAAACACCACCCCCAAAAGGAGACTGTTTGGTTCAGCTCTGTGAAGTCCCAGACACCCCTGCTGGACACAGTTCTGTGGGTTACTGGAGAATAGCTCAGAGTGGGACAATCCAAATGCGAGACCCTCAGAAGCTATTGTCTGGGACCTGCAGGAAGTGCTTAGTGCCCTCCTGCAGGCTGGTCCAGCAACATTCTCAACCAGAGACTCTTTGATCAACCCCTGAGCCCAGGGCAGATGAAACTGCTCCTTTACAGAAGATTGAAAACTCTATTCAACCTGAACTTGCAACAAGCCTCCTTAGGGGAAACTAGAGTCAGAGTTACTGCTAGACACTGAGGAGTTTGCCTCTAACAGAGAGTAATTTCCCATCATTGAGTACCTGACTGCATAATCTCTAAGCAGGGGGCCCTCTAGCCCTAACTAGGCTAGCCTAGGTCCATCCTAAAGACTCTTTTTGGAGGGCACTGGAGGAAGGCCAGGTAACCTTGGGGTCGGGGGGCTGAGGAGCTGACAGGTGGAGGAGGACCTCAGGGAGCCTCAGTCCAACCACAGATCTGCCCCCATCTCTAAGCTAAAAGAAGCCAATCCATTTACACAAATTGGTCCCTCCCATGAACACAGATGCAGACACAAACAATGAATAGAGTGGTGACTACTTACAGTCATCCCAAGGCCAGTTACACATAATATCTGACAGTGACCTGCACCTGAAACCCACCCAAAAGGACCCAGAACCATCACAGCAATTGGTGGGCTTCAGACCACACCAGAGCTTGATCCAACTAGACACACAAACATCATACACAAAGGTGGATCCTGGCAGGCCCCAAACCTGCTGGGAACAACCCCACCTTGGGGGGGGGTGGCTTCACAGTGTCTCATACATGGTGTTAAAGGTCTACAGACACATAGCCTGAAAGGATAAGGATAGTGCCACTGAGCTCATCAAGACACCTCAAGATTACACCTGCACAGCAGTTTGTATACCATGGTTAGGGCTGAGCCTCATAGTCAGCCAACCTGAGGGTCAATCTCAACCTTGAAAGGGCCATCAGCAATCAAGACCCAATTACAGCCCTGGCCGGCTTGGCTCAGTGGATAGAGTGTCAGCTTGTGGACTGAAGGGTCCCAGGTTCGATTCCGGCCAAGGGCACATGCTTGGGTTGTGGGCTCGATCCCCAGTAGGGGGTGTGCAGGAGGCAGCCGATCAATGATTCTCTCTAATCATTGGTGTTTCTGTCGCTCTCTTCCTCTCTGTAATCAATAAAGAAATATATTTTTAAAAAAGACCCAATTACAACAGGAGGATCCAAACAACCCACACAAGAGACACTCCTAGAGCTCCCAGCTCAGGAGTTCAATGAAACTACACCACTGGGAGCCATACACAGGCCATCGACAACAAAGGTCACCCTGCCAAGACTGGGAGGCATAGCAGTACTATCTAAAACATAGACACAAACACAAAGAGACTGCCAAAATGGGGAGACAAAGAAAAGGGCCCCAAATGAAAGAACAGGAGGAAATTCCAGAAAAAATAGCTAAATGAAATAAACAAGCAATTTATCAGGGAATTCAAAGTAATGGTTATAAAGATGCTCAAAGAACTTAGTGAGAACAATAAAAGCATCAAAAATAATCAGTTGGAAATGAAGAATGTCATATCTGAAATACAGAATACACTGGAAGGAATTGCCAGTCATTGGACAAGAGAGAGGATTGAATTAGTGAATTAGAGGACAAAATAGAAAAAAAAATCACTCAATCTGAACAAATAAAAAGAAAAAAAAACAATTAAAAGCAGGAGGATAGTTTAAGGGAGCTTTGGGACAACATGAAATGTAAGAACATCCACATCATAGGGATACCAGAAGGAGAAGAAAGCAAGCAAGGGGTAGAGAATCTGTTTGAAGAAATAATGACAGGAAACTTCCCTAACCTGGGAAAAGAAGATGTCACACAATGTCAGGAAGCACAAGATAAGTACAAAGAGACCCACAACAACGCACATCATAATTAAAATGTCCAAGATAAAACATAAAGATAGAATCTTAAAGGCAGCAAGAGAGAAACATTTAGTTACTTACAACGAAGTTCCCATAAGGCTGTCAGCATATTTCCCAACAGAAACACTTCAGGTCAGAAGGGATTGGAATGAAGTAGTCAAAGTAATGAAAAGCAAAGCACTGCAACCAAGACTGTTCTATCCAGCAAAGCTATCATGTAACATTGAAGGCGAAATAGAAAACTTCCCAGACAAAAGAAAGCTAAAGAAGTTTGTTACCACCAAATCAGCATTTTAAGAAATGCTAAAGGGACTGCTTTAAGAAGAATAAGAGAGAGAGAGAACATAAAAAAATGACAATACATAAGTACTATCAATAATAACCTTAAATGTAAATGGATTAAATACTCTGATCAAAAGACATTGGGTAGCTAAATAGATAAGAAACATGACCTATATATATGCTGTCTACAAGAGAACTGCCTCAGAACAAAAGGTACACACAGGCTGAAAGTGAAGGGATGGAAAAAATATTCCATGGAAATGGAAAAAACCGCTGGGGTAGCAATAGTTACATCTGACAAAATAGACTTCAAAACAAAGGCCATAACAAGAGACAAATAAGGTCACTACATAATAATAAAAGGAGCAATCCAACAAGAGTGTATAACCCTTATACACACACACACACATGCACACACATACATACACATATACACACACATATACACATGCACACACATGCACACATATACGCACACACACACATATAACCCTCACACACACAACCCTTATACACACACGTGCGTGCACGCACACACACATATATAACCCTTATACACACACATACACACACGTGCACACACATAACCCTTATACACACGCATGCACACACGTGCTCGCACACACATGCACACATGCGCGCGCACACACATACACAATATAGGAGCACCAAAATATACGAAAAACTTTTGGTGAACTTTAAGGGAGAGATTGATAGCAATGCAGTCATAGTAGGGACTTTAAAACCCCACTGTCATCAATAGATAGATTGTCCAGCCAAAAATCAACAAGGAAACAGTGACCTTAAATGACACAATAGATCAGATGATTTTGTTGATATTTCATTTAGTTGATGGATTTAGAACATTTCATCCCAAAGCAGAATATACATTCTTCTCCAGTGCACATGGAACATTCTCAAAGACAGACCACATGCTAGGACACAAAAGAAGTCTCAATAAATTTAAGAAGGTTTAAATCATATCAAGCATCTTCTCCAAACACAACAGCTTGAAATCAACCACAATAAAAAAGCTTAAAAATACGCAAACACATGGAGGCTAAATAACATATTAAACAATGAATGGATTACCATTGAGATAAAAGAAGAAATAAAAAATTACCTGGAAACAACCAAAAATGAACATACAGCCACCCCAAATCTATGGGACACATTGAAAGCTGTCCCAAGAGGGACGTTCATAGCATTACAGGACTACCTCATGAAGCAAGAAAAATCTCTAGTACACAATCTAACCCTACACCTAATAGAACTGGAAAAAGAACAGCAGGGAAAACCTAGAGCAAGTAGAAGAAGGGAATAATAAAGACCAGAGCAGAAATAAATGACATAGAAACTAAAAAGCCCAACCATATAAAAGATCAATGAAACTACAGGTCCCCATTATAAATATTGGAGTAGGTTATGGTCTTATTGATATGATGACACAGAATAACTTCGAAGGCTTTTCAGGGGAGTACAAACACCTACAAGACATGAAGTGAACGTTTGTTCCCCATAGGTTCCTCCTGCAAAACAAAAGTCAGAGATGTTTAGGACATTTTTTGCTAAATATACCCAAATATTTTCATCTCATTTGAAAGGAACAAGTTCTCCATAACATGGGGTTAGACAAAAAGTAATGAAAAGAATGTAAGTCGCTGTTTTTGAAAGATGATTTTCAGTTCTTCTAGCGGTTCAGTGGTCAATTGTTCTTCCGGTGCTTTTTTTACTGTGGTGTGATGATCCAAAGTTTTATTCCTGCCAATTTCATTGCAGTTGGAATAGTGAGGAGTACCTCCCAAAGTCCGGTCCACTTTTCTTCTAGTTGGCTTTCTGGGGATCCTGTCTTCTGGGGGACGGGGGGCAGGACCTTATCTCCATGCTCAAAGGAATTTACTGAGCTTGTGAAAGAGAGGTCTCTAATACAAGCAAGGTCATTAAGTACAGCTAAGGTCTTACTTAAATGTTGTACATACTTTTTTACCTTCACTTTTGTTTTTGTTAATCCTCACCCAAGGATATTTTTGCCATTGATTTTTAGAGAGAGTGGAAGGGAGGGAGGGGGAAGGAGAGAGAGAGAGAGAGAGAGAGAGAGAGAGAGAGAGAGAGACATCAGTGTGAGAGAGACACATTGACTTGTTGCCTCCCACCGCACCTCAAGCGGAGCCGAGGATTGAACTTGCAATCCAGGTATATGCCCTTGACTGGGAATTGAACCTGTGACCCTTCAGTGTGCTGGCAGACACTCTAACCATTGAGCACACCAGCCAGGGCTACCTTCACTTTTTGTAAAAAATATATTTTTATTGATTTCAGAGAGGAAGGAAGGATAGAGATAGAAACATCAATGATGAGAGAATCATTGATCGGCTGCCTCCTGCACATCCCACACTGGGGATCGAGCCTGCAACCTGGGCATGGGCCCTGACGTGGAATCGAACTGTGTCTTCCTGGTTCATAGGTCGATGCTCAACCATTGAGCCATGGGCTACCTTCACTCCTTGATTTCCATACATATCTCCCACCCCAATCATAGCCTGACAGGGTTGCCTGTAGGCAATTTCTTAAGGACTCAATTGGATCCCACTTCAAGGGTTCGAGCAGGGCAACAGGTAAAACTTGATTCCAATGAAGATGAGTTTCTTGACACAGTTTAGCTACATTTTTCTTCAAGGTGTGATTCATCTCCTCTACCTCCCCAGGAGCCTGCGGTCTCCATGCTGTGTGGAGACTCCACTTGATTCCTAAAAATTTACTAACCTTCTGTGTAATTTCTGAAACAAAAGCAGGTCACTCTGGATGCTTCTGGGTAGGCCAAGGCGATGAATTATTTCCTTCGGTAAGGCTTTCACTACCTGCCCACTTCAAGGGTTCGAGCAGGGCAACAGGTCAAACTTGATTCCAATGGAGATGAGTTTCTTGACTCAGTTTAGCTACATTTTTCTTCAAGGTGCGATTCATCTCCTCTACCCCCCAGGAGCCTGCGGTCTCCACGCTGTGTGGAGTCTCCACTTGGTTCCTAAAAATTTACTAACCTGTGTAATTTCTGAAACAAAAGCAGGTCACTCTGGATGCTTCTGGGTAGGCCAAGGCGATGAATTATTTCCTTCGGTAAGGCTTTCACTACCTCTGAGGATGTCTCAGTTCGAGTAGGATAGGTTTCTACCCATCCTGAAAAAGTATCAACAGAGACTAACAAAGATTTCCACCCTCAGACCCTTGGCATCTGGGTAAAATCTATTTGCCAGTCCTCAAACGGGCATTGTTCTTGGTATTATTTCCTTCTTTCTTTCTTTTTAAAAAAATATATTTTTATTGACTTCAGAGGCCTGAAAAAGTATCAACAGAGACTAACAAAGATTTCCACCCTCAGACCCTTGGCATCTGGGTAAAATCTATTTGCCAGTCCTCAAACGGGCATTGTTCTTGGTATTGTTTCCTTCTTTCTTTTTTAAAAAAAATATTTTTATTGACTTCAGAGAGGAAGGTAGAGGAAGAGAGAGATAGAAACATCAATGATGAGAGGGAATCATTGACTGGCTGCCTCCTGCACGCCCCTTACTAGGGACTGAGGCATGTGCCCAGGCATGTGCCCTTGACC
>NW_005357191.1:406956-428734 GCF_000412655.1 Myotis brandtii
CAAACCAGCTAGGGCTCCCTTCTTTCTTTTTATGGGGATCTGTGTTGGGGTTGATCTGGCACACAACACACCTAGGTATTACTTTTCATATGACTGTGAGCCACGGTTTAATATAAGTAGCTGTTTCCTGGTAATGGGAATTTCCATTTGAATTATGGCTTCTTTTCTGTTTCCAGTAAGACTCCTTTTGCCAGGTTCAAGCAGGAACCTAAGAAACCTGCTTGTTGGCAAATCCGGGACTTCTGTGCTGAAACTTTATAGCCACAAATGCCAGATGGTTCAAGGTAGCTATAGGATTAAACATTGCTGAAATGATGTCCCGGCAATTAAGAGGTCATCTACATACTGTATTGTAAACAGTTCCTCCTTCTAGGTTTAGGTCCTTTAAGTCCTTGGCTCAGAGTCTCCTCAAAAATCATGGGGGAGTTCTTGAACCCTTGTGGTAAGACTGCACAGCAGCACTGTCTTAACCCGAGATTCCAGGTCCTGCCATTCAAAAGCAAACAATGGTGGAGAGTCTTGTTCAACTAGATGCAAAAGAAGGCAGCTTCTAAGTCTGGTACTGAATACCAGGGGCTGTCCCTGGGTATACTGTTCACCGAAGTATAAGGATTCAGGGTAGTGGGGTGAATGTCCTGTACAATGTCATTTATGGTCCTAAATCTTGTACAAATTGATACTCATTTGAGTGGGGTCTCCTAACAGGCAATATGGGTGTATTGTGTGGGGAGCGGCAGGGCCAAGTAAGTTCATATTCCTGAAACCTCTGGACTATTGGGCATATTCCTTCTAGGCTCTCTTCCTGCAAGGATTACTGCCTCTTACTGGGAGCCCCTGTCCTTGGCTTGAGGTCAATTGCAACAGGCCTGTGTGCATGCCTTACACAAACAAACCGTTGTATCTCCCACAACAGCCCTGAGATCGTTAACAGACAGGAATTGGGACATAGGGAGATCCTTATGGCTCCTCATGGAGAGATTCAAAGCCAGGCAGAGGGCTTCTGGAGTGGATGCCCGAAACACCAAGACAAGTAACGATTTCCAGGTGGCAGGCAGGCAAAACCCGAAGCTGAGCCAGCCACGTCCCCTGTGGGAGGAGGGCGGCCCAGGCCTTGCCCCATAGGTGCTCTGGGGCCTGGGTGTAGCCTAGGAGGGTACCTGTCTTGTTAGCAGGTTGGGATGCTGACAAGCAGTCCCTCTGAGATCCAAGGCCCAGGATGAAGCTTCAGGACCCCATGGACAGATAGACACCTGCCACTCCAGGCCAGGGCCCCAGGGACCCTGCTAAGCTGCACCTACATCACTTGACCAGGAGTTTGAGGAGCCTGCATGGCCCCTCTGGTCAAACAGACCATTCACCCACCTCATCCTGAGACTCAAGAATCCTTTGAGACTCCTTCCTGGGGAGAAAAACATTTTCATTTTCCAAGACACTGCTATTGAATTTCACCCACCTGGGGAGGCAGAGTTGAGGCTACCGACACTTCCAATTAGCAGTGGCATCAATTTCTTAGAGAACAGGAAACTTAGAGAGATTTTGGGATGTGGGAAGGACGTCCTGGGAGGAGCATGAAGAATAAGCCTTCCCTCAATTGAACTTCACTACTGTCATGTGAAGCAGGATCTACCATCTTCAATCCTAGATGGATAAAGGTGACTGTTGCAGGATTGACTCCCAGTTGGTTCACACCTTCCTGTATCCAACCCTCCTATGGCCCTTCCCCATTCTCATTCCATGTTGACTCAACCTTTTGGCAATGGGACAGTAGCAAACACTACACAAGCAAAACTTTGGAAAGTGCTTGCATATTTGGGGCTTGCTCTCTCATCCAGGGATACACTGCAACCCCCTCCGTATGAACAAGCCCCAGCTAGCTTCCTGGAAGATGAGCCATCCCACCTGCCCCAGGAGAGGCCTCAGACATAGCAGTGAAACTGTGCTGAGGGCTGCCTAACTAGCACACAGAACTAAAAAATAAATGTGGTGTTCTAAGCCACTAAGTTCCGGGACTGTTTGTTACACGGCAACAACTAACACGAGAAATAATGTGACTTGTTCAAAGTCACACAGGCTGGTGAAGGCTGGGAGTCTGTCTCCTTGCCCACAGCACTCTTTATTCAGCTCAAGAAAGGCTGTTGAATCTGCAGTGCCACACTGGCCACCACTCTGGGGACAGGGCATGTTCCCAGAATGACACTGAAAATATTTAACATGTAAGTCTCTAGCCTGTTGAAATGGAGCAAGATCCCAGAGACCCCCTGGTATTCTTGGAATGAATCCTAGTGCTGGGATCATGGCAGGTCCAGGGTCCTTGTGGAGCAGTTATATACCAACTGGTGTGGAAACAGTTCATGATTTAAGCCACCAACTCAGCTGTGCAGGCAGGTACCCGTGCATCGCCAGGCCTGCTGGTGACAATACTTAACCTCCTGCTTCATTGCTTTGAAGACCCTAGGGCTTTGTCCCACAACTTCCCGGATTTCCCTCAACACAGCCCACCCCATAGTCACACCACACAGCTCATAGGTCCTTGCTTGGACACCACACGAAAACAAGACTATTCTCAGATAATTTATTCAGAATTTTCATATAAACAGGTAATTACCCCATGTCTTACATGCAGAGCGATTTCAATACCCCCACCCCCCAAAGGCATATTCTATACATGGCATTACTTGGCTCTTATAGAAAAACATTGAAAATAATGATAATTGAGCTATTTGGTGTGTTTTGTGTTTCCAAGTTTTTTTCCACGTAAGCCGAGGCACATTTGATCCTGTGAGGCTGAGGGTGGACGGAGGTGTCTCCTGCTGACACACGGCTGAGGCCAACTTCCCCGGACACACGAAGTGGGAAAACGAAAGCCATTTGTCACACACTCATCTTGGGGGCTACTCCTTCCTTCTCAAACGGAACGAAGAGCCTCAGACTCACGATCTGTTTTTAAAGGGACTCACAGGGCGCATGCCCAAACGAAAGTCTGGCTGGAGGTTGGTCCTGGACCTTCTCTGGAACCAACCTTGACAGGCACCCAATGATGAGAACAGTCTTTGTTTCCCTTTGTGGGGTGACCGCAAGGAAACACTCGCCTTCAGCTGCAGCCCCTGCAACTTTTTTTATGTGTTTGAGACGAACACACGCCAATCTTCTTTCCATTTCCAACCTCACCTCCAGCGCAAATGAGGATTCTGAAAAACATTCTGGAAGGTTTTCTCAAAGGACACCATTCTACATGCACCCTTTATATACAACCAGTCTTTCCTCACCCCCCACCTCCAACAAAACCATCATTTCTGAATCGCCTGAGGTGTCAAGGACTCGCCAGAAAAGCATCCAAAAGGTTTTAACACCAAACGTCCACCAAAGCAAAATGATTGTCGCTGAGACTACAGCACAGCCACTCACCCCGACGGCTGGCAGGGGCCACGCCACCGGCCAATGTTACACGGCTGCGCGCAAACACCCTCCCACCGAGCAGGCACATCTCCCGGCAGCTGTCCGCTCCTGCGGGAGACGCGACAGCTCTGTCCGTGCTGGCAGCAGTCTGCGTGGTCCTGGGTGGCATGCCCAGACCCTTGCGTCAGTTCCCGAATTTTCTCTCAGCAGCTCACCGTCTCTCCAAGGGAACAGCAGCCTTTCTCCCTTCCTCCCGGCTTGAAAGAACGGGAGAGCACCCAGGACAGCTCCCCAACGTGTGGGGCGTCACCAGCCCAGGGAGAGAGTAATGTGTTCTCTTTCCAAAAGAAACGATGTGGATTTCACCACGTGACTGAAAAGTTTTCATCATAGGGAGACATCTTTAAAAACAAACCAAAAGTGTCAACCCAAGCTGGCGTTGCTGCTTTGTAAGCCGTCGCTACAACCCCCAGGACACCATGACTTTCTAGGATCAAAGTTCTGTTGTCAGAGTCAACCTTGTTTCGAAAGGTTTGTGACCCCATAGCTGCTCACACTGCAGCGGCAGAGACAGCCAAATAGCCTGTCAAACCCCATTTGCAAGGGCTGCCCAGCACTCTGCCTGCCTCTCCAGGGCAAGCGGACAGTGAGTCCGCAGGGGCAGTGCCTAGAGGCATGACCAGGGCAGCCAGGCTTGGTGACTATGACAGTAGCCCGACAGGCCCCGTCCAGACATCCACACGGGTTCCCCAAGCCCCACAAGGTCAAACAGCATCAGCTTGAAATCAAACTACAACAGGGGGCGCAAGGTTTTGTTGCTAAAATGTGTTCCGTATGCTGGTGGGTTTGGGGTTGAGATTCCTCAAATACCTCCTGGGAGGCAGTCATTGCGTGTTTGCATGTGAGGTGCCCATGAGTTTGACTGGGTCCACCCTCAAGGAGCATCTCAGCCGGAAAGGATAAGTCAGGGAGCACGCTGGTGCTCACGCCAAGGCGATGCCAGCTCGGCAGCAAGGCCGGCTCTACCCTGGGGGAGACAGGCAACAGCTCCCTCCGCAGGTGGGCAGCTCAGGTCTGGGCACCCGCACATCAGATACGTAACAATGGCCTCACATTTGGTTCCTGTTTGGGAAGCATGGTGTCAATGGAGATTAAAAAAAAAAAAAAAAAAAGGAAAATTAAAATCAGAGAAGATGATTACCTGTTAGAAAAAAGGATCTGTGCTCACAAAAGGCCACACTTTATCCCAAACCCCTCCCTCAAATTTCTGACTGGTCCCTGGCATTCGGAATCAGCCGATACAGATTTTCCCTGATTCAGATTGGATCCTGGCAGAAATCTGAAGCCTCGAAAATGTCCATTCTTGAACCTCATCCTGACAATGCTGAGGTAGACTGTGCTGGAAAAGAATCATTGCCCCACATTCACCTGTTTATTTTTCTTTGATAAAAATGTATGTGCCCTCCATTTTTTTTTTTTTTTAGGAAAGTGATTTTTACAGTGATTTTATATATTAAAATAAATTATTTTCCCCCTAATGTAAGAAAACCTTTCTGAATTAGAAAAACGTGAAAATTGCTGCAAGTATAGTCTACAGCCACTATTAATTTACTATGAAAAGAACTAAATATCTAGGCCTACGTCTTTGTTTTTTAATGTACGTACAGACCCTCTTCTATGTACAGAGTAAATTTGGTGTAAAGAATTTCTGTACTCTTGCGCCTTGTACCCAATCATGGAGGCTCCCAGAAATATTTCACGTGCTCTGATTTCGCAAATCGTCTCGGTAAGAGAGCAATAGACAATGGGGATTTGTGTCGCCCTGTGTTCTGACCAGGAGTTGAGAGGTTTGGAGTTGCCACTGCATTTCTATCTGTTGTTAAGCCCACAACTTCTAAGAGGAGAAGGAAGCCAGCGGAACTTGTGAGAAAACGCACTCAGGGACCCGGGTGACGATTCCGATGAACCAAAGCGACAGGGTCACCGTGTCCTTTATTTGAGCAGCTGTGGTTCTTCTCCCCAAAGGGAAGAAGCTGGCTTCTCCCTGGGCTGGAAGTTCTGGGGAGTGTGACGGTCCTTAGCGGTCTCTCCCCTGGGCTCTACTTCCTTAAGGGACTGCAACATCCAGGGCAGCTGGGAGTTCTGCTCAGGCCCCACAGCTGGCCCGGCCGAGTTCTCAGCACAGAGCAGCGTGGGAGGTCAGTTCTGAGGACAGCTGGGTGCCCTGAGGATGGGGGGACGGCCTGGCAGGTGCCTCTCGCGTCGTACTGCTTAGTGTTCTCTAAGTCCGTTTGTGCCATCACACCTTGGGACCCGACTGTCGTGCCTGCAGAACAGCTGGAGGACGTGCGCAGCCAGCGGGGAAGCGCACAGGTGCGCACAGGGAAGCGGGCGATCCGGAGCCACACGTGTGTTCGAAGGCAGGGCTCGGCTCCGGTGGCGTCCAGCTTCCCCAGCAGAAACCTAGCCACTCCTCAAACCCAACTGCCCACCCCCTCGGCGTGGCCTCACAACACCCAAAGGGCTAGCAGCGAGTGTGGCTTTATGCCTTGGAGACCAAGCAAGGAGGCTCCTGGTGCTTTGCTCCTCAGGCCCAACAGGCAGACCAACACCAGCCCTCCCCCAACCAAGGAAACAGTCAATAACTTATGAGGCTGACTGGAGATTGTTAAAAAATTAAATATGTTATAAATATATTCTCAAAACTCTTTGTCATCTCGGGAGGTTTTTTTCCTTTTCCTTTTCTTTGCTATGTCCTGGCTTTGTTTGGTCTTGAAAAGACCCATTATCACTCCAAACCACTCCTCTGCTCCTAGAGAAACATTCTCACCAAAGGTAAGGGAGAGAAGACTCCTGAGGCTGGACTAGGGCACATGAGAACCTGCCGGGCACAGCCTCCCAGTGAGGAAGGAGAACGGAGGGAGTCAGGATGCTCACACACACGGAAAAGTGGAACCTTCATGAGCCAATCCCCAAACTTCATCTCAGCATGAGTGCTTTGCACGCGCGTGCGCACACACACACACCAGCCGTGTCTACTCTGAATACACATGCACACACACCCGGGACTGCAGAATCTTATCAAAAGTACAAAAGCAGCAGCTATTGGTCAATTTGAGAAACTACTTTTGTGAAGGGAAAAAAATGTTCAGCCTGAATGAGAAAAACCTTCCTAAAATCCACTTCATAAAGCTTTGAATTCTACTAGAACAGGGTTTGTATGTTCTTTTCTTTCTTTCAAACTTTTGTTCCACAAACAAGTTACACCCGCCCCTGTCCGCAAAAATAAAATAAAATGAAAATAAAAAAGAAAAGAAAAAGCCTTTGTAAAAACAGGTGCTTTCTTTCAATTGATTAGAAAAAGAAGTACCACCCTGGCTTGAGCCCGCAGTTGCTGGAAAGGACCCCTTCTCTCTACGTCCACGGTTACATTCTCTGATCACTAGTCAGATCGGCGATCAAACAGATGTTTTAAGTTGTACCATAAACAGAAATGGAGAGTAACGATCTCTTAGCTCCACTGGGCACTGGCAGAGTTGTGGGGAAATCCTGAGTTTTCTGGAGACCGTCAAACCAGAGGAGAGTGAAGTCGGGATTCCCTCCCCAAAACAGGTGCCGTTAGGAAGGACTGGACCGTGGCAGAGTCAGGACACGTCCGTTTTTCTTGCCCCCATTCATGTGGCTGTAGGACATGTGATCCTCGTAATTCCGCTTTAGGGCCAGCGGACACCCCCCATCCTCCTCCCTCTGACAGTGTGAGGACCGGTCCAGGGGTACACTCTCCATGTCCTCAAACTCCATCTCCAACTCATCGTTCTCAGGTGCCTTGTTCTCCTCGCTGTAGAAGAAGGAAACTTCCGGAAAGCTGGGGTGCAGGTTGTCCTTCAGCAGGTCAACGACCTCCAGGAAGGTCGGCCTCATCTTGGGATTGAAATGCCAGCACATGCTCATCAATTCACTGCTGTGGGGCAGAGAGAGATGCTGGGGTGAGTCCAGGAGTCCAGCCAAGCAGTCCTGCAACCCCCAGTGGCTCACACCACAGATGACCTGTTCATTTCAGGCAGTGACTACATGTGCAGGTAACCATCAAGCAGAAGCAAGCAAGTCTATTGGTGCTGAAAGGGGGTTTTAAAAAGAGGGCCCAAGAGGCTGTCCTATTCCAGAACCATTTCAAGAAGGGCCTCTCCAGCATGGCCAGCGTGGCTCAGTGGTTGAGCCTCAACCTATGAACCAGGAGGTCAAGGTTTGATTCCCAGTCAGGGCACATGCCTGGGTGTGGGCTTGATCCCCAGTGGGGGGGAGGGGGGGAGGGAGGGGGCATGCAGGAGGCAGCTGATCAATGATTCTCTCTCATCACTGATGTTTCTGTTTCTCTCTCCTCCCTATCTCTCTGAAATCAGTAAAAAAATATATATATATTTTAAAAGAAGGGCCTCTCCTGATGTTGCCACATGTTGAAGACCAGTTCCTCATTTGATGTATCCTCACACTGGCAGCTGTAGCTCTGTGGACTGAAGCCAGAGGGCCGTCCTGCAGGCCCAGCCAGAAAGCATCACAACTTTACTCAGCCAACAGCAAACAGGACAGGGGCTGAGGGCTTAGGATTTCCATTTCACCTCTTCCTTTCCCCACTTCTTCTAGGGCAGGGTTGCCAAACTTTAACCCCTGAACCAAACCTGGCTCCCTGAGTGTTTTTGTATATAAACTTTCATTGTCACACAACCACATAACTATGGCTGCCTTCCAGCTACAGTGGCAGCGTTGAGGAGCTACAACTGAGAAAAGCATGGACCACAAAGCAAAGATACTTACAAATGGCCCTTTACAAAAAGTCTGCAGACTCCTGCCCTCGGGCCTCCTCAATCTCCCTGGTCCTGGAACCACAGCTGGCTGCTAACTGGCCTGCCTAGCAAAGGATCTTCATGAGGCAATGTTTCAAAACACTTTGCTCAGAGACTCTAAATGACTCTGCATCATACTTTTTTCCATACAAGTCTCTTTAAACTAGATTTTTAAGTTGATGTCTTATTCTATTGGGATGGAGCAAAGAAATGGCCTCTCCCCATAAATTTTCAGGTCAAATTTTTTTCTTAAGAAACACTGATAACAGATTTTCTATGTAATAATGCTCATTCTAGAAAGTTAAAAAACACCCCAAAATATAGGGGAAATGCAGCTCACACACAACTCTCCTTCAGATATAAGCTCTTGTCTTTTCTACCTGGACATATTTGTAAATGTAATATGCACACGCTTTTTTCACTTAATTTATTAATAGGTTTATCCACTGAGTTATAAAACATTTTTTAAAAAATATATCTTTATTGATTTCAGAGAGAAAGGGAGAGATAGAAACATCAATGATGAGAGAGAATCATCGATCGGCTGCCTCCTGCATGCCCCCCACTGGGGATAGAGCCCACAACTTGGGCATGTGCCCTGACTGGTAATCAAACCATGACCACCTGGCTCAGACTGACCGTCAACCACTGAGCCACTCCAGCCTGGCTTTAAAACATTTTCTAAGCATCATTTGAAATTTCAACTGCTATAACATTATATTAATGTACAATTTACTTGGCAATTTTCATTTTGTTGATCAATTTTTAGATCATTTCAATTTTTTGAGACTTTAAATTGCTCCGAGTAGCTCTTAGAATGGGGCAGTAAGAATGGTTATCTAGCCATGCCATTGCTAATACTGAGTGTTAAGACTCACCCTGCTCTCCTTCCTTTCCCTCCCTCTTTCCATTCCTTCCTTCCTTCCTTTATTTGCTAATTAAGGAAGAGAGTATTTTCTTTATTTTATTTTATACTCATTGAACTATTAGTGGGGCTGAAAAATTTTGCAAGTGTTTAATGGTATGTGTTGTCCATTTGGTCCCATAACAAATATTTAAAACAAAATATTTTTAATGTTTATGCTTACTGACTTATTTTTTCCAGTGTTATTGAGATATAGTTGAATATAACATTGTGTTACATTCATGACAGAACTTTAAGTGCATAAAGAACAGAGAGTTAAACATAAGTCTCCCATCCCAGCTCCCCAGTTCCCTTCCAAAGATATGATATGCAAACACAAGGGTCATACAAAGATAAAATATGCAGCTCACACACAACTCTCCTTCAGAAGCATACATGTAGACATATGATATAGAATCATAAGTATGCATGTGAACACACGATATGCAAATACCAACATGCATGTACATATATGTGCAAACACAAGCATGGATGTATACATACAATTACAAACACCATCACTCATCCACGTAAACATATGATATGCAAACACAAGGACACATGTAGACATAAGATGCAAAAACAAGCACACATATAGACATGATATGCAAACACAAGCACACATTAGACATAATATGCAAAGAGAAGCACACATGTATATGTGATATGCAAACACAAGCACAAAGGCAGACATGATATACAAACACAAGAATGCATGTAGAATATGATACACAAACATTTATGTAGACATGACATGCAAAACAAACATGTGTGCAAAATGCAATGCCTTTTAAATGAACACCCCTTTCTATACTTACAGTCTCTCTGGACAATTGTCAGGGATATCCAGATACCCTCCATCCATAACGAATTTCAGCACCTGCTCATTGGAGAGGCCTTGGTAAGGCTGTTCTGCCAAGCTGGTGATTTCCCACAGGACCACACCGAAGGACCTGCCAACAATAGTTGAGGGGAGTAACAAGAAGCCATTAAAACACACACACATATTGTCTTGGTTTACTAGAAACTGGCTGGCCAGTTAATTAAATAATTCAGATTCACTTCCTATCAAGATGGAGGAGTAGGAAAACTCTGCTCGTTTCTCCCATGACCATATGAAAATTACAACTAAACTGGAGAACGATCAACCTGGAGAACCATCTGTAGACTAACTGAACAGGATTATAACTAAGGATATAAAGAAGAAGCCATGTCGCGACTGGAAGGAGGGGCAGAGATAGGGAACAGGCTGATCCCACACCCCCGTGTGGTGGCTGAGAATCAGAGGGATATCTCAGCTACAGGCCTCCCCGAGAAGCCAGGAGTCCTAGGCCTACACTAGACTCCCAAGCCCGGAGCATCAATGCTGGGAAGAAGAGCCCACAAAACATCTGGCTGTGAAAATCAGTAAGGAGTCCATCCATCTAGGTGAGATGAAAGGCTGCTGGAAAACCCAGGCATTCTCTTAAAGGGCCCATGCACAGACAGCACCTGGGGAGTTGTGTGTGGGGGTGGGCAACAGAGACATACAGGGCGAAGCAAGTTGTGTGGCCTCAGGGCAAGGGTGGAGGGATAGCCGCCATTGTCCCTGAGTTGAGCCCTCTTCCTCGGCCAAATCTTAAGCTGCATGACTCTGATGAACTTCACTTGCCAGAGCCTGACAACTCCCTGCGATTTGGCCTCACCCGACTCACCTACCCCCTGAGAGTCTTGCAGCAGCTAAGCCACATGGGCAGCTGGTAGGCAGCTATAGGCCTTAGGATACCCTGTGCCTTTCGCTGAGCAGCCCAAAGTTCGGAACTGGTGGCAGGAGGCCTCGGTTCACAGCATGGCCCATCCCCTGCACCTCTAGACCCAGAACAGGAAGCTACCAACCACAGAACACTTTGTAGTTCTTACCAGGTAACCCCATGCGGGTCACAGGCAGTGGCTAACATAGACCTGCAACAGAGTACCTCTAAACAGGCCCCCAAAACAACATACCCAATGGCCGGCTTCAGACCACAACACCCCACCAGATAAGCTAAACAAGTGGCTTGCATCAGAGTCCACTCAGGCAATTCCCAATCTGTGAGGTCAGCCCCACACAGAAGCTCGTTCGCTGTGGTTGTGGCCAATCCTCATAACCAGTCAGCCTGAGGGTCAATCCCACCCACTGACATGACAACAGCAATCAAGACTCAATTATCACAGGAGGGCACTCTTGGAGCACTCAGCTTAGGTAATCAGAGAGAATGCACCACTGGGTGCCACAGGTGACCTACCACATAAGGCCACCCTTCCAAGACTAGGAGATGTAGCAGATCTACCTAATACCTAAAAGCGAACACAGAAATGCAGCCAAAACGGGGACACAAAGAAACATGTCCCAAATGAAAGAACATGAAAAAACTCTAGAACTAAACAAAATGGAGGCAAACAATCTACCAGATACAGAGTTGAAAACACTGGTTATAAGGATGTACAAGGAACTCAGGGGAAGAATAGATAAACTCAGTGAAAACTACAACAGATAGTAAGCATAAAAAAGGACATGGAAACCATAAACAAGAACCAGTCAGAAATAAAGAATACACTGGAATGAAGAATACACTAGATGGAATCACAGCAGATTAGATGAAGCTCAGGATCAATTCAGCAATTTGGAAGACAAGATAGTAGAGAACACTCAATCAAAACAGGAAAAAAAAGACAAATTATTAAGAATGAGGACAGTTTAAGGGACCTCTGGGACAACATCAAGCCTAACAACATTCACACCATAGGGAGACCAGAAGGAGAAGAGAGAGACCAAGGAATTGAGAACCTATTTGAAGAAATGGAAAACTTCCCTAATCTGGCAAAGAAAATAGCCATTGAAGTTGAGGAAGCGCAGAGAGTCCCAAAGATAAACCCAAAGAGGCCCACACCAAACCACATCATAATTAAAATGGCAAAGGTTAATGACAAAAAGAAAAGCTTAAAAGCAGAAAAGAAAAGAAAAAGCAGTTACTTACCTAGCAGCAATCCTAATACTGTCAGCTGATTTCTCAACAGAAACTTCACAGGCCAGAAAGGATTGGCACAATATATTCAAAGAGATAAAAAGTAAGGAACTACAACCAAGACAACTTTACTCAGTAAGGCTATCATTTAAAAATTAAAGGAGAGGTAAAGAGCTTCCCAGACAAGAAAAAAGTTAAAGGAGTTCATTGCCACCAAAACAGTACAACAAGAAATGTTGAAGGGACTTCATTAAGAAGAAAAATATTTTTAAAGATCATAACTATAGGATTCCAAGACAACTGCAGAGTAGCTGGAAATTCCATCTGCTTGCTCCCAACACTAGACTGGACTTGCGGCCAAACTGCAGAGCAAGCAGCTTGAAAAGCAGCTAAAGTGTAGCGGATCTGAAATACTGAAAGCAGGGAATGTGGGGAAAGACAAGAGAAGATGCAGAGAGGGTGAGTCAACTTGCACAGTTGCACAGCTAGAAAGCTGGAGGATATGGCAGCAAAGCCCCCACCCTCTGGAAGTGTGGTCTCAGACCGACACAGGGATCCTCAATCCAGAACAACAGAGAAGAGAAGCGGAGCCCACATAGTATCAGGTAGTGGGGATCAGTGGGGATTTTGTCCACCTGGGAGAGACAGACCACACCCATCCTAGGCAAAGAGCAACTTCTTTGTTTCAACACCAGCCTGGGAAGTGAACTTCAATCTGTGCATGCTGGAGGGGCCATGCAGCAGAGCTGGGGGGCAAGTGGAGGGGTCTGATTAGTACACCCAGCAGTGATTCTGAGGGACCCTCTTTTCTCGGGAAGACCTTTGAGCAGAGAGCCAGACAGGGTCTGGTCTGTGTGAACTGGGAAAGAGGACCTGTCTTGCTGACCTCAAGCACACCAGTGGCGCCCTGTCCCCTCACCTGCAAAACTACTAGGTCTGCCCCATGCTGCTCTGATCCAAGGCAAAGGGGAATGGCGTTGGGCTGGAAATGCTGCTCAGTTTGATGGTGCCACGGACTTGGACATTTGGCCTGGAGGGGAGGCTGGGCTGAGGCCCCACTTAGCAGGGGCTAGCCATGTGAAAAGATTAAAGTGCCAAGTGAGGATGAATTTTTTTAATCCCCTCCTACTTGGTGTGGTGGTGAGGGGGTGCCAGAAAGCCAGGCAAAGCTGAAGTACTGCAACTGTGTCTTCTGGGTGGGCTTCTGTCCAGGAGACAGACAAGCATGGGCTGGGCTTTTCGGCTGCATTACGGGAAGTAGACAGGTCCCTAGTAAGTTCAGCCAGCACAGCCCTGGAAAGGAGAGGAAGTACCCGCCACCCCTCCTACAGGTTACAAACAACACTCCCAACACTGTCTGTTTAAACCACCCTGGCCAGATCCCGGATTCCTCCAAGGAACACAGTTTCATGGGGTAAGGCAGAGCATCTCAGAGCAGGGACATTCAAGGCACAACCGGAGACAGACCCAGCCCTCGGCTCTGGAGGCATTGCCACCGAACTACTAGGGCTCCACCCTGACAAGCTTCAGACAGGTTGCTGAGTGCCAGGCAGGGACAGTGACTGACACTGGCCTGCACCAGAGAACCCCCAGAAGACCTGGAATCAGCACACCAAGTGGCCAATGCGAACAACATCAGAGCAAAACCCAGCAAGCTCCACAAAGAGCAGATCCATTCTATTTTTTTCATTCTCTTTTCTTTCTTCTTTTTTTCCTGTTTTTCTTTTCCTATTCTATTTTTCATTTTACATTATTTATTATTTTTCATTATTATTAATTCTTCATTTCTTTCTTTCTTTCTTTCTTTCTTTTTTTAAAATATATTTTATTGATTTTTTACAGAGAGGAAGGGAGAGAGATAGAGAGAGTTAGAAACATCGGTGAGAGAGAAACATTGATCAGCTGCCTCCTGCACATCTCCTACCGGGGATGTGCCTGCAACCCAGGTACATGCCCTTGACCGGAATCGAACCCAGGACCCTCCAGTCCGCAGGCCGACGCTCCATCCACCGAGCCAAACCGGCTTTTCTTTTTTATTTTTTTCTTATTTTCATCTTTTGTCTTTCTTTTCCTTCAGATTCCCTTTTTTGGTTTCTATTTTCTTCCCTAATTTTTTGGTCTCATGTCTTTTAGTATCTTTTTTTTTCTTTTCTTATTCTATTATTTCATTATTATTGTTTCTGTTCTGATTGTTGTTTTGTTTTTTCTTCATGTTGTTTTCAGTTTGGGCTTATTTTGTCTTGTTTTGATCTGTAAGCACCTATATAACCGTTGGCAGGATATGGTTGGGATTGAGCCTCACAGGACAGCCAGAGGGTCGAGCCTTCCCATGAGTGAGAAAATAGCAATCAAGACCCAAATACAACAGGAGGGCCAACATAACCCACACAAAGGACATTCATAGAGCACCCAGTTCAAAAGATCAAGGAGACTACACCACTGGATCCCACAAGACAACCACTACAGAAGGCCACCCCACCAAGACAGATAGAAATAGCAGTTCTATGCAATACATCAAAACAAACACAAAGAAACAGCAAACATGGGGAAACAAAGAAACAGGTTCCAAATGAAAGAACAGGAGGAATCTCCAGAAAAAGAGCTAAATGAAATGGAGGCAAGCAAATTATCAGAAAACAGAGTACAAAGTAATGGTTTTAAGAATGCTCATAGAAACCACAAAAAACAACCAACTGAATAACATATCTTAAATAGAGGAATAAACAGTAGGTTAAAAGAAGCAGAGAACCAAATCACCAAATTAGAAGACAAAGTAGGAAAAGAATCACTCAATCAGAGTAGCAAAAATAATAAAATAATAATTAAAAAGCATGAAGATAGTTTAAGAGAACTTTGGAACAACATGAAACATAACAATATCAGCATCATAGGGGTATCACAGGGAGAAGAAAGTGACCAAGGGATAGAGAACCTGTGTGAAGTAATAAAACTTCCCTAAACTGGTGAAGGAAAAAGTCACACAAGTTCAGGGCACACAGAGAGTCACAATCAAGATGAACTCAAAAAGAACCACACCAAGGCACATCATAATTAAAATGGCAAACATTAAAGACAAAGAGAGAATCTTACGGGCAACAACAGAGACAGGTTACCTACAAGAGAGTTCCAATAAGGTTATCAGCTGATTTCTCAAAACAAACACTACAGGCAGATGGGAATTGCGTAGGCATTCAAAGTTATGAAACGCAAAGATATGAAACCAAGACTATTCTATCCAACATGGCTGTCATTTTAAATTTAAAGTGAAATAAAGTGCTTTCCAGACCAGGGGGGAAAAAAAAGACTAAAGGAGTTTATTACCACTAAATTAGCACTGCAAGAAATGGTAAAGTGAGTGCTGTAAGAAGAAGAAGAAAAAGAGAGGAGCACAGGCGTAAATAATAAGAATGGTGATAAGTACCTATCAATAACAACCTTACACATAAATGGATTAAATGCTCCCATCAACAGGCATAGGGTAGCTGAATGTGGAAGAAAACATGACCCATATGTATGCTATCCACAAGAGACCCACCTCAGAACAAAGTCTCACACAGGATGAAAGTGAAGGGGTGGAAAAAATTTTCCTTGCAAAAGGAAACAAAAAATAAGCTGGAATAACAATGCTTATATCTGACAAAATAGGCTTCAAAACATAGGCCATAACAAGAGCCAGTGAAGGTCACTACATGATACTAAAGGGATCGGTCCAACAAGAGGATATATAACCCTGGTAAACAAATAGGCACACAATATAGGAGCGCCTAAGTATATAAAAAAACAAAACCTCTTGAAGGACTTTAAGGGAGAGATCAACAGCCATACCAATCATAGTACACAATGTTAACACCCAATGACATCACTGGATAGATCTTCCAGAGAAAAGAACAGCAAGAAAACAGCGACCTTAAACAACACTGAATCAGATGGATTTAATTGATATTTATAGAACATTTCAAACCAAAGCCGCAGAATATACATTCTTCTCAAATGCCTATGGAACATTTTCAAAGACAGATGAAATGTTAGGAAACAAAATGAGTCTTAACAAATTCAAGAAGACTGAAATCATATCAAGCATCTTCTCAAGTCACAATGGCATGAAACTAGAAATCAACTACAACAAAAAACCTTAAAAACATTTAAACATGTGGAGGCCAAACAACATGTTATTAAACAATGAATACGTTGCCAACGAGATCAAGGAAAAAACAAAAAATTTCCTGGAAACAAATAAAAACGAACACACAACAATCCTGAATCTATGGTACACAGAGAAAGCAATCCTGAGAGGGAAGTTCATAGCATTACAGGCCACCTCAAGAAACAAGAAAAAGCTCAAATAAACAATCTAACTGTACAGCTTAAAGAACTAGAAAAAGAACAACAAGAAAACTCCAGAGTAAGTAGAAGGAAAAAATAATAAAGATCAGAGCAGAAATAAATAATATAAAAACAAACAAAAAACAAAAGATCAATGAAACCAAGAGCTGGTTCTTTGAAAAGATAAACAAGATTGAGGAATGTTTAGCCAGATTCATCAAGAAAAAAGAGACAGGGCCCAAATAAATAAAATCAGAAATGAAAGAGGTGAAGCAATAACCGACATCACAAAAATACAATGGATTGTAAGACATTACTAAGAAAAACTATATGCCAACAAATTGGACAAGCTGAGTGAAATGGACAAAATCCTAGAAACATACAGTCTTCAAAAACTCAATCAGCAAGAATCAGAAAACCCAAATAGACTGATTAAAAATAATGAAATTGAAGCAGCAATAAAAAAAACTCCTAGCAAACAAAAGTCCTCGTCCACACTTCACAGGCAAATTTTACCAGACATTCAAAGAACCAACACCTACCATCCTCAGACTATTCAAAAAATTCAAGAAGAGGGAAAACTTTCAAGCTCTTTTTACAAGGCCGGCATTACCCTAATTCAACAACCAGATAAAGATACTACAAAGAAAGAAAATAATAGGCCAATATCCCTGATGAGCATAGATTCTGAAATCCTCAACGAAATATTAGCAAATAGAATCCAGCAAGACATTAAAAAGATCATACACCAAGTGGGATTTATTCCAGGGATGCAAGGTTGTTGCAATATTTGCAAATCAATAAATGTGATACATCACATAAACAAAATCAAGGACAGAAATTACATCATATCAATAGACACAGTAAAGAATTTGACAAAATCCAATACCCGTTTATAATCAATCTCTCATGAATCTCTCAGCAAAGTGGAAAAAGAGGAATCATATATCAACATAATAAAGGCCATATATGAAACACCTACAGCCAACACCATAATGGGCAAAAACTCAAAGAGTTTTCTTTACGATAAGGAATAAGACAGCAATGCCCTTTCATCACTTTTATTCATCATGGTACTGGAAGTCCTAGCCACAGCAATCAGAAAAGAAAAAATAAAAGATATTGAATTGAAAAGAAGAAAATAAAACTGTCATTATTTGCATGTGACATAATATTGTATACAGAAAACCCTAAAGCTCCACCAAAAAAACTACTAAATTTAATAAATTAATTCGGAAAAGTATCAGGACACAAAATTAACATCCAGAAATTGATGGCATTTTTATACATGAAAAATGAACTCTCAGAAAGAGAAAAAAATCCAATTTACCATTGCAACAAAAAAGGTACCTAGAAATAAACCTAACCAAGGAGATAAAAGACCAATAGCATATTGAAAAAACTATAGCATATTAAACTATAAAAAACTATAGCATATTGAAAAAAAGAAAGTGAGGCAGATACAAAGTGCCCATTAATAGACAATTGGATAAAGAAGACAAGGTACATACATGCAATGGGATATTACTCAGCCATTAAAAAGAACAAAATCTTACCCTTTGCAACAACATGGATGGCCTTAGCAGGTATTATGCCAAGTGAAATAAGGCAGACAGAGAAAGACAAATACATTGTGATTTACTTACATGTGAAATCTAAAAAACAAAATAAGCTAACAATAAAAACAAAAACAAACTCTAGATACAGAGAACAATCTGAGAGTTAACATGGGAGGGGAAGTTGGGGGTTTTGGATGGAAAGGTAAAGGAATTCAGAGGTACAAATTGATAGTTACAAAACAGTCACAGTACAGCATAGGGAATATAGTTCATAATACTGTAATAAGTATGTATGATGCACTAGACTTATGGGGGGATTGCTTCATAAATATTACAGATGTCTAACCACTATGCTGTACTCCTGAAACTAACATAATATTGAATGTGAACTGTAATCGAAAAACAAACACGTAAGTAAATAAAAATGAGAAAAAGATTTATGCTGCCTTCAGAAATGCCTATAAAATTAGTCTCCACTGGAACGTAGCAGTAGCTGTGCAAGGGTCCTCAGACATGACCTTCCCTTCATTTTGTTGATGGCCAAGAGGAAGGCCGGTGTTAACTGCCCCTTTTACTCAGACTAGCGGAGCATCCTGGAATTCAAGCCCAGCGCTCTATCAGCCGGCCCACGCACAACTCACCACATGTCGGAAGAAGCAGTAAAGACCCCGTCCTTCAAAGATTCAGGTGCCATCCACCTCACAGGAAGCAGACCTTTGCCACCTTTCCGGTAATAATCCGTTTCGTAGATGTCTCTGGTCATTCCAAAGTCTGACAACAAACAGTTCACAAACTCTTACCCTTCAGCCTGTGGCTCAAGTGTCCACCATCTTCACAGCCCCACCCCTGGCCGAGCCCTCAGAGAGGCTCACCTGTGGCCACCAAATCCCAGGAGAATGGATTCTGAGGGTGCTCATGGGAAGTGGAGGAAGAGGAGGGCCACCATTTAAAGTAGCAAAAAAACGATGTTCTGGCCGGAGCTTGGGAATCCCATTCTCAGAAACACTTCCTCCTCACCCATGACTCACATGTAACCCAAATCGAACTATTAACTCCCTGCAGCCAACCTACTTCCCCCCATTGGATATGGCCCCACCTAACAGCCAGTTGCCCCGCCAGAAACCCAGAGTTGGGTCCTCTTTCGACCACCCCCTTTCCTCACAATGAGAAACAGTGGGGAGTCCTACCCACTCTCACTCCACACCCCTCTCTAACTATCTATTTCTCTCCACTGTCCCAGAACCGACCAGGCCTGACACCCCCTCTCACCTACAGGACCCTCCCTCCATCCTGACTCTGACAGCCACTGACCAAGAGAAGCTACATACACAGAATGACATCACTTTGCCATTTCCTGCTTCCCTTGCTGATACAGGATAAGATCTTTGGGGATTAGAAAGAGGATAACATCATTCCTTGCTTCCCACTGACGGCTAACGCAGGGGAATGTCTTTTTTTGGTTCATAAAGAGAATCACATCACTTCCCGCTTTGCTCGGACGGCCTAGGATAACGTCTAGGTGACTTGCCGTGACTTGCAAGACCCTTCTGGGTCTGGCTCCTGCCTCTCTCCCTAACCGCATAGCTCCTGCTGCTCTGTACCCTCCACATTCAGCTATCGCCCGGCCCTGTGGCCTTTGCATGTGCTGTAACCACCCCTGGGATGCTGTCACTCAGGTCAACTTCTAATCCTCCCAGTCTTGAAATGGTGCCTCTTTTCAGAGAGGAAGTCCATTTCCTTCCCCACCTTCTTCAGCTTGTCTGAGTGTGAACCATTGTATTGTTCACCTAGAACAGCTCTGTCCAGACTGCCTGTGGTGATGAACACGGTCTATACCCACACTGTCCAATATGGCAACCACCGGGCTCAAGGTGGCTACTGGACACCTGAAGTGTGGCCCAGGTAACCGGCAAGCTGAACTTTTAATTTGACTTAATGTAAGTTCACTTAAACGCAGGTGGGCACATGTGGCCAGTGGCTACTGTGCTGGACGGTGTGGATGAGGACTGCAAGCTCATGAGGGCAGAAAAGCCGGGGGAACTGCTCAGTGGTTTGCACATACAGGGTACACTAACATTATTTAAAGAAGCGAGTGGGTGAGTTAGTAAACAAATGCAATTAAATCACAGGGTGGAACTTTGTAAAGTATACGATTGTCAAAACTAATATGAATGTAAAATGCAATAAAAAAATAAAAAAATTAAAATTTAAAGTAAAGAAAAAGAACTTTTGGGGAAAAAAATTACAGTGTGGGGATCAGGGGCCCATTCCAAGCCTTGCCCCTTTGCACTGGAAAAGCTTTAACAACCCATGGCAGACAATTACTTCTGAAACGGAACGTGACCTGGGCCATACATTCCCAAGCAGAAAGGCAGACAAACCTCCAATTTTGACGGTAAAATCGTGGGCGACCATGCAGTTTCGAGCTGCGAGGTCCCGGTGCACAAACTTCTTGGCGTTCAGGTATGCCATCCCGTCAGCAATCTCCGCTGCCATCTGAAACATCTCTTGCAGGGTCGGGGGAGGGCGGCCGGGGTTATTCTAAAGTCAAAACAGGAGGCTGTGCTCAGCGACACTGGGTCAGGGCCAGGAGGGCGTGCCCTGTGGAGCCCCGGCAGCTCACCTCGGCGTCAGGCCGCAGGGAACGCAGGTGGCTCTTCAGGTCTCCGTGAGTCATGAGCTCCATCACCACCAGTGTGGGCTGGCCTTTGGACACCACCCCGAGGAGGCGCACCTGCAGAGCAAGCATGTGGGGGGTTAGGGAGGTCTGGGGTGAGGGTCTATGGGAAGATTTCAACTTGCGGAGGCCTCCCTGTCTGGTCACACACAGCATCCTGCTCCCGGGTAAACCCTAGCCTGTCCGATCAAATGCCAGGGTCAACACCTGGGGAGGGAGGACAAGGAGGGGAATTCAGAACTCCCAGTCTGGTGGGTGGCGCATTCCCACCGTCAGACTCTGCACAGCTGCTCCCTCTGCCTGAGGCTCTGTGCCCTCACATGTCCACGTGGCTGTCCCTATATCCTTTATGTCTTTGTCAAATACACCTTCCCCACTCCCGAATTCCCAATCCCCGCCCTGCTCTCCTTTGTGCCACAGCGACACCTCCTAACAAGGGACCCAGTGGGTTGGAGCGCCCGCACCGCTGGGCTGGAAGCACCACAAGGGCAGAAGCTGACTCATCAGAGACATGGGACGGGGCTTGGCACAGAGCAGGACTCTGCGAGGGTGTGTGGGGCGGAGACGAAGGGACACGAGGTTCACGGAGAAATGAGGCAACGTGGAAGCAGAGGCAGGAAGAGTGTGTGCGACCTGTGGGGGCGGGGCAGCGGGAAGGTGCACACTGTGTGTTTAAGGGTTAAAGAGGTGCTGAGAGGACGATGAGATGGAAGATTCCAGAAAGCACTCGGGCAAAAAGAGTTTGGTTCCAAGTGAGGTGGGACTGAAGGGCTGGGGCGGGACAGGGTCCACACCGCTGTCCTCGTGCTCTGTGCACAGGGGAGAGCAGCAGAGCGGAGTGGGAGAGGGAACCCGCAGGCAAGTGATGATGGAAAGAAGTAAAGGGAAGGTGCGTCACTGGAAGGGTCGCTTGAGAGGGCCGCGAGGCTCTGAGGGAAGCGGTGCTTCTGCGTGTCTGAGGCCTCCGTTCCTGGAGCTGCTAGGCACTTGCTAACCCGCTGCTAAACTCAGCGCCAGGCCAGGTCATAAACATCCGGGAACAACGGGCCAGTTTCCACCCCCCCCCTCCCCCATGGCATCTGCAACTAACCAGC
>NW_005357191.1:428765-434249 GCF_000412655.1 Myotis brandtii
TGCGGGGAGAATTACACCAGCAGTTTCTGCCTTTATAAATCCTGCCCTTCTTCCTTCTCTCTGGAGCGCAGTGTAGCTGTCACCTGAGTTTGGGTCTCTTGGGTTACAACTCTTTGCTCAAATCCATGCCTTTTGTTCTCCATTACTGCCAGAACCTCTTCTCTAAGGAACAAAGGTAGCCTTTGTCTGCTCCCAGGGCACTTCGGGACTCACCACGTGATGGCAGGCGAAGCCTTTCATGACGGAGGCCTCGTTGAGAAACTCGATCCGCTCCCGCATGCTGGCCGACTCGTTGACTGTCTTCACCGCCACTCGAGTCTCTGCCTCGCCCTTGATGATGTCCTTGGCGTTGCCCTCGTACACCATGCCGAAGGAGCCCTGCCCCAGCTCTCGCAGGAGCGTGATCTTCTCCCGAGGCACCTCCCACTCGTCCGGCACATACACAGAACATGGGAACACTACTCCTCACTTATCTACACAGTGTCTTCAGGGGACCCCGCCACCTCCCACCCCAGACCCCACAAATGTTCATTAAGTGACTTCTGTGATCCAGGACCTATGCCAGGCACACAGCCAAGTATGGGTCCCTGCCCTCACGGAGGGCATGGCCGAGACTCAGAGAGAAGCCACCCCAGCCCAGGGTCTTTCCCGGTAAGTGCCGAGCTGAGCCTGCACCCATCCCATCTGTCTGACTCAGAGACCCGCTGCCCACAGATGCCACTTCCCATCTAAGGCTGCTGTTTCTGCAAAGTGCCAAGGGGCTGGGGACCACCAGCCTGTGAAACCCAGACACGGAAGTGAGCCCACCCAGGACCACCGAGCGTCAGCTGGTCCACAGGCAGGTGCAGCCACGTGGGTGAAACCAGAACGGCCAGCCGAGCACAGCCCTGGGAGCCAACCCACCAAATTGCGAACTAACTAATGGTGGGTTTAAGCCACTGTTCGGGGGGGTTTGTTATACAGCAAATGAATGCAGACAAATGCACGAAGGCCGGGTAAGAAAGCCCAATGGTCCCTGCCTTCCCCTGTGCCATCACGGTGACGGGCTAACTGTGTCCCTCCCCAAATTCATAGGTTGAACCCCTAACTCTGGGACTCAGAATGTGACTATATTTGGAAATAAGGCATTTAAAGAGAAAATCAACGTAACGTGAGGTCACAGGGTGGGCCTTAGTCCGACATGACTGGTGTCCTTACAAGAAGGAGATTAGGACGCAGACACTCAGAGGGAAGACCATGTGTGGACACAGGGAGAGACAGCCATCTACACACCACGGGGAGAAGACTCAGGAGAGGATAAGCACCTTCCTCCATGAGTCACCCGAGTCTGTACGTCTCATCAGAAATGATGGAAACAAACCTGGGCACCCAAAACACCGCCCGTCTCCCAAGCCCGTGTCCTGCTGGGCAATGGTGCTCATGCCTTGAAAGTCACTTTTTTACTTTTGCTGCATGAAGTAGTTTAGAAACTTGTCATGCAACAGGTGCCTTCCCCTGGGAAGGAACGGCCAGGCCTGTCTACAGCGGCCACTCACTGCCTTTGGGACAATCAGGGAAAATACGCGTGTCAGACCTCTGCTCCCTCCACCAGCATCACATCCATTCTCAGCAGCCAACAGGTGTGTCCCTGGCACCCACACCACCTCCAACCCACCCTCATGTCCCTGCTTCTTGTCCTCCTCACCCCATCCACAATCTCCCATTTTGGCTCCCAATCCCACCTCCCAGCTTGGGCACCAGGTTCAGACACTGCGTTCTCGTTCTGACCCTGAGCAAGCTCTGGCACAGTCCCCAAGCTCCACAGGCCCAGGTGGCCCCCAGTGCGGTGTCTCTGCAGCAAGGATAGGTCTTCACTCAGTGAACAAGGGCTTGTCTCAGTCCCTTGGGGTGTCAACCCTTGACTTTCACCTGACAATGATGGCAAAGGAAACCGGACAGTAGGACTCTGGCCACCCACAGGGAGCAGGATGGTACTCACCATCGCTGGCACTGAGGTACTCAGGGTTTGAAGAAGCATAGAGTGGTCCCACCGGCCCGTCTGACTGCCTGGACGAGAAAAAAGGGAGGCATCCCAGTTTGAGATTCTCATGCGACTTCATGGGTCACTACAGGCTACAGGCCTCCCCAGTGTAAACAGCACCTTTATCAGCAGCATCTACCCACTAGTGCGGCTCTGTAGCCATCTCATCCCGGGTCACAAGAAACAATTGTCAATAAGTGCTGGCGGGTTGCTCAGAGGTTAGAGTGCTGGCCTGCACACCGAAGGGTCATGGGTTCGATTCCTGATCAAGAGCATGTACCTGGGCTGCAGGTTCGATGCCCAACCCTAGTTGGGGCTCATGTGGGAGGCAGCCAATCGATGTGTCTCTCTCACATCCACGTGTCTCTTATATCGATGTTTCTCTCTCTCCCCTTCTCCCTGCCTCCTTTGCACTCTCTCTAAAAAATTAATGGGAAAAATATCCACGAGTGAGGATTAACTAATTAACTAACTAACTAAACAAACAAACAAATAAAACAGGCTTACAATTAAATAAATCATATTAAAAGCAAAGGTAATAATATTCAAAATTCACCACATCCTCATTATCATACTACATCTTACTATGATCAGTGCTCTTTTTAAAAAATACATATTTTTATTGATTTCAGAGAGGAAGAGAGAGATAGAAACATCAATGATGAGAGAGAATCATTGATTGGCCCCCTCCTGCACACCCCTTACTGGGCATGTGCCCTTGACTGGAATCAAACCTTGGACCCTTCAGTCTGCAGACCGACGCTCTATCCACTGAGCCAAATTAGCTAGGGCTGATCAGTGCTCTTAAGGCCGTCTACATCACCTCATTTATTTACATTACTAGAGGCCCGGAGCATGAAATTCATGCACGGGGGGTGGGGGGACTCAGTCCGGCCTGCACCCTCTCCAATCCAGGACCCCTCAGGGGATGTCCGACTACCGGTTTAGGCCCGATCCCTGTGGGCCTAAACCGGCAGTTGGATATCCCTCTCGCAATCCGGGACCGCTGGCTCCTAACTGCTCACCTGCCTGCCTGCCTGATTGCCCCTAACCACTCTGCCTGCCTGCCTGATCGCCCCTAACCGCCCTCCCCTGCCAGCCTGATTGCCCCTAACCGCCTCTGCCTCGGACCCTGCCACCATGGCTTTGTCTGGAAGGAGAACTGGAAGGAGGGCTGGATGACCGAAGATGTCCGGTCGACCCGGTCTAATTCGCATATTACCCTTTTAGTATAGATCAGTATAGATTCTATATGTATGGCAGAGATACTATACAATAGTGAGCAACTGCACATCCCTTCCCAACTCTGCACTCAGTGACATCATGTCTGTAGCTTGAAATTGAGAAAGTGACAGAAAAAATGTTAATAATGCAGATTAAACTTAAATGTGTCATCTGTAGCCATGATGCCATAAATGGCACAAAATAGTGAGAAAATATTATTTAAAAATTATTATCTGATTCTGCAAAGTCACTCCTGTGAACATATATGTCTTATTTCAATTTTATCCTACTCTTTAACATAAACAAAATATCAATCAACATTCATGAACACTTGTTTATCAATTGCAACCATAGGCTGGCTATAGATACAAAGGTTCAGAAAAAACAATCAATGAAAACATTTGGTGAGGGAATTTATGATAAACCCGCATTGTATATTGTATTACGGCCATTATCTGTAAATTGCAAGCTACACATCCTTGAGATCAGCAAAATTTATAACAAACTCAGATACAGCTGTATCTATATCTATATCTATATCTATATCTATATCTATCTATATCTATATATCAGCTTAATTTTTCTGGAAAGCCGACTGTTCAGCATCCCCCACTGCACTAACCTCTTCCTCAGGAATAGGTAAATACTTCCAATCACAACACTGAAGAGGAAGACAAAGATGAGGGGGCCGATGATGATTTTTGCAATATTGGAGGGGACGTCTACTGAAATAGAGTAAGAAAACACATGTTTCGGATCAAAATGTGTTCACATCACAAATCACAGTCACAAATGTAACAGTGGCCACACACACTTGTCCCCCATTTTCTTTTTGTCCCCGAGCCTCTCCCTGCTGGTGTCCTAGGCCCGGGTTCCCAGCAGTCCTGAAACACCACCTGGCTCCTGGGGGCTGGGCAGGGCTCAGAGGGCCGCAGTCCGGAAGCACACCCTGCCGCCCGCTTATCTTTCCGCCCAGGGCCAGCTTCCTCACCACGCAGCCCAGGCGCCACCCAGGCCCACTCTCAGGAGGGCCATGCTCTGGGTTGAATATTCCATGGCCATCATCTTGAAAGTTTTAATTCTTAAACAAGGGTACTGCATTTTCATTTTGCACTCAGCCTCGCAAATTAAACAGACTGTCCTGATTCCAAACAGCAGCTCTGGCGGATGAAAAATCCACCAGGAAGTGTTCTCTGTGTGCTGGCGGGTCCTGCCCCTTCTCACTCGACGGCTGGCCCACAGACCTTGGTGGGTGACCTTGTTGCCAGGAAGAGCACCAGGCAGGATCAAGTGCATTTTCCCCAAAGAACCTCTTTTAAACCAGCTGAAGAAATGCTATGTGGCCTTTATTTTTTAAATTTGCATATAAGGCCAAGTTGTCAGAACTTGTAAACAGGCCCATTTATTCAGTCTCTTCCAAGCCAAGGAAAAAATGGGTTGGGAGAAGTCAGAGAAGGAATCTGGTCATTTGGGTCCTTCAATAATAGCAGTTCACTGAACAGGCACTGTTTGAAGTCTCTGTGTGGTGAGCTTATTTAATCGTCCCATACGGCAAGGTGGGAGGTGCTCTGCCTGCCAGCCAACAGACTGGGAAACGGGCTCAGGGAGGAGAGGGTCTTGCCCAAAGCCCCAGAACTGACCCACAGGGCAGCATGCGTTTGACCCAGGCCATCGGAGTAAGCTCTGACCAACGTCCCATCCTGCCTTCGGTGGCCAGCTCCATCCTGAGGTATCTCGCCCTCCCGCACCTCGCACCTCCGTAGCTGCCGGCAAACTCAGTGCCGTGTGCGGTGGCTTCTGGCCGGCTGAGTCTCCACAGATGTTTGGGGATTGAATGTGACATGAGAAATAGAAATGGCCTGCTTCTGTGCAGTTGTCGTGCAGTTAAATATCCCCCCTCCCCTCCCTTTTTCCGAAGGAGCAGGAAAGCTGGAGGCTGACGAGGGGTTAGGACTCAGCCTGTCTCAGCAGAGTCTGAGAGTCTGAAAGGAACCCTTGCTCTGGGTCGTGCAAGAGCAGGTCATCCCCGGAGCGTGAGCACCTACTTACATTTTGCATCCTGGTGCCTTGCTCTCTCCCTGTTAGAGGATGTGAATTTCTTTAAAAAGTATAGTTGACCTTTGAACATGCGTTTGAACTGTGTGGTCGCACTTATACATAGACTTTTTTTCAATAAATACACACAGTATTGTAAATGTATTTGTCTTCCTTATGATTTTCTTAACATTTTCTTTTCTCTA
>NW_005357191.1:434261-439172 GCF_000412655.1 Myotis brandtii
AGTATGAGATATATATATATATATATATATAGTTATATATAAGTAGTTAAGTTTTTGGGGAGTTGACAGTTATACAAGGATTTTCAATGGCACAGGAGGGTCCATACCCCTCACCTCTGTGTTATTCAAGGGTCACCTGTAATCCAAGTGCAGCATTTAACGGTCCAGATGTTTGGCTATTGTAGGAACGCGGTGCTGAATTTCTGTGAACACGTGTCTGTCTTAGACAGCTGTTTCCTTCCTGTACGTTTCTAGGGCCCAAGCTGTGGGCTCAGAGAGCGAGATCCCTGCTAAGACTTCTCATGCACGTTATTAAAACATGTTAGTACTCACCACCCATAGAACAATTCCATGTGCCTGAGCTCTTGGACAACACCAATTATTGTAATTATAAAATAAAGAAACCAATAACAACTTTGCCAATTTGATAACTTGAAAATTACAACTTGTTGTAATTTGCATTTTTTCTTTTTTAGTGTGATTTTGAGAGAATATGGACTTTTTTCTTATGTTTTCTATTTATTTTTAAATGGGATATCTATGCTCTTTGTTTATTTTTATGTTAGGACATCTATCTTTTCCTCACCCTTGAACAACACAAGGGTGAGGGGTGCTGACACCCCCTCCCACAGTTGAAAATCTGCATTCATCTTTTGACTCCCCCAAAACTCAAATACTAATAGCCTCCTTACGGATAACATAAAGAGATGAGTAACACATATTTTGTAAGCTATTGGTATTATATACTGTATTCTCACAATAAATAAGCTAGAGAAGAGAAAATGTCATTAAGAAAAACATAAAGGATAATACACTTATTTATTTTTAAAAATTTGTATATATGTGGACCCACGCTGTTCAAACCCATGGAGTCAACCATATATTCATTTTATATTAAGGACATTAACTCTGTCAATCGTGCTACAAACATTTTTGCCACTCTGATGTTCTCCTTTGCATTTTATTCATGGTGTCCCTGGTTCTTAAGAGGCAGGTTCCAAATCGTTGGTATCCTAAGGGGTAGAGTGTCGGTTATTGATGAGCCTCTTGGAACACCCAGAGCTTATGCTACGAGGTGGGATGACTCAGGATGGGGCTGGCCACCGGAAGAGCAAGCCTGGGAGGGTGAGACCTTCAACCCGCCTGACCTCGAGAGAGGAGGGAGGCTCGAGACTCGGTGCTTCGATCAATCACACCTAATAATGAAACCCCCAGGAAAACTCCGATGGCAAAGCTCAGAGGATGAATACGTGGATGTCGGGAGGTGACATGATGGTTCCTACTCAATGGAGAGGACATGGCAGCCCTGTGTCCAGGACCTGCCGGCCCTGGTCCTGGCTGTCTCTCCGTTTGGGTGCTCCTGACTTACCCTTCACAATACCCCGTGTTTGTACTTACAGCACTTCCCTGAGCTCTGTGAGCCACTCTAGCAAAGGATCTAATAGGAAAGGGTTGGGAACCCCGAATTTTTGGCCAGTTGGTCAGAAGGGCAGGTGGCCTGGAGAATCCCCAAACTTGCATCTGCCATCTAGGTGAGAGCAGTCTTGTTGAAAACTGTGCTCTTAACCTTGTGGGTTCTGTGCTAACTCCAGTGGCAGCGTCAGAATCACAGTGCAAGACACCCAGATGGTGTCAAAAATCTCATCCTAGTCCTGACCCTGACCACAACCATCCCAGCAAGAATCACCCCACTTTCCATACTCCCACCACACCAGGTATGCGAAATTCCAGCCAACCAAGCAGAGGCCACACCCCACCCCTGCCCACCCAGGTCCCGCTCCCCCTGGTCTAGAATCTCCCGACTATTCCCAGAAATGTTCTGCTGTTCCCAGCAGCAAGCACAGCCCCAACTAGTCTCAGTCACCGAGCAGACTCACAGTAGTTTGTCACATAGAAATAGGTGGCTTCTGTCCAGGAACCATTGCCCGCCAGGGAGGTGGCCCGGACTCTCACGCTGTAATTCCCGGGCGACAGCCCGCGTAGCCTGCAGCCCCGCTCCAAGGCGAAGTGCCTGCGGGACACACAGAGGTGCAGCTCCTGGAAGACAGGAGGAGACACGAGTGTCGGGTTGAGCTCCGTGTGCGCGGGAGCGCCCAGCCTGGGTGGGAATGTCGTGGACAAGATCTGCTCAGGAATGACACACAGGAGTTAAGGCTCAATCAGTGCAACATGCAAGAGACTTCGAGACTTCTGGAATTGTAGAACCTTAGCTCTACCGGAACACAGGTTACTGTGGTTGATAACAGCCACTCTTCCTAAACCACAGCCGAACATTTGACCTAGATTATTTCATGTAATTCTTACAACAACCCCATGGCTTAGCTCTCCTTAGAGACGAGGAAAGCGAGGCTTAGGGGAAAGTCGGAACTTCTGCTGTAAAGGGCCAGAGAGTAAATATTTTCAGCTTCAACGGGGAAGATGGTCACTGCCACCAACTCAACGCCACCGCCACAAGCAGCCAGAGACAAATCCCCACCTGCAGCATCTGCAATCAAACACAGTGGGGGCACCACGCAATACTATTCTTCTGTCCATTTTATTACAACCATTTAAGATGTGGAAGCATTTCCTAGCCCACAAGTTGTACAAAACCAGGCATATAAAAATAGTTTGCCCACCGTGACTGAGGATGTGAAATGATTAGTCAAAGATCTTATAGCTGGTGAGTGGCAGGGCTGGCCTTTCAACCCCAAACTTTTTGGCTCCAAAACTTCTTGCTCCCACTGTGGGATAGTTTTTGTTTGTTTTGTTTTTTGAGAAAATGCAGAATATAAAACCTTTATTGCTTAACTGTAATTCTTGGTTACAACTATTCATATAACTGCTCCATGTAGGAATCACAGTAGTCAACATTAAGTACAACTTTATTACCATACTAGAGGCCCAGGGCACAAAATTTGTGCACTGGGGGGTGGGGGTGCGGGGAGTCCCCCTCAGCCCGGCCTGCACCCTCTCCTCGTTCCTTACCACCCGCCTGCTCGCTGCTCCTTAGCGCTGCCGCAGAGGCAGGAGAGGCTCCTGCCACCGCCGCTGTGCTCGCCAGTCGTGAGCCCGGCTTCTGGCTGAGCGGTGCTCCCGCGTTTAGCGTCTGCCCCCTGGTGGTCAGTGCATGTCATAGCGACTGGTCGTCCCACCGGTCGTTCCTCCATTCGGTCGATTTGCGTATTAGTCTTTTATTATATAGGATATTTCTTAAGATAAGATCATTCATGGCACATTGCCCCTTAATCCCTAAATATGCAGTTAAAGTGTTTTCAGAAATGACTATGAAACTGATAAGAAAGCTAAAATAATTTCTGAAGTCAAATAGCTATGAATCTGGGCCAGAGAGCTCCTTAATTTCTCATCTTCTATAAACAGCTTCACAAATCATTCAGAAAATCAGCCTAGGTGTAAACATAATAAACCACATTTCCTGTCCATTCTTGAAGTTGATCTTTCTTAAGAAATGATCGAACAGCACCTGTCTTTGAAGATGGCAGTGAGGCCTGACCCTGATGCCCAAGCTCTGGCTCTGGATCAGTTTTCTGCGTTGGACGGGTCAGGAGTCACTTCCTTCCGCATCTTCATCAGGGAACTTAAGTGAGTGTGCGTTAATATTCTCTTCTCTTTTAGCATTCCATTTTGTCACTGGAAAGGCAGAAGTGACCTTTCAATGCAGCCAGGGCAGCATGGGTAGAAAACAGATGGAAACCAATGGGAATCCCCCAGGAACTACAGAATAAAAGGTTTAAGTGCTGCCCTTGAGTAAACCTTCAACGTCAATAAGGAAGGAAGCTTCCAAAACAACATCATTTGTAACCCTGGAGAAGACGACGCCCGAGGGACCGGGCGAGGTGCACCGAGCTGGCGAGCACAGAGCACAGCGTGGCACCACGTGCACTGGGCACCACGCACACGCGGCCGGATGGCGGCTCCTGTCCCCAGCCCCTCGGAGCCCAGCGGCGAGGACCCCTTCACCACCTGCGTGTCCCACTCCATGGAAGTTGTAGAGGAGGATCCGTCAATTGTCTTCGTGCCATGCCCACTGTGGGATATTTTCACCAGACCTCCAGACGTCCCAGAGGCAGGAAAGAAGGAACCCCTGTCCCCTAAATCACATTTCCAGCTCCCCACTGCGCCTCCTGGCCTCTGCCTCACCAGAACCAAACGGAAACATGGCTTGATGTCTTAACAAGTTTAAATTCTCCTCCCTTCCTGACCGTTGTTACCTTTCTTCTACTTCATTTAGAAAGGCGGGGATCTACCTAAATGTCTGATAAAAGAGAGAAGGTGAGCATATACACCCCAGTGGTAAACAGTCAACTAGAGATTAACCCAGAGCTTATTAGGAAAGGCAGGAGGCTCACAGGGCCAAGTTTTGAAAACTTTCCAAACAATTCCGAGCTCACAGTGCGTGCAGAGAACTGGCCTGGAAAAGTTAGGAGAGCAAGAACTGAGAGCTCCCGTGCCCATCATGTGACAACAGCAACCAGAAAACAAACCGGCTGTAGGCGAGGCTGGGAGCTCTAGTCCAAAGGTTCTTACAAGGATGAGTCACCAAGCAGAAAGCGACAAACAAGTAAACATAGAAGCCAAAGGTAGCAACTATCCAGGACAAGGGGACATGCAACCTCCAACCTCAGTCATTTGCCCCAGATACCTCAGGGGTGGGGACTGAGAAGGGAGCATGATGGAAGGAACTAGATCTTGATAGTCTCCCCACAGACACCACAAAAAAAAAAGAAGCCGGTGAGAGTTTTGTAAAGCTGGCAAAGTTATAGTGGTGCAAAACATTTTTAACTTTTATCAAAGCGATGCTAGACAAAAACTAAGATAGATGTTGGAGGCCATCGACCAGTCGTGGCTATGAACAGGCTTTTTAAGAAGTTCCAGTAACCTCTCACTCTCTCCTAACCCCCCTCCCCCACC
>NW_005357191.1:439310-452007 GCF_000412655.1 Myotis brandtii
CATCGCGCCCTCCCTCTGTTCCCCTGCATGTTGAAAAGGGCTGGTCTGTCTGGGATCGGGGCCAGGGCAAAGGAGGATGGGGATTCATGATGAGGATCCCACTGCTGACCCATGGGCTTCAGGAACAGCAGAGGCAGGCCAGCCCACGGCAGCTGGAGGACACAGGAGTGGGTCCAATGCCAACAGGGCAACCAGGGACCGAGGGGTTCCTAGGACGTAGGACTTCGTCTCAAGCCTGAAAAATTCCAGGCAGGTGGGGTAGAGTTGGTCACAGCGGCAGGAATAAAATCAGGACGGTCTGCAGTGTCAACACACGTCGCTCACTGCACAGAATCCATATTCTCCTCTGCTTCCAACAACACCCCAAACTTCCTCTGGTAGCTGTCCCTCCCCTTGAGTGTCTCCTGCCTCCCGCCCTCAACCCCACCCGGGCTCCAGGGCTCGAAGAGTCCCATTGGTTAGGGAAGGGCACGGAACTAGACCCAAATGAGCCATCACCGAAATGCAAATCAAGACCACAGTGAGGCAGCGCCTCACACCCACTGGCACGGCTCCAATAAGGCAGACCCGGACCGGCCGGCCAGGACGCACAGAAATCACAGCCCGCATACGCTGCTGGTGGGCACAGAGAAGGGTGCAGCTGCTTTGGGAGAGCCTGGCATTTCCTTCAACGTTAAATGTCGAGTTACCATGTGACCCAGGAATTCCACTCCGAGGCACGCATCCAAGAGAACTGAAACATATGCCCACACAAAAACGTGTACATGCGTGTACATAGCAGCATGATTCCTAAGAGCCAAAAGGTGGAAATAACCCAAATGTCCATCAACAGATGAATGGATAAACAAAATGTGGCCTCTTTATACAATGGAATAGTGTTTAGTCATAACAAGGAATGAATTACTGATATAAGCTACAATGTAGATGAACTTTGAAGACATTATGCTAATGAAAAAGCCAGAGACAAAAGGCTACATATTATATGATCCGTTCATATGACACGTCCAGGTCAGTCAGATTCACAGAGGCAGAGAGTGGACAAGTGGTTGCCAGGAACTGAAGAGAGGAGGCGGGGAAGATTGGGGGTGATGGCTGGAGGGGGAGGTTTCTTTTGGAGGTTATGAACATATCCTGAAACCGGCTGTGGTAAGTGTTGTACAAGTCTGTAAATGTACTGGAAACCATTACATTGTACATGTTAAATGGGTGTATTTCATGGTAGGCGAATGTATCTTAATAAGGCTGTTATTAAAAAACCCTCATGACCCGGCCCCAGCCAGGTGGCATAGTTGGTTGGAGCATTGTTCTGTCCACCAATTCCCTGTATGTGCACTTAGGCTGCAGGTTCAATTCCAAGTTGGGGAGCATACAGGAGGTAATCTCGCTCTCTTTCTCTCACTCCCTCACCTCCTTTCTCTCTCTCTAAAAAAAAAATAAAATAAAAATAAATATCAATAAACAGCTCCTCAGGTGAGGATTAAAAAATAATCCTCATCCCCATCAGCACACAGCACTCCCCTGGTCATGTGATTGGTCACTGGGTGTCACATGGCTCAGCCGGGATGGGCATGCTGGGACACCAATGATCTCGCTTCTGGTAGGCTTGGCGCTGAGCGGATATGAGACTTGATACCACAGAACCAAAGAAGGACAGCTAAGAGCTGCTGGGCTCACTGCAAGGACACTTACAATGCAGCTGGTACAAAGGAATTCTGGATCCAGCCATGTCTGAACTCCTTAAACTGTTCGGTTAGGGAACGAATTAGCTTCCCTTCTGCCACAAGCTAGTTCGATGGTGGGGGGTGGGGGGTGGCTGGAGTGGGGGAGTTCTTAACGCTGGTGGAAGATGAGGATCTAACACCCAGAGCCTGTAATCTCAGCCTCTATATTATATACTGAACAAAGGTCTTCCCAAACACCCTTATAAAAGGCTGCACATCCACCCACTTTATGGATATGCCCTGGTTTATGTGTCCACTTCCAACAGACATCCACCTCGTGCCTTGCACTTTTTGATGGTGATGAAAACATCATGAATAAAGTTTTACACTCCCCTCCAATTCCCAATTATTTCCTTAGGACACATGGGATTAATATATACAGAATAAGATAGTAATACATCTTACAATAATGACCCTCTATGAGTCATGCCTCCCTTTATGCAACCCTGAGAGGTCCCCTCCTATACTGAGGCTGGGCTGGCCATTGTACTCGCAGATATACATTCTTCTTTGTTTCTTTTTACAACTCACTGCAGCCATAAGAACAGGCCTCAGGCCAGATTTGGACCACAGGCCATCGTTTGCTGATTGCAGTTTTAAATCACGGTCAAAGCTGAGTATTTGGGACCACATAGGGAGGCCCACCTCACCTTTCTGGCTCGGGGAAGCCATGCTGTGCCCACCTGGTTACAGGATCGCCAACGTTCCAAGACACTGGACAGTTTTGTTATAACCTCTGTAAGGTGCTGGCAAACGCGGGCCCACAGGCTAAATCTGACCCATTGCTTGTTTTTCTAAATAAAGTTTTATTGGCACACACTACGCCCACTCATTTACATATCATGTATATGGTGGCTTTCAAGCTACAATGGCAGAGTTGAATATTTGCAACAGAGACTGTCTGGCTACAAAGCCAGACACATTGACTATCTGGCCCTTTACAGAAAAAAGCTGCCCACCCCTGGATTAGAACACCAGGTAGGCTGGGGTTTGAATCCTGACTCTGTTCTTACTAGGATGACCTTGGACACAACTGAAATTCTGGAAGCCTCCGTATGAAGCTCATTTTGTTATTCTGAGGATTTATGCCTTTCATCGAACCCAAGAGGCATTTCATCTTCACATCTGACATTTCTGAAACTGGGACGCACCCTGGAGACCACAGTTGGGGGTGGCAGTGTCTTCCTGCTTCTTAGCGGCTCATAAAAATAACGGGGCCTCCGTGGCATCTTAGATGCAATAAATGAGATGCAGGCAAAGAGCTTAGCATGCGCAGGGCACACAGTGAGCCCTGGGGTAGCTTAGCTGCTTTTCAGTTCTTAGATCCCATGTCTTGTGCATCTTGGCGCTCACCCACCACCCTGCAGAGCGTCTGGTAGTAAAGACAGGCACCCAGCAAACAGTCACTTATTAAAGTTCTCAGTTATCTGCTCCCAGAATCAGGTAACTCTCGCTAAAGTGAGACGAGTCTCCTGTCATGTAGGAGGGACCCAAATGCAGGCAGCCACCATTCAACTCGTAGGCAGAGCTAAAAGGCAACATGAGAAGCTGCTGAACGCAGTCTGTGGACAGGCATCTCTGACCGTCTCCCTGGAAAGGTATGTAGCAAAGCATCTAACGAGAAGCATTTGGGCCAGAATTTAAGAACAGGAAGGAGGCACCAATGACAGCCTTGCAGGTCCATGCCCAGGGCCCGGGGTCTTACCTCATCTCCGTATCGTCGATAGCTCACTTCATACAGCACAATCAGACCGTTCGGATGCTTTGGCTCCTGCCACATCAAATGAACGATGTTGTTCTCGAAGATTTCATGGGTCACGGGGCCAACAATGTCATCTGCCTTGGCTGTAAGGGGCAGTGGTTAGAGGCAGGGACCCGATCCCTGGATTGAATCCCACCTCCACCACTTACCAGCTATTGATTGTGAGCTGGTTACATAGCTTTCCTAGGTTCCATTTCCCTCGCTGGAGAATGAACATGTAAAACTCACCTCAAAGAGCTGTCCACATATCTATGCCTGTCTGTCTGTCATTGGTTCTGTTACTCTGGAGAACCCAGACTAATTCTAGAAGCCTCAATGCCATATATATTTCTTAATTTTTTTTCTTATGGTTTGTGTGTATTTTCTAATGTTGATATAATGGCTCTGCATGACTAGTGTAACTGAAAATAAGAAAGGCAACATGGATGGACCTTGCAGGCAGTAGGCTAAGAAACAGGTCAGACAGAAAGACAAGTACTGAATGACTGAAAAAGCAGAACTCCTAGAAACAGAGTAGATTGGTGGCTACCAGGGGCTGGGGGAGGCGAAGTGGGGAGACATTGGTCAAAGGGTACAAACTTGCAGTTGTAAGGTGAATAATTCCTAGGTAGCTCATGTACAGCACGGTGACTATAGTTAAACATACTGTACTGTGTGCTTGAAAGTTGCTAAGAGAGAACTTAAATGTTCACCACAAAGAAGGACTGGGAATAATGTGACGTGATGGAGGTGTTGGCTGATGGTAGGGGGGCAGATGCCGTATAATCACAGTGCATATAGGACGGGGTCAAATCACCACCTTGTAAACTGTGTTACAGGAACTTACACGATGTTATATGTCAATCGTTTCTCAATACAGCTGGGAAAAGCTAAACATAAATAAAAAGTTCTGAGGGCAGATCAGTTAAGAGGCAGGGCCCCTCCTTGGTCAGTGTGTGTATCCCGGCCCCGTGGTGTGCCTGCCCACCTTCGGGCATGGTCCTGGCGCTGATGTAGGCCGCCACACTGCACCTCTCCTCGGGGAAATCCTGGTTGCAAGCCTGCAGCTCGATGCGGTAGCCAGTGAAGTGGCGCAGGCCCGAGATGACCAGCGACTCCTTGTTCACCACTTTCTCGAAGGGCCGCGGCTCCTCCGAGCGTGTGGGCACGATGGTTGAGGTGTTGGGGAAACCCAGAGCTGTGGGCTCAGCCGTCGTCACGTTCCCTTCATCACCAAGGGCCCTGCGTTTTCTCGACGACCTGTCGCGACATCAGGACACAAAGGGTCACGCAATCACCATCTTTAAACAAATGCTGCTGGCGAGTAAGGGGCTTAGAATAAAGGGCTGGAGCAGGGGATGTGAGGGAGCAGGTGAATTAAAATGCAAATGGCCAGGAATTACAACAGAGCCAGCTTGCAAGATGCCCTTCGAAGCCTCAGAAGGAGGGGGCAGGCCCACGGAGAGGACGCGGGCCGGGGCCATCGCTGTAGACGTATCACGATGTTGCCCTCAACCTGCTCGATTTCAGGTTTTCATTTTGCAGAGTAACAGACCACCCAGGGTGAGTGTTCAAAATACGATGCCAAAAGCCTGTAAGAATCAAGCGGACTGAAGGGTCCCAGGTTTGATTCTGGTCAAGGGCACATGCCCGGGTTGTGGGCTTGATCCCCAGTAGGGAGCGTGCAGGAGGCAGCCAATCAGTGATTCTCTCTCATCATCGATGTTTCAATCTCTCCCTCCCTCTCTGAAATCAATAAAAGTATATTTAAAAAAACAAAAACAAACAAAAAAGACATACTAACTAGAACAGAATTTACGTTTTTTTCTTTTTCAATGTGAAACGAAGTTTTTCCTCATTACAAAAGTAGCACATGCTCATTGCAGAAAAGTTGGAAAACTAAAATATTCCAATTTATGCATAAGCCATAATTTACTTAACCATCCTCCTATATTTTTAAAATGAGTGTTTTTCCAATTCTTTTTTGGTATTACAAATATTGCTTTGACCATTGTCTCATTGTCTTATTTGATCCTAAAAGTAGATTCCTCGAGGAGAAATCACTAGGTTATGCTTCATACATTGGGCTAAATTTCTATCTGGACCTTAGATTGACTGTGGTCTCACCGCGGCCCATGACGGCCTGATGTCCACGTGGTTACTGGCGGCATTAGGTAACACTGATTGAGGTCAGTGGGGCTTCCTTTTCCTTTATTTGTTTTTCAGATTTTCAACCTGAGGTATTTTTTTGAAGCATCACTCTACTGCTTTATTTGTATCTCTTTGTACTGCTGAGTGAGAACTTTTCTTTCCGTTATTGCTTCTTTCGTGTTTCTCTAGGGAACTATCCACTTTACCCTATTTTTCCACATCCTCGCTCCTGTGTTGTTCATTCACTTAAGATATTAATCTTTACACATTGTGTTGCATGATTTCTTCTTGTTTGCCAGCAAACTTTTTTTAAATGACCCGAAATAGTCTTTCCCATTTAACTGCAAAATTCTGTATCTCAGCCAGTTTTTAAATTTTTTCCTTACAGTAACTGTACATGGGGTTACTTAGGTTTTATGGCAATTATGAAAGAGATCTTTCCCCTTGTTTTGTATACTAATTATTGCTCGTATAGCCACAGGCTTTAGTTTATTTATATTGTCCCTACCTTCCCATCCTCTCGTGCTAAGAGTTTCATAGTTGATTTCCTTGGATTTTCAAGGAACACACCAGTAAACAGGTCAGCATGCTTTTATCATAAGTGCTAGAGAGTGAATATTTTGGGCTTTGTGGGACATACGGCTTTTATCACAACTACTCAACTTTCCATGGCCTTCAAGCCACTGTAGCTTGAAAGCAGCCATGGACACAACGGAAACGAAAGGGTGTGGCTACATTCCTAATAAAACTTCTTCAACACACAGGTAGCTGGGTCCTGGGCCAGCATTTGTCCAGCCTTACACTAGAATATCTGCAAATATCAATGATTTTATTTCCCACAATCCATTCTTTTAAATTCTAATTTCTGTTTTGTGTCTATCTGCACTAGCTAGATACCCAGAGAAATGTTAATTAGTAATTATGACATTGGACGCCTCCTAATTCTAACAGGAACAGTTTTAAGAATGATGTTAGCTTGGTTATTGGTTACATCTAGGTAATATTTATCTTGGTGCCTCCCCCGCCTAAATTAAAATATTTTTAACATTATCTAATGAATTATATGATATTCCTTACTGGGTCTCTTGGAACTAGATTACACTGTTCATATCTCTGGATCTTAAATCATCCTTGCACTTCTGAGACAAACAATATTGCCAACAGTGCTTTATTTAGGACATTTGGACCTGAAGTCCCATATTAGCTGGTCCTGGGGTTTTCTTTCAATGTAGCATCTTTGTCAGGTTCTGCTAAGAGGTATTATGTTAGTTTCAGAAAGTAAGCAGGGTAGGTTTCCATAGATTTCTATGCTCGGGAAAAGCTTCCATATTATAGGAAGTTGTTGCTCTTTCAAAGTCTCAAAGATCTTCTCTGTAACACTCTGGGCCCAGGGCCTGTTTTTTGTTTTTTTGTTGTTGTTTTTTTTTAAACTTAATTGACACCTTTTCTTAGTCTTTTTCAGAGTTATTAGAATATTTAATTTTTCTACTTCTTGAATCAATTCAGATGAGTTAAAAATTTCCCACCTCACTGAAAGCTTCAAATTTCCTAACACAGGATTGTCAATGGAATGCAACATATTAAAATCTTCCTTAGGTCCTAGTTTTATGGCACCTTCTTTACTTCTAATTATTTTTATGTTTTTCCCTATGATTTTATTTACAAGTTTAGCCATATTGATTCCCCCTCCCTCCCTAATACATTTATATTTTTACATTTTTATTTTGTACTTAATCTCTGAAACAATGTATGTCTGCTGACTGGCATCAAAGCCCAGCTTTGCAATATTCTACAAGCTAAGGTATGTGTTTCGCATTTACGTATTTTTCAAATAGACTTTAGTGAAAGTTTCTATTTCTGCTTTGACCCAATAGTTATCTAAGTAACTGACCTTTTTTTTTTTTTTTTGAGAGAGAGAAAAGAACGGAGAGGGAGAGAGAGAAACATTGATGTGAGAGAGAAACACCGATCCAGTACAGGCCTGACCGAGGGATCAAATCCGTAACCGGTTATGTGCCCTGACCAGGAATTGAATCTGTGACCTTTCTGTGCATGGGACGATGCTCCAACCAACTGAGCCAAACCAACCAGAGCTACATAGTTGATTTTTAATTACCAGGAAGTAGACTTTTCTGCTCAAACTTTTAGTTTTTTGTTACTGCACTGTGGTCACAAGATGTGTGGTCAGGAAACAAACCCTACTTTAGGTTTACTCACTATGATTTTCATTGTGGTCTTTTTGTATGAAAAGACCAATGGTTTCCTCAGATAGAAACCAAGGATATATTCATCTTAGCAAGATTCAAACCTTCCTGTGTAGCTACAAGTGGGCCTTGAGAATAGTGCCAAGACGCTGAGGCCTCATGAATAATTGAGGAATTGATATCTCAACAACTGAGAACATAAGATGATCTCCTCAAAGAGGCAAAATATGTATATGCCCAAAGGATTATATCCAAAAAGACCACAAATTGGTCATGAAAGACCTCCATGATCAAACATCAACTGATCCTTCCACTTCCTACATACACAGCATTTTATTGTCCCACAGCTCACACTAGACCTGGTTCTCAACCTGGGTGATTCCGCCCACTGTCCCAGAACCGGGGGACACTGGGCCCATCTGAAGGCATTTTTGGTTATCACGATCTGGGGGACAGGTTGCGCTACTGGCATTAGTGAATGGAGACCAGGGCAGTCCCTACAAATGAGAACAATCTGGTCCCAAGTGGCAACAGAGCTGCGATCCAGAAACCCTGGTCTGGCCCAAAGCCTCAAAATTCTAGACCTTTCTTTTTTATAAGATTATATTCCAAATTGCCACTAGAGGGAAGATTGGGGCCACACAGATGCCTGACCATAAACAAACAAACAAACAAACAAACACACACACACACTCTGCTTAAAGAATAAAATCACCAGGGTGAGTGAACAAAGTGGGTGAAGTGGGTCAAAAGGTACAAACTTCCAGTTATAAAATAAATACTGCCTGGGGTGTAAAGGCACAAAACGGTGACCATAGTTAATAATGCTGTATTGCATATTTGGAAGCTGAGAGAGTAGATCTTAAAAGTTCTCATCATAAGAACTTTTGTGACTGTGAACTTTTTGTGACTAAAGAAATGTGTGACTAAGTGAGATGTTCAATAGACTTATTGTGATTACCATTTGGTAATATATATAAATAGCAAATCATTATGCCGTACACCTGAACTAATATAATGTTGTATGTCAGTTATATCTCAATAAGTAAGAATTAAAAATCCCACGGCATGGCCCCACCCTGCCTTTTCCAGGCTTGCCTCCTATTCCTCACAAGAGCCCTTAATTCGTCCCACCAGCTCGCCTTCCCCTCATGTTCTGTCTGCCCATCCTCACCTCCTGGACAACACTGTATCTAAAAGAACAAAGGAAGTTCATTCAAAGGGAAGCATGCCTTACTGTCTTCAGTGGAATTCAGTGGCATGGCACACCTGGCTCTCACCTATTGTCTCACACTTGTCACCCCCAATAAAAAGGTTCTGTTTCCAGCCCCATCTGGTTTGTCTCAGTGGACAGAGCATCAGCCCGTGGGCTGAAGGGTCCCAGGGTTGATTCCCATTAAGAGCACATACCCCGGTTGCAGGCTGGATCCCCAGCCTTGGTTGGGGCTCACATGGGAGGCAACCAATTGATGTGTCTCTCCCACATCGATGTTTCTCTCTCTGCGTCTCTCCCCTCCCTTCCACTCTCTCTAAAAATCAGGGGGAAAGTATCTTTGGGTGAGGATTAAAGAAGTAATAAAAAATGTTCTGTTTCCAGGCCAGTCCTCCGCACTACCTGCCGCACATGGACCCCGGGCTCCGCGCTGCACACACCGAGGCTGCGCGTTCGGTGAGTGGATGCGGGGGAACACGTGGCATCTGGGAGGTGCCCAGAAAGAAGCCCCCTGATCCCCGTTTAGTAAGTGTGTTAGTGAAGATTCCCCCCCATTCTTGCCCAGATCCCACTTCAGGGTGAAGGCGTTTGAGGGGTGAACTGGGGAAGTGCCCAGTCTTGGCAGAGTGGCCCTTCGCATGCATCAAGCCACAGAAGCCCTGGGTCGTGGAGGCGGCACAGCACGCTCTCCGCTCTGCCTACTCCACGGGCCCTGCGCTGAGCGGCCGCCAGGGGCCACCTGGATGTCCCACGGGTGAGTCGTACCTACTGTCCTCAGCACCAGGGCCTGAAGAGATTTTTCTGTGAAAACAAAACCAACCACTTTGAGTACAGACAGAACTTCTTCAGACAGACCTCTTGCTTCTAACACCCTGGAAGCCACATTCTGTCCGAGCAGCCCCAAGGTGCCTGCCCCCGGGCCACGTTCCCATCACCTGAACCACATCTTCCCCCATAGACGTGGAGAACTCAGCACAAGGGAGAAAAAAAGCAGAGAAAAACCCCCGGGCCCTGGCCTTCGGAGGTCCCCTTGGACGCCATTTCCCCGAGTCCGGCAGCGTTAGTGCTTAGTGGGCAAAACAGTAGCTGCCTCGATGCTTCTGTGCCATTTAGTGCTCTTCTGGCCTCAGGGCCATGGGAGGAAAAGGCAAGACAACAAAAAGGAAGAGGAGTTACGTGCTGATGGGTCTGAAGACACATCTAGCCTACTGGATGAGGAGTGATGGTGGGGGCTCAAGAAGACACGTTTTAGAAGCTTGTTTTATCCCAATGTAAGCCTTTTGGGGTTCGATCCACCTTGGAAATGGCCAATGGTATCAGATGTTCTGGGCAGCTGGCTGCTGAAGTCTTTAAGGGTGAAGAGGCGAGGTCAAGGGTAAAAAGGCAGGAGGTGCCTCGTACATCTGCTGGGGGAACTTGGGGCAAGTCCTCGTCGGCTCAGAAACACGGGCTTTGGACCCATGTCCGGGAGGGGCACCCGCTTCAGGGGGTGACTGTGAAGACTAATGAACTAATACGATGCAGACGGCGCTGCAGGCTGCACAGGGGAGAGGCAGGGAGGCTGCTCCCCGTGCTACAGCACAGGACGGCCCCACCACAAAGGATGATCCGGTTCCAAATGCCGACAGTGCCAAGATGGAGACTCCCTGTGTGACTCGGGCGTCTCATGACCCTCGCAGATGGGAACGTGCTATCCCCATCTAGAGACGAGTAAACCGAGGCACTGACAGAGGTCTGCTTGCAGAGAAGTGAAGATGAATGAAAAGCCTACAGTCATTTTTACTGCAAGCCCTCTCGGTAGATCAAATGTACACCAGCAAGTCCCTCCGCGTACTAACGGAAAACACAGCATTTTAAATAGAAGTCTCCGGCTCTGAAGATGCTGTGCAAAGTCCCAGAAGGATAAGAAGCTGACAGAGGATTTTAAAAGAGAGAATGCTCCGAGCTTGAGACTTGGTGATAAACCAGGCCTGGCTGGCAGGCATTTCTCAGGATTGGCATCTATAACCTTACAAAGTTTGTCTCAGAACCCGGATGGGCAGGGGAGGCTGGATAAAGAGCCCCGGAGATGTCGGGAGGCAGAGGATGGGCCTTTTAACCCCCCCCCCCCCGCTTTGATGAATACTTGCTCTTCTTAGTAAGTTCCTGTTGAAATCACAAGATCTCTCCCTGCATCCGGGGAAGAGGCCCAGCGCGGACTCTGCGCACTCTCGGGGTCCCCACTTCATCTTATCCCCTAGGCCACGACCCCCAACCCCGAGCCAGTGAAGCCCCTGACCTGGGGACGAAGACCACATTGTGCAGGTAATTCTCAAACGTCTTCCTGAACGAGGACTCCTCCAGTTCCTTCAGAATCTGAGAGTCAGTCTTCGGGCAGGAGCAGCACTCGCCGGCAGCCTCGTCGTACTCGCTCTGGTTGTGCTTCTGGGAACCCTCCAACTCAGATGGTGGGGACCAGGTCCGGGAGGGCAGCTTCAACCCTACAGAAAGGCAGAGCAGGTGGACTCAAATCTCCACACACACACACACACACACAGCAAAGAGGACCTGCTCAGAGCGGCTGGGCACACAGGACAGAGCTCAGGGCTGGGGTCTCAGTTCAAGTCCTACCGTGAAGAGTAAGACCTTTCTCGGGGGCTCAGCCGGTGCCAGCTGAGAAGATGCATGTCAACTGTTCCAGACACTGTCTGATACCATATCCCCATGGGACTGGATATTGAAGGTAACCAGCTTGTCCCTGCCCCCATGAAACTTCTAGTGCACAGAGGCTTCAGAACACACAATAAACTAATAATAAACATGCCATGGCTCAGATGGCAGGGTCAAAAGAGAGGTGCCTGGGGGTGGTCTCAGAGACAGCGACTGCTGAGCAGTCCTGAATGAAGCACAGGAATGAGCCATCCACAGATCCTGGTGTAAAGCAGTTCTGACTGAGCACAAAGCACGTGCAAAGGCCCAAAGTAGGAATTTCCTTGGCGTGTCAAAGACACCAAGGACACCATGCAGCGAGAAGATGATGTACGAGAGGATGGTGGGAGGTAGGGTTAGAAAAGAACAGGGGAGCCAAGTCACCATTGAATGAATGAATGAATCAATCAATCAACCAATCAACTGCATAAGTAGATAGACCAGAGGGCAGAGCAGAATTCTACCAGGAATTCTGAGGGGTCCGGCTTAGAGACCCGATGATTACACTAAGCCATCAAGTTGTACAGCACAAATAAAAGAACCTACAGCTCATTCAGGAACCCAGGAGTGGGTTGGAGCAGTGGCTCTCACCCGGGGGTGATGCTGCACAACTGGACACTGGGCAAGGTCAGGAGCCATTTCTGGTTGTCAGGGCTGGGGGGGGGGGGGGACTCCTGGCATCTAGAGGGCAGGGGGCAGGGACATCCTAGAAAGCACAGGACAGCCTCACCCTAGAGAATTAACCAGCCCTAAAAGTCAACACGGCTGAGGTAGAGAAACCCTGGACTACAGACACAAGGGGAGATTGGGAAGAAAATCCTATATAATAAAGCAGTGGTATGTAAATTAACCCTCACACCCTCACAAGATGGCTGCCTATGACCAGGCCGGCAGGGGGGTTAGTGAGGGACGACCAAACAACTGAACAGCAGGCTGTGTGGGGTGACCAGGCTGGCGGGGGGGGAGTTGGGGGTGACTA
>NW_005357191.1:452252-474143 GCF_000412655.1 Myotis brandtii
CCCGCACGAATTTCATGCACCGGGCCTCTAGTTTTAAAATAAGCTTAGAAAAGGGAATGAAAAAAACAAAATAACTTCTCATTGGAGCAGTGTTAATAATACAAAGCTGTTTTCTGTCTTGACCCCTGAGTCCAATCGCACAGCCACACTCTGGTACAACCTTGAGAATGCACACTACTCCTTACGGGCAAAATTCAGGACAGTCCCTTTGAGTCCCCTTTCCTGCCACCAGCCTTCCATGCTGCTAGTGTCTACTGAGCAAAGGAAGCTCCATCCCTCCTCTCCGCTTCAATGCATCCCATGGACAATGAGCTCTAAGTACCTTTCTGTGAATGGTGGGTATCCCCTCGGAAGCCCAAGTACTCACACAGCTTTAAAACCTGCAGGGGACTCTTAAAAATGCTTCTTATGTTTATTAATAGGCATGGAATAACCTGGCTGGGTAACTGTTAGAGGGCCAGTCATGGCACTATGGGCAGGAAAAAACTGGATTTCCTTAGTGACGGGGTCGGGGTGGGTTCCTGACAATTTTCTGGAGGGGCAGGGACTTTTGATCAGGTGCAGGCTGACACCTGTTCCCTTTCCAGCACACACTCATGACACGTGGTGTCCCATGGTTTTCTGTGACTGTAAAGCAAAATGACACACCCAGGACAGCCCAATGTATAGAGACCCAGAGGAGACTGTGGGAGCCAGGGGCTGGGGGAGGGACCCGAGGAGTTCGTGTTTAATGGAGACAGTGTCAGTTCGGGAAGGTGAGAAAGTTCTGGAGATGGAGGGTGGTGACGGTTGCTCAACAGTGTGAATGCAGTTAATGCTACTGAACTGACATTTAACATGGTTAGGAGAGTAAATTTTATGTTATGTGTATTTTACCACAATAAAAAGCCACATAGTTGATAAGACTGTGTTGTATAATTTAAATATGCTAAGAGAGTTAACATATGTTCTAAATGTTCTCACCAAAAAGAAAAAAAGATCAATGTGTGAGGTGATGGATGTTAATTAAGCAGATGGGAGGAGTCCTTTCACAGTGTGTGTGTGTGTGTGTGTGTGTGTGTGTGTGTATCAAATCAACACAATGTACACTTTAAATATCATACAATTTAATTGTCAATTATACCTCAAAAAGCTAAAAAAAAAAACCACTAGTGGTACTAATAGGAAGCTACTACTGGTTATGGTTAGTATATTTATTTATATTGTGTTAGTAAGTTTATATATTTGTGCTTGCATTGGGTTTTTAAAATTATGGTAAAATACACATAACGTAAAACTTACCACCTTAATCATTTTTAAGAGTAGAGTTCAGCGGCATTAGTACATTCACATTATCATGTAATCACCACCACCCTCCATCTCCAGAACTTTCTCACCTTCCCCGACTGAAACTCTGTTTCCATTAAATACGAAGCCCCTCCCCTCCCCTCCGGCTCCCCAGCCCCTGGCTCCTGCACCTACTCTGTCTCTATGGATCTGACTCCTCTAGGGACCTCCTACGAGTGGAATCGTACACTATCTGTCCTTAGAAAGTTCCTTTTAATTATATAAACTTTGGGATCATTAGAAATCAAACCCCATTTAAATAGTCACAATTGTAATGATATATTTAGACTTCCAGAATAAAAAGTAAAATGAATTAAATAATTAAAGCTGTTGCTCTTAAAAAAAAAAAAAAAAAAAAAGGAGAGCTTTGACTGCCCTGCTGCCGGGTTCAGCTGCTCGAATGCAGGGCCAACAGCTCGCAGCTGAGCCCACGGCTGCTTGCTCTCGAGTTATATAAAGCAGTCGAGGAGATAAATAACGTTTGCAACCCGTGGCTCAGGCAGGGAATGAGGTCACAGGCACACATATAGCCCATGACCCTACCACTGGGACAGCTCCCAGAGACCATCTGGCCTTTTGCCCCTTCTCCCGAAAATAAGGCAGCTGGTGACAAGCTCAGTGACTGGCCCACAGCCCATAGCAGGTTGGAGGTCCAGCTAAGAGCCTACCAAGAGCTCCTGGCCTCAACCACGCCTCACCAGCAGCCCAAGGTCAAAGACTGAGGATATCACTATTCCCCCAAAATCTAAAGAAAAATAAATACAAACAAAAACCAATTAAAGAAAAACATGACCTGTTTCTCCAGTTTGATAGGGTCTTCTAAAACCTACTTTTAAAATAACCTTAAACTAATTTATACAAACTAGTTTGAGGCTTCAAATATTTTTTTTGTAGATAGATGGAAGCCCATTAAATAAATAAGATTAAAAACTTAAAAAAAATCATCATCAGTATAAATGTCTAACAGAAAGTACAGGAGGAAATAGATGGTTGCTCCTGCTGTCTCAGGTCTTTCAAACATAAGGGTCTAAAGTTAAGGGCCGAAATCCTTCCCTGACTTTGTCAACCACCTCGCAGCACACTCAACGGCTGTACTCCAGCAGGGAAGTCTCCTGTGGGTAACAGCTGCTTCCCCATCGGGACAGGGTGTGGGACGGAAGAGAAGCGTGGAAGAAGACGGGGGAAGGAGGAGAGAATTCCAGAGGGAAGTGGTGCCAAGACATGGAAATATCTGGTTTCCACAGGAGACTTCAGAGTGTGTACTCATGTCGTGATGTTTAGAAATGTGTGTGTTTCCGTATGAGGAACAGAGTGTGTGTGCAAGTCTGCTCCTGTGCACACACTGGGAAAAGGAAGAGGAGAGATATTTCCCCGGGCGTGGAAGAGAGTGGATCAGATGCGTGTGAAACCTGCCGCTCCCACACTCGGCCTGCACTCACCTTTGAGGCAATAATCCAGCTCATACAGCTCACTGTCTTCCTCCTGCCTCTCCCAGAAAACCAGGTAGTGTGTGATGTTGCCGTTGGGGTCGGAGGGAGGCTTCCACTTCAAGATAATCTGGGATGAAGAGTTAGAAACCGAGATGGGATCCAAGGGGACGGAAGGATCTGGAAAGGTGAAAGGACACAGGTTCACTGTGAGGAGGGTGCGAGCTGCAGGCTGGGTGTGAGGGGATCCACAGGTTAGACGAACCATGAAGGTGTTCGCTGCAGTGCTATTTAACATCCGAGAAAACTGGAGACACGTGGCATGCTCACCCAGGACAGGAGGGACATAATCAGAGTCCATCGCTACCACAGATCATGCACAGCATGTGAGCACTCATCCATCCATTTACGCAACGAACACGAACTTCATACAATGTCGTCATATTAAAGGCAAGACGCCTGACTCCCCCACAAATTCCTAAGTCACACAATATACTTACTGGTGGCATTTGTCTGGATATAGATGATATCGCTCTTGGCCCCGTATGTGCGGCGTTCATCAGAAAAGGTGACCAAGGTCTTCACGAAGATGGCATACTGAGTCCAGGGCTTGAGACTCCGCATCAGCCACCCAGGATGGGCCTGTGACTTGGGGTCAGTGGACCTCGGAGGCGGGTCAATGTCCACCACCGTCCAGCTGTTGGATCCACACGCATCCTGCCCATCAAACTCCGTCACATTCCGGTAAGGGCTGTCACGGTGGAAGAGAAGACGGTTACCATTTTCAGCTCACTCTGAGGACCACAGAGATGCAGCCAGACTATAGGGTTGCATCCTCCTGACCAACACCCTCATGCACAAGGAAAAATGACACAGAAACGGCCTAAGAGAAAGCAGCCACCTCCCCTGATTTCTCAATAGTAATAGTATTTAATAATAGTGATAAATAATATTTAATACTTTAATATTATACAATTACATGATATACTGTATTTAACTTTATTATATAGTATGTGTAATATTACATATGTAATTATAGCAGTAAATATTAAATAATCTTTGATAATATTTAATAAATAGTAATTAATATTGTTTCCTGATAACAATAGTGATAATACTATCAGCAGCTCCTTTATAAGATTACATAAGAGAATGTATGCAACTTCTCAGCTCACAAGATTATGCCACATAATCTTGAGAAATGAAGCTAATATTGATATTAACACTATCACCACTTCCATTATCTTTTTAAAATCTCAGCACAGCTGTATACTTGAAATTAGGTGTTGTTTACTACGGACAGAATTTCAGTTTGGGAAGATAGAAAATTCTTGAGATGGATGGTTGCACAACATCATTAATGTACACAATGCCACTGAGCTGGATGCTTCAAATTAGTTTAAATGGTCAATATTATGTTAGGTACTTTCCCCGCATTCCCCCCCCACCCCCTCTTCAATGGTTTTAATAAAGGTCAAATGCTTGCGATTCAACAAGACCATGTAAAGACTGTCCTTCATTACCGCCCCCCCACCAGTCTGTTCTCCCACCATGACTCACTTTCCTCCTTTTTACATCTGTCACTTCTTCAAACGTGACACCCCCCCACCCCGCCCCGTCGAGTTCTTGCAGTTGCTACTCCCCTGGCCCTTCCCTCATATTTCAGTCCATCCCCACTGCCCCAGGGAAGCCCTTTCCGACCTATGTGTCAAGTCAATTGTCCGTGATCCTGTCCTCTGAAGCACTGTAACATTTTCATTTTATTTTTTATTGAATTTATTGGGGTGACATTGGTTAATAAAGTTACATAGGTTTCAGATGTACAGTTCTACAATACATTATCTATATATTCTACTGTGTATTGACCACCCCAAGTCAAGTCTCCTTCCATCACCATTTATTCTCCATTTTCCCTCTTCAACCTCTCCCCAACCCCTTTTCCTCTGGTGATCACAACACTGATGACTGTGTCTCCCAGTTTTGGGGTTTTTGCTTAATCCCTTCAATGGTTTCACCCATTTCCCCAACCCTCTCCCCTCTGACAGCTGTCAATCTGTCCTCTGTATCTATGAGTCTATTTCTATTTTGCCTGTTTATTTTGTTCTTTGGGTTCCATATACAAGTGAAATCAATCATACGGTAGTTGCTTTTCTCTGGGTTATTTCACTTAGCACAATATTCTCCAAGTCCATCCATGATGGACCATTCTGATAGTTCTGAGGTGTTATTCCTTGTGGTCTTAATTTGCATTTCTCTGATGAGCACTTTTTCTATATATCTATAGGCCATCTGTATGCCCTCTTTGGAGAGGTGTCTATTCAGGTCCTTTGCCATTCCTAATTGTTTTTTGGTGTTAAGTTCCACGAATTCTTTATAAATGTTGGCTATTAACCCCTTATTAGATATATCATTAATGAATATGTTCTCCCATTCACTGGGCTTTCTTTTCCTTTTGTTGGTTTGCTTTTCTGTGATGTAGTACCTATTGTTTATTTTTTCTTTTCTTTCCCTTATCTGAGGAAATATATCAGAAAAAAAGATTCCTACAAGAACAGTCGTAGCTTTTAAGACCTGTGTTGTTGTTTTTTTAAAGAATATATTTTATTGATTTTCCACAGAGAGGAAGGGAGAGGGATAGAGAGTTAGAAACATCGATGAGAGAGAAACAGCGATCAGCTGCCCCCTGCACTCTCCCCACTGGGGATGTGCCCGCAACCAAGATACATGCCCTTGACTGGAATGGAACCTGGGACCCTTGAGTCCGCAGGCCGACGCTCTATCCACTGAGCCAAACCGGTTAGGGCGAGACCAGTGTTTTCTTCTAGGATTTTTATGGTTTTGTGACTTACATTTAAGTCTTTAATCCATTTTGAGTTTATTCTCATGTATGGTGTAAGATGATCTAGTTTCATTTTTTTTTGCAAGTATCTGTCTAATTTTCCCAAAACCATTTTTAGACTATCTTTACCTCACCTCCTTTGCAAAATATTCACTGATCAAAAAGGTGTAAATTTTTATTTCTGAGCTCTCTATTCTATTCCACTGACCTAAATGTCTGTTGTTATGCCAGTACCATGATGTTTTGATTACTATAGCCTTGTAGTATAGTTTGATATAAGGTAATTTGATACCTCCAAATTTGTTCTTCTTTCTGAAGATTCCTGTGGCTATTTGGGGTCTTTTGTGGTTCCATTTAATTTTTGGAATATTTGTTCTAGTTCTATGAAATACAACATTGGTATCTTGACAGGAATTGCTATACATTGCTTTGCATAGTATGGACATTTTAATGATGTTTATTCTTCCTACCCCTGAGCATGGGGTATGCTTGTTTATTTGTGCCTTCTTTGATTTTTTAGTACAGTGTCTTATAATTTTCCAAGTACAGATCTACTACATATGTGGTTAAATTTATTCCTAGGTATCTTATTTTTCTTGATGCAATTGTAAATGGGATTGTTTTCTTAGCTTCCATTTCTGATAGTTCAATATTGGTATATAAAAATTTAACTCATTTCTGGATATTTTGTACCATCTACTTTACTGAATTCATTTATCAGTTCTAGTAGTTTTTTTGGTGGAATATTTAGAGTTCTCCACATACAATATTATGTCATCTGAAAATGAGTTTTACTTCTTTCCAATTTAGATGCCTTTTAATTTCCTCTTCTTGTCTGATTGCCATGAATAGGACTTTCAGTACTATTATCAAATAAGAGTGGTAAAAGTGGACATCCCTGTCTTGTGGCGTTGGCTATGGGCTTGCCATATATGGCCTTTATAACGTTGTGGTATGTTCCATCTATTCCTACTTTGCTGAGAGTTTTCATCATAAACGAATGCTAGATTTTATCAAATGCTTTTCCTGCATCTATTGATATGATCATGTGATTTATCTTCCCTTTTTTTCTGTAGTCATCACATTTATTCATTGGTGCATATTGTAACAACCTTATATCTCTGAAATAAATACCACTCAAGCATGGTGTATGATCTTTTTAATGTATAGCTGAATTTGGTTTGCTAATATTTTGTTGGTGATTTCAGAATCTATGTTCATCAGGGATATTGGCCTATACGTTTATTTCTTTGTAGAGTATCTGGTTTTAAAATTAAGATACTGTCGACCTCATAAAATGAGCTTGGGAGACTTTCTCTTGAAATTTTTCGAATAGTTTGAGAAGGATAGGTGTTAGTTCTTATTTGAATGATTGGTAAAATTCTCCTGTGAAGCCATCTGAGCCAGGAGTTTTGTTTGTTGGGAGGTTTTCGATTACTACTTTAATTTCGTAGTTCCAATCTGTCTATTCTGATTTTCTGATTCAGACTGACTTAGTTTTGGAAGATTGTATGTTTCTAGTAATTTATTCATTTCATCCACACTGTCCAATTTTGTTGGCATATAGTTGTTTGTAATATTTTCTTACAACCCTTTGTATTTCTGTGCTGTCAGCTGTTACTTCTCCTTTTTCATTTCTGATTATATTTACTACTATTTGGGTCTTCTATCTTTTTTCCTTGATGAGTCTGGTTAAAGGTTTGTCAATCTTGTTTATCTTTTCAAGGAAAAATATCTTGTTTCATGGATCTTTTATATTATTTTTTAGACTCTATTTTGTTTATTTCTGCTCTAATCTTTATTATTTCCTTTCTTCTACTCACTCTGGGCTCTGCTATTGTTCCTTGTCTAGTTCCTTTAAGTGTAAGGTAAGACTATTAGAGATTTTACTTGTTTCTTGAGTAGGCCTGAAATGCTATCAATTTCCCATTTAAACCTGTTTGTTCTGTGTCCCAGAATTTTGGGTTGTTGTGTTTTCTTTCATTTGTTTCAAGGTATCTTTTGACTTCTTCCTTAATCTAAATGTTAACTCATTCATTGTTTAGTAACTTATTATTTAGCCTCCATGTCTTTATGTGTTTTCCAGTTTTTTTCTTGTTATTTCTAGTTTCATGCTATTATGGTAAGAGAAAATGCTTGACATTATTTCAATCTCCTTAAACTTATTGGGACTTGTTTTGTGTCCTAACATGTGGTCTATCCTAGGAAATGTTCCATGTGCACTTGAAAATGTATATTCTTTGGCTTTGGGGTGAAATGCTCTGAAGGTATCAATTAAATCCATCTGATCTAGTGTGCCATTTAAGGCCACTGTTTCCTTAAGTTTCTGCCTGGAACTTCTATCCATTGTAGTCAATTGGGTGTTAAAAACCCCTACCATAACTATGTTATTGTCAATCTCTCTCTTTATATGTCCATCAAGGTTTGCTTAATATATTTACATGTTCCTAGGTTGGGTACAAAATTTTTACAGGGGTTATATCTTCTTGTTAGACTGCCCAGTTTATCATTATGTAGTATCCTTCTTTACCTTTTATTCTAGTCTTTGTTTTAAAGTCTATTTTGTCAGATATAATATTGCTACCCAGCTTTTTTCTTTTTTTTCATTTCCATTTGCATGAAATACCTTTTTCCATCCCTTTACTTTTAGTCTATGTGTATCTTTCATTCTGAGGTGGTTCTCTGTAGACATCATATATATGGGTCCTTTTTTCCTATCCATTCATCTACCCTATGTCTTTTGATTGGAGCATTTAAACAATTTATACTTAAAGTGATTATTGATAGGTATGTATTTATTGTTATTATTCTTTATGCCTCTGTTTCTCTATTATTTCTTCTTCTTCTCCTCCCCCTCCTCCTCCTTCTAGAATAGTGGTTGCCAACCTTTCGGACCTCACGGACCACCAATGGTCTGTGGACCACCGGTTGGCATCCACTGTTCTAGAAGACCCTTTAACATTTCCTATAATGCAGGTTTTGTGGAAATTAAGTCCTTCAGCTTTTTCTTCCTGGGAAGCTCTTTATTTCTCCTTCAGTTTTAAATGATAGCCTTGCTCCGTATAGCAGTCTTGGTTGTACTTGATTCCCGCTTTTCATCACTTTGAATATTTCATGCCAATCCCTTCTAGTCTGAAATATTTCTGTTGAGAAATCAACTGACAGTCTTACGGGAGCTCTGTTGTAACTGTTTACAACAGGTAACTGTTTTTCAGTTGCTGCTTTTAAGATTCTCTCTTTGGTTTTAACCTCTGCCATTTTAATTATGATATGTCTTGGTGTGGGCCTCTTTGCATTCATCTTGTTTGGGACCCTCTGTACTTCTTGAACTTGTGTGTCTTTTTCCTTTACTAGGTTAGGGAATTTTTCTGTCAGTTCTTCAAAAAGGTTTTCAATCCCTTGCTCTCTCTATTCTCCTTCTGGTACCCTTATGAAGTGGATATTGGTAGGCTTCATACTGTCCCAAAGGTACCTTAAACCAGTGGTCGGCAAACCGCGGCTCGCGAGCCACATGCAGCTCTTTGGCCCCTTGAGTGTGGCTCTTCCACAAAATACCACGTGCGGGCGCACACGTACAGTGCGATTGAAACTTCGTGGCCCATGCGCAGAAGTCGGTTTTCGGCCTGGGCGAGTCTATTTTGAAGAAGTGGCGTTAGAAGAAGTGGGGGGGCGTCGGTCGGTCGGTCGGGCGATTGTTCGCTGAGGTCGACCCCCTCCAACTCTCCCATCCACACATCTGAAACAAGTATACAAGACGAGTGTGGATGGGAGAGTTGGAAGGGGTCGACCTCAGCGAACGTACCTCAATCAGATTAAGGACGTTTTTAGCAAAGGCCAGCTTAGGAGTACCTTAATTAAGTTAATAACAATGTACCTACCTATATAGTTTAAGTTTAAAAAATTTGGCTCTCAAAAGAAATTTCAATCGTTGTACTGCTGATATTTGGCTCTGTTGACTAATGAGTTTGCCGACCACTGCCTTAAACTATTCCCACTTTTTAAAATTCTTTTTTCATTTTGCCACTCTGGATGTTTTCTGCTACCTTGTCTACAAATCGCTGATTTGATCCCCTACTTCATCCAACCTAATGTTTATTCCTTCTAGTGTATTCTTCATTTTGGATATTGTATTCTTCATTTCTGACCAGATCTTTTTAATGGTTTCTATATTCCTTTGCTCTTATAATTCTAAGTTCCTTGAGCATCCTTATAACCATTCTTTGGAACTCTGTATGTCATCAATTGCTTGTCTCCACTTCATTTAGCTCTTTTTCTGAAGATTTCTCCTGTTCTTTCATTTGGGGCTTGTTTTGTTGTTTTCCCATTTTAGCTGCCTCTTACTGTTGTTTCTATGCATTAGGTAGATCTGCTATAACTCTCAGTCTTGGTAGGGTGGACTTATGCAGTATATGTCCTGCAGGACTGCAATGTGCAGTCTTCTTGATCATCTGATCTGGGTGTTGCAGGAATGACTCCTGTGAGAGTTATGTGGGCCCTTCTCTTATAATTGAGTCTTGACTGCTATTGGCCCGTTCATAGGTGGGGTCAGTCCTGAGACTGGCTGACTGTGAGGATCAATCCCAACCACAGTGTATGAGCTTTGTGCAGGTGCTGACTACACAGAGCTGAATTCTCCTCTGCAGGGTCTGGTGCCTGCCAAGATCTTCCTTTGGATATGCAACTTGTGAATCTTACTAGATCTTGCTCTGATGTTGCCTAAAGCTGGCCAGTGGGAGTGTTGGTTCTGGGGCCTCTAAGGAGTAACTCTGGCACAGTCCAATGTCAGATGCTGCCTTTGACTATCCCTGGGCAACCTGTTTGAAGTTTCAAAGTGATCTACAGTAGTGGCTGCCTCTGCTGAACCTGGCTGTGCACAGGTAGAAACAAGCTGTGCACTATGGCTGGTTTTCACAAGTTCCAGGCCCAGGAAAAGGTCCACAAAAGTCCCAGCGCACCCTGAGATCCACTGCTGCCTGTCAGCTGCCTGTTAGGCTCAATCACTGAAAGAGCCACTGGCAGTACTCCAATTGGACAAGGCAGGTTCAATTGCCAGGTAGGGGTGACTGGTTTTTGCCAGATTGATACAGGTTCAAACTCAGTGCTAATGCTGGGTCTGAGGCCACTCAGCAAATGTCCCAGTGTATAGAAAGTCTACCTGCCACCCACTGGGTGCTCACACACATTTGTGATGGGGCGTGGTCAAGGGAGTCATCAGAGTAAGGCCAGCAGAGTTTATCAGGTCCAAAAAGAGCAAGATTTGGCCCTGTGAAGGGAGGGCTTTGCACCAGTTGAGCATGTAAAGAAAAATGGTCTCTGTACTAAAGCTACACAACTCAGTCTGTCCCAGAATCCATCCAATCACAGCAGGAGGATAGGTCTAGTGGATCTCCCATGAGGAGGAGCTGTCAGTCAGGTTTGGGGGAAGGTGGTGGGAGTGGCCCTCACTGTAAGGCCATGCAACTCAATCCCACCAGAGTCAGGAGGGTGGGGCTAGTGGATCTCTCCTGCAGGGGAGGTGCCTCCAGTCAGGTTCACCAGAAAGTGGGTGGAATGGCCTCCACTCCAAAGCTACACAACTCAGTCACGGAAAGCCACTGAGTTTGCCTGGACTTCTACACCCAAGCCCAGGCAGCTACTCCTCAGCAGGACCCATGCTACACAGGGTGGGACAACTGGGAGCCCAGAGGGTGGTCTCATTGCATTCCCCCAGGGTAATGCCATATAAGAAAGATGGCATCTGTGGTGTGGGAGATGGACTCAGCATAGGAATCCTGGCAGCTGTCCCTTCATCTCTCTCTCTCCAGAGCCACAAACCCCAGTCTCTCCTTAGGAGATTCTCATCTGCTCCACCCTCCTTCCACTAGAGCACAGGGTGAGTGGCTGAGAACAAGATTTGTGCATTGGGCTTTTAAGAAGGTGCCTGTGTCTCTAGCAGACTCCCATCTCTCCCTGGCAGACAGATTCCCTAATTTTCACAGCCATATGTTATATGGGCACCTCTTCCCAGCTGTAACGCTCTGGCCCGGAGAGCCCAGATTGGGGTTGAGACCCCATGCTTTTAGGGGGGATGTTAGCGGCTGAGATATCCCCCCAAAATTTCAGCCACTGCCTAGGGGAGCAGGACCAGCCCTTTTTGTGTCTCTGCCCTTCCTACCAGTCTTGATGTGGCTTTTTCTAAAAATCCTTGGTTATAAGACTTTTCTTCAGCTAGTCTTCAGTTGATTATTGAGGCTGATTGCTCTATATTTTAGTTGTAATTCTAGTTTTTAGTCCTAAGAGGAGGTAAGTGTAACATCCACCTACTCCACTGCCACCTTGGATTTCCCTCCCCCAATGTTTTAAATGATGGAGAAATACAAAATAGGTAAAAAATAAAATTAAAAAAAACTATTAAGTACACTGAGTGACCTTTCACTGAAGAAATCTGGTGAGATGTACATATAAAGGGCAAATTAAAATAATTGCTATTAGAGATTGGCCAATCTGGACCCCAAATGAAACCTATCTGCTTCAGTTTCTGGCTTTTCCACAAGTTTATTCCACAAGTGGGAAGACAACATAGAGCAGCCTCAGAGGGGAACAATGAGCACATATGCAATATCCACGTTTTTACTTTATACTTACGCCTCTTTGTAGAAGAGCATGAACCCCAGGAGGTCTCGGAAGTCAGGGGGCCAGTACGGCTCCCATTTCAGCATGATCTTGTCAGAAGATGTCCGGATGTAAGAAAATTTAAGTAATTCATTTTCACCTAGAAAAGTTTATTAAAAAAACACACAACAATATCAATATTTCATCATTTGTTTCAGCATAAAGCGGTGATCCTACACTCCCAAGACTGTCCATGAAAAGGAGATGAAAAGGAGATGTCAACCTGCTGTTCCATGGACAGGTCTTGCTCCCACATGTGTCTCCCAGTATGTGAGGGCAAGAACTGGTCGTGGCAGTTGGCCCATACTGCCAGCCAATTACCTGGCCAGATGTTCAACTGAAAAATAGCAGCTGGCACCAATGTGAGAAGGAAAATTGGACAATAGTTAAGAGTCCTGACACAATTTTGACATGCACAAAATTAAGCCTGACATGACAGAAGATGTAACTCTAGTGCAAATGAGCACATGCCAAGTGAGTTTAGATCACTATACCTTGGACAGACAATTTCTTGACTCTCCAATATCTTGGAGAGAGTAATTTCCTTTGCTTGGAATGCAAGTCTTCCCTTAAGCTCCACCCCAACCTCACTCTTCATCCTCAGAATTCCCACAGTGTGGACCACATTCTTCTGTAAAGAATCAACTCCGAGTGACAGTATTACAGAAGCCTTGGCAGCTCAATGCTCAGATACTCCTTCAAGAGAGAGCCTATCACAGGAGTGCAGTCAGCTGACAGTCTCCAGCTGTAGCAACTGCAGGGCCTGTCGTAACATTTGATCCAAGGCCATATATAAGGAGGTATTATTCATTCATTCATTCATTCAATGTTTATGTAACATCTTCCAGTATCAGGCACTGTATCTGGTACAGAGACAACACCTGTCCTCAGTATTTCAGAAAGCCTATCGCACACAGAGTTGTGTAAGCTCACAGGGGAGGCAGTACTAATCCCTGGGGGCCAGTGTGGTAGGTGAAGGGAAGGAAGCCACACCATCTGGTCCACAGGCTGGAAGTACCGGGCCATCACCACTTACAGGACGCCTGGTCCCCATTAGTCTTCAGGGCAATGTCGGTCCTCTCCTGGCGTCCCTTGGTTCCTGAAATTTCTTCCATCTTGTGAATTTCCGACAAGCAGAGTTTGGGATTATAGTGGAAGAAGAGTTTCCCCCGAGTTATGGTGAGGTTGTGTTTGCTCCAGTCCCATAGCTGCCTTAGGTTCTGGTTGTCCAAGGCATAGAAAGAGTAGTTCCTATGGAAACACACACACCTAGTCATTCATCGGCTTGTAATCTCCAACTACAAGATGGTGGGGCCATGGCTGGAGTTGATCTTGCCCAGCAGTACATACCCAGCCCTAACCATTTGCTTGGCACGTACTTAGTAAGTATAAAATGGGGGGTAGGAGGGCCAAGGGAATTGGAGGAAGTGTTCATGGCCAGGAAGGTATCTGAACTCCATCTTGTGGGGAGGAGAGTAAGACTACAATGGATTGAGATATGGGTTTCACAGACGGGAAAGACTAAAAAGACAAAGGCACCTGAGCTGGGCCCACAGAAGAGCAAAGTAGCCTGCTCTGTCACTGGAGAGCTGCAGCAGCTCAAACCCTCTAGTATCCTGGATACCAAACCAAGACTAAGATCATGTGACCTTATTGGGTCGGCAGAGAGGAGCCACTGAAGGTTTCATAACAACTCAGTAACTTGATTAGACCTGTGCCCATGGGCCACCTGCACATAATGAATGAGAGAACGAAAGCATCCAGGTCTGTGCTGTCCGATACAGAAGACATTAGCCACCTCTGGCTGCTGAGCACCTGACATGTGGCCATTCTGAACTGTACTGGGAGTAAAACACACAGCATGCAAAATAAGAGAGTATAAAAGATCTTCTTTATAATATTTTATATTGGTTCCAAGTTGAAATGGCATTTTAGATGTAATGGGTTAAGTAAAATACATTGTTAAAATTCATTTTACCTATTTCTTTTAACGTTTTTAAATGTGGCTACTAGAACACCTGAAGTCACATGTGACTTGCATTATATTTCTGTTGGACAGCACTGGTCTAGTTCTAGGATGCCCAGCTTAGGATCATTGGAATAATCCAAATAAAGGTCTGAACTTCAACAAAAAAGCAGTTGTATGGCAGAAAAATCAACAGGTGCTGGTGAGTGATTCCAGAACGTAATCTAAACAATTCTATGGATTGGTTTCTTGAAACCATTCACATCCCCCTCTTCCTGTGCCTTCCTCTACTATACAGACTGGAAAAGGTAAATATTCGCTTTCCCACTCCCTTGCAGTTAGAAGCAGCCACACGACTCAATTGTGGCCAAGGAGATATAAACAGAATTCAATGTTGGGGGTGAGAATGTGGGAGGTTCCAGACAATGTTTTGAAAGAGACATTCTCAATTGTCATATATCTTTGTCCCTTTCCCTTTTCCCTGTCAGTTCTACAGATGTAAGGCAGCCATTCTGTGACCATGATCACATAAAGATGGAAGAGGCCTGGGTCCTTGATGACATTGTTGGACGGCCTTCCTCAGACTTCTTGTTCACAAGTCCATCTCAATCTGCATGAAACGTGGCTAGTCTGGATTTCTATTATTTTACTAACTGAAGTGGGATCAGCGCAAACTCAAGGGTAGGAAATCCAAGAAATAAGGAAGAAAATCCAGGAGGCCAGCAGAATATCTTGGGGAAGTAGAATTCTATAGGCCAGAGGAGATAAGATTTCATTAAGGAACAGGTGAAATCAGTATGAATGGAACCGGGACATGAGAAGGCCCCGGAGGCAGCAGTTGAAGGGTCCTGGTCAGGCTTGCACGCCAACTCACAGTGAAGCCCAGATGGCGAGACACCGTGTCATTGCAGGTGGCGCCCTGGGAGGGCACAACGTTAGGCTGTACCCCTGTGACTTCCAAGAATGACTGTAGAATGGGTACCACTTTCCTTGGCTGGGTCTTCAGACATGTTCCAACACACATTGCTCTCTCTCAAGGTTCTCCAGGCACTTTCTCCTAGTAGATGTTTTTCTGGCTTTAAAAACCCCTAAGTTACAGTAGAGTGAACTGTGGTGAGCAACACTGCATTGAATATTTGAAAGCTGCCAAATGAACAGATCTTAAAGGTTTTCATCACAAAGGAAAAACACTTTTTTGTAGCTATGTATGGTGATGGATGTGAAACAGACTTATTGTGGTGATCATTTCAGAATATATACAAATATTGAATCATTATGGTGTATACCTGAAACTAATATAATGTATACGTCATTGAGTGCTTCTATTCTTCCCCCAGTTTTATTGAGATACAATTGACATCTAACATCAGTTTTAGGTGTATTTTATAATAATGTGACATTTACATGTTGCAAAATGATTATCACACTAAGTTTAGTTAACATCCATCACCTCACATAGTTAAGAAATATTTTTTCTTGTGATGAGAACTTTTAAAATCCACTCTCTTAGCATCTTTCAAATATATAATACAGTATTGTTAACTGCAGTCACTATGCTGCACATTAGATACCCAGGACTTAATTTGTAACTGGAAGTTCGTACCTTTTGCCCATCCTTCATCCATTTTGCCCATCCTCCCCCCAATGCCTCTGGCAACCACCAATCTGTTCTCTCTAGCTATGATCTTGGGTTGTTGTTGTTTTTGTTTTTTTAAGATTCTATATATAAGTGAGATCATCCAGTATTTATCTTTCTCTGTCTGACGTACTTCGCTTAGCATAATGCCCTCTAGGTCCATCCCTGTTGTCACAAATGGCGGCATCTCATTCTTTTTATGAATAATATGACTGAATAATACTCCCTGCATATATAAATGCACATTCCACATTTTCTTTATTATTCATCTGCAGATAGATACTCAGGTTGTTCCCATGTCTTGGCAAAAACCCCTAACTTTTTATAACTCACACACTTCCTAGTTAGTGCTCAGGCCATAGACACAGAATCAGGCCCACATACCCAACTTCCAAGGTATCCCCCTGAATCAGACGTAACTTCCGGAAGAAGGAAAGTGACACTAGAGCGTAGGAACGGCGGATTTTCAGATACCCTGAAATTTCCTCAATGAGGCCGAGGTTGGCCTCAAGCTCAGCTGCCAGGTTGTCTAAGGAAAAGAGAAAATACCCAGTGAGTTTTATAGAAATCTTTTAATCTTCCTATAATTTCTCATAGGAAGGAGTTAAATTACAACCTGAAAATGACTTTGACATATCCTGCTCCAAATGAATCATACTTAATTAAAATACAATCCAAAGTCCTTACTACGGGGTCAGCAAATCCCTAAGTAAGTGACTGCTGCTTTGTGTCTCATCTCCTACCTTGCTCCCACTACTTCAGGCACCTGGGCCTCCACACCCTCCCATCAGCAGACCATGCACACGCGGACTTTGCCTGGCTGCCTCCTTTGCCCAGAATGTCACTCTCCCATCTATTAGCTTGGTTCGCGCTATTACCAACTCAAAGCATGGCTCCTCTGACCAGAAACCCTTCTAAAATAGCAACCTCTTACTCCGCTTCAGAGGTTTGCAAACTCCAGTCCACTGGCCAAACCCAGTCTGCTTTGTAAATAAAGTTTTATAGGCACAGAGCCACATCCATTTGTTCACATGTTCTCTACAAGGGCAGAGTTGAGGACTTGTAATAGATACCCTCTGGTCTGCCAAGCTGAATAAATTTATTATATGGCGCTTTATAAGAAAAGGGTACCATCCCACTCCCTCCACTGCCACACTTTGCTTCCCCGCATAGTGGGACCACTGCCTGAGTTTATATCATAAACTGATCTGCTTATTGGCAAGACCCATCATGCACAGACTTTGCCCCGTTCACTAAATATTCCACAAATGTTTGCTGAACACGTAAACAAAGGAATGCCTTTTTGCCTGTGACGGTATTTCTGGAAACACAGTCCTCAGACCTGCAATAGGGAAGGTTGCCGTTTGTTAAAATTGCAAATTCCTGATGTCCCAGCTACGAATGCGGAAAATCAGAATCTCCGCAGGGAGAGTGGGACCAGATGAGCTTTGAATTACAGGTCTGGTAACAACTGACTCAAGATAGTCTTAAAACCGCCGAGGAAGCAGGAAGCAAAGTCTAGACCATTTCCCTTCTCCACCGCCAGGGACCGTGGACCCCAGCGGGACAGCCCCTGCACTCACTGCCCCCACGGATGTTGATGGTGAGGCTCCCGTTGATGACGGTGCATCCTCGAAGCTCCTGGGCAGCTGTCACTGAGTCGATGATCTTCTGACCTTCCAGGACGTGGCAGACCTTGGGACAGGGGCCCAGACACGGAGTGCACATCAAGCTGAGTAAAAAGCAAAGGCAGAGGGTCAGGGTACACAGGACCCCCCTCCACACGGCAGACGCAGTTGCACAGGGTCCCAAGGGACACCCACAGCACTGCTAGCAGCCGAGGCCCGAGAACGCTCCGTTGTGAGGGCCGTCCTGAGCATCGAGGGTGCTGAGCAGCACCCCTCAGCTTCACCACTGACGCCCAATAGCACCGCAACCAGGGACTGGAAGCCATAATGTCTCAGACACTGACCCCTGAGGGAAGAGACCAGACGGCCCAGGTAAAAGCCACTACCCACAACGGCAGGCTTATCCCCTTCCCTGCGGCAGCAGGTCCCGGCATTACCAGGGGACTAACGCTTCTCCCCCCAACGGCAGGGCTCCTGCTGTGCTCCAGCCCCAGGGGACTCACTGAACCGCATGGAGACAGGATCTCATTCTACCCTGTGGAGACAGGGGACTCCTGGAGTCACCAGACCTCACCCTGCCAGCACCCTAATGACAACGCTGTAACCACAGGTACAGGTAGGGTATGCGCACATTAAGCTTTGATTGCTGAGGCATCCGCTTCAGGGGACATCCATCTTGAATAAGCACAACGCCAGCCTATGATGCAGTGAGCAGTAAAACCACCGGTGAGGGAATCAGGCTCCTTCCACCCGTGAAGGCCCTTCTTGCAGAAAGCCCTGGGTCACCAGATACCTGACTACTTGGGTGACCGTGCTTCCCCCTTCCTGGACCCAACTCCTGTTCTTATGCTTTAAATTCGACAATAAAAAGAGAACCAGGGCCCTAACTGGTTTGGCTCAGTAGATAGAGCGTCGGCCTGCGGACTCAAGGGTCCCAGGTTCGATTCCGGTCAAGGGCATGTACCTTGGTTGCAGGCACATCCCCAGTAGGGAGTGTGCAGGAGGCAGCTGATTGATGTTTCTCTCTCATTGATGTTTCTAACTCTCTATCCCTCTCCCTTCCTCTCTGTAAAAAATCAATAAAATATATTAAAAAAAAAAAAAAGAGAGAGAGAACCAGGAAACGGCAGATGCTTCACCCTCAGACTTATTATAGGCAGAGCCCCAGGTCCCACCCCCCTTGCTCTCTGCCACCCCTGGCCTGGGCGTACCATGTACCCTCCAGGACCTGTGAGTAACAGATCTGTTCCTCAAAGTCCCCTGGTGGTTCATTTTGAAGTGTGTCCTGTGATCACAATAAGAACCATGAGAGCCAGTCAAGCCATAAGCAGGGGCCCTGGTGGGAGGATGTCTATGGAGCTCCCTACGGGAATGTGTGTGCAGTGCGCGTTCCTAAATGAGGGGGTACCATCAATAGGCTCGGGACCCGCAACGTATTGCAGCCGTGTTTTAGTTCTGTGAGATGTTACAGCAAATTATTGAACCCAAAGGGTTTATGGGAACCCCCAGATTTATAGCCAGTCGATCAGAAGTGAGGGTGGCCTAAGGACCCCGAAGCGTGGCTGGTGTCAGAAGCGAGGGCAGTCCTGTGGAGAACAGTCTTCAACCTGTGGTTTGATACGGACTCCAGGTGCCTAGTGTCAACCTGTAGTGCAGTGCACCCTGTGGTGTCTGCACAGCTGCAGTGGATGCAGGACTGTGACCAAAAGTTCGGTTCTTTTGTTGGTCCTACAACTACTCACTGAGCACTACGTGACAGGCGACACTCTAAGCTCGAGATCCACAAACTACAGCGGATGCCAAGTCCATGGCCACCTGTTTTTTAAAGAACGTTCTACACAACCACACCCACTGGTTTATGGGTCATTTGTGGCTATCCTCACGCCATCATGTCAGAGTAGCTGCAGCAGAGACCATATGGCCTTCAGACTAAAAATATTTACACTCTGGGCCCTGCCAATGCCTGCTCCACGGCACAGGCACACGAGGTGAACAAAACAACCGACTTTCCCTGGGGACATTATCAGTGGCCACATGTTCCTTTCGGCCTCCCACCAAGTGGGGTCTATGTCCTCTTCCAGTGAGTCTGGGCTTGTCCAGATGAATTGCTTTGGCCGATGGAACATGAGCAAATGCGATGTCAGTAGAGGCTTGAAAAGTACTTGCACATTGGAGCAGGCCCTTCCTGGCTGCCAGGACGAGAAACCACACGGAGAGGCCCCGGCTGCCCATCTAGGATATGAGCGGCTGGCTGTCTTACGCCATCAGTCAGGGCTGACCCTGCCCACATCAGACAAACTTTCCATCAGCCATCAGAAACCATAAGTGAGTGTGAGGTACTGAGTGCCGGGCTGCTCTCCAGGCAGCAGGAGCTAACTGATACCATGGTCCAGCTGTTGGTGGAGTTGAGGAAAATTAATAAATTGACAATTACAATATCAGCCTGTGGTATAAGCCATGAAAAGAGTTAAACCTGAGTGATGTGCCAAAAAGGAGCTGGACAACTAATTCAGACAAAGTGGGCACACGGGGAAGGACTTCAGAGGAAGTGACTTACAAGCTGTGACCTGGACAAGAAGAAGGGGGCCATGCAAAGATCAACGGGCAGAGCATTCGATGGGGAGGGAACAGGGACACAACATTCACCCCAAATACCGAGTCCTCCCCATCTCAGTGAGCACACACTGCTCTCGGCAGGCGTCTCCCCATGACTCTGCATGTACCCCCAGACCTCTGCTCTGAAAACACCAAGAACTATTTCTGGATAAGCCACAAGAATGGAAGAAAGCATATCTGGTCCTATTTGATATCAAACCACACTAGAAAATGTGATAGGACTAACGTATTTCATAAGAACGTCTTTTATTTTTAAAAACTTCAGAAGAAAAAAATATTCATTTTTTTCAAAACCTTCGAAGTAGAATTGTGCCATAAAGAGTCGTAATTAGCACCGCCTGCTTTGCCCTCTCTCACTCAGCGAAGGTCACAAGCATTGCGGGACACAGCGCCCATCTCCTGAGGCGCGGGCTCCAGGGGCCACCACACCATCAGGAGAACATCAGTGAAGGTTGCTGGGCTTCTCAGAGAGAATTCCTTCTATTTAAAGCCAATGTCTTTTAAATAAACATCTTACTAGAAGATTCATTTAAAAAACAAACAAAAAGGAGTCAAAAGGAATATGGTCATTTCCCCAACCTTACTGATGAACTGGCCCGAAAAAGAAAAAGAAAAGGGTCTTTTTGCCATGCAAAGTGATTTATAATTGCCTATTTTTGGTCAACAAAGCCACGGAAAAGGTTTTTGTAAAAAAAACTAATAAAACAAACATGTTGTACTTGCAGGTTTCACAAACATTCGAAGAGAGCCTTGTAAGAACTGAACTAAAGGTGTTTGGTTTTTCCGGGAAATAAAACTTCCCACCAGAACACTCTCATTGGCTAATTCTTGAGTCTGTAGGGGAGATTTCTGGGTGAGCAGGTCAGCTTACCCTCGGTCTGCGCCTGTTTCTGATCTGTTTTTGTGTTGTTTTGTGGAGGGTTTTTTCAAACCCGCAACACAAAAACCAGAAAACAGATTTTTTAAGCTTGATTACAGCCCCAAGAAACCAAAATAGCATCTAAGAAGCTAACAAGATGAACAAATGTCTGCAATGTGCATAGGCCATCTGACTCACAACAAAGAAAGAAAACCGCTTCCCAGTACGAGAAAGCCTGGGAATGACCGAGAATCAAGTCTCTTCCTTCCTTCTCGTGCTCCGGGCTCATCTCAACGTGCTGTCCAGCTCCGGATCAGAAGAAACACAAACCTGAGCTCCACTTTGGGTGTAAGAGCCAGGAAGTCACAGCAGCGGGGACCGTCCCGCGAATGTGAAGGATGCCACGGGAAGCCAGGGACTGCTGCCTGTGTGCTTTCTGCTCCCGATGCTCAGCACAGAAAGCTTTAAAAATCATGTGCAAGATGCCAAGGTACTTACTCTCAGGCCCTTTACAGAGAGGGTTTGTCGACTCTGCTGCGAAGGCCAGGACCAAAACAGGAGGCAGACATGGACCCACGGTTCCCAAGTGCATGCCCTGGTCATCTCAGCGCCCTCACCCATAGCAACGGATGCTGGTTTTTCACACGAGCTTTTTGTTTTGTTTATTAAAATTGTTTAATGTTGAAATTATTGCAACTGTCCCCGTTTTCCGCCCCCTTGGCCAACCTCCACCCACTCCCACCTCCCCCTCCCTTGGCCGTCACCACACTATTGTCCATGTCCAGGGGCTGTGCATACATGTTCTTTAGCTAATCCCTTCACCTTCCTGATCCAGCCACCTCAGGCACCAGCCAATCTGCTCCATGTACCCATGCTTCCGGTTCCATTTTGTTCGTTAGTTTATTTTGTTCATTAGATTTTAACAGGTAGCACCACCTCCCCA
>NW_005357191.1:483354-495344 GCF_000412655.1 Myotis brandtii
TCCCAGGACTCACTTGCTGGAATTCATCGTGTACCCAGAGGGGCACTCAGGAATGCACTTGTTGTTGTGAATGACGTACTGATGGCAGCCCTGCCTCCGCGAGTTCTTGCATTTGTTGTGCAGGTCCAGGCAGAAGCTGAAGTTCACACAGCGCCAGTCCCGGAAGTGGTAGTACGGGGCTGGGCAGGTCTCCACGCACCTACCGTCCAGGTAGAAGTGGCGGCAGGCCACGCACTTGGTGGGGTCGTCGGGCTCAGAGCAGCTGCCCAGGCACTCGGGGTGGCAGCAGAGGCCTTCAGCAGTGCAGCCGTGCGACTTGCAGCTGGTCGGGCAGACTGGGGAGAGAAAAACCAGCCGGTCAGTGGGTTGCCCAGCTCCTGTCCGCACGAACAGCAGTGCTAGATTAGGGAAAGCAAGCAAAACAAAATAATAACAACAGCCTCACTTCTACAGCACATGCTGGGCCCCAAGCACAAAGCCATTAACAAAAGCACGAACTCACTAAGCCCCCAAACCAGTGGTGTGCCGTAAATGTTAACCACCGCTTCAGAGAGAGGGGGTAAGAGAGGATCTGACCGGTAGCATCTGCCAATTTCCACGGTGTAAATACCACCAACCTCAAGTTACTGAACATGGAGCTGGTGAGAGGTACATGGTACCACGGCATAAACAGTACTTCCACCATATAGACTGAATAGTAGCAAATAACCTCAAAAGCATAAATACAGCCGCCCTCCCTCATCTATGGGGGATTCATTCCAAGACCGCCAGTGGATGCCTAAGTCTTGAAGAGTACCCAACTCTATCGATATGATGTGTTTTCCTGAACATACATATGATAAAACTTAATTTATAAATTAGGCACAATAAGAGATTAACAACATTAACTAATAAAATAGAGTAATTATAACAATAGACTGTAAGAAAAGCTATGTGAATGTGGCATTATGAAGTAAAATAGGGTCACTTATCAGATACCACGACAGTCAATCTGATAGTCGAGCCGCTACTAAATGACCAACGAGCAGGGAGCGTATAAATGGTGGAGACACTGGACAACAGGATGAGTCGCGTCTCAGGAGGGACTGAGTGGGATGGCAAGAGACTTCATGCTACCCAGAATGGCGCACAATTTAAAACTTATGAATTGCTTAATTCTGGAATTTTCCATAATATTTTCAGACCACAGGTCACTGAAAATATGGAAAGAGAAACCATGGATAAGAAGGGACTACTTATAGAAAACTATAGTGAGATCATTAGGATGCAGTGAATTTTGAGTATTTATTACCTTTGATTTTAACATAATTTGTTTAATTGTAAGTTTATATTATTGAAATTGTAATAATAGCTTAACAACCAGTTCGCAAATTTCCTGAAAATTGAACAGTTGACTCTAGCAAGCCAGCTCCAGCACACAACTGGTATAAACAGACATATTACTGTCTCCATTTCACAAAGGGGGAAACTGAGGCTCAAGAAGGTTAAGCTAATTGCACAACAGTCACATACTGCTCCAACAGACATGGGCTTACACTAATCTAGATACTGCAGCCACTGCAGGCCACAGACTCTGCCTTAGGGAGCACACAGTCTCACGAAGAAGGCATCTTAGTTACTCAAACACACAAGCGTGTAACTGGATATGCAGTACGCACTGTGCCAGAGGTGACGAGAGGTAACATTCCTGCTGTGGCCTGAACGAGATGACGAATGGCAGGAAAGAGAAGGCCCTGGGGACGGCAGACGCTGTGCATGGATTTCGTGGCTGGAGAAATGTTCTTGTTCAATGCAACTGAACTTGTCCACGCGGGCTGGGCCCCTTCCTGGCTTCCTCCAGCAGCTCGTTACACATCCCTTCTTCCCAGTGTCTCACCGCTCACTGCTTCCCAGTTACCCCTGGACTTCGGCCCCCCCGGCATGTGGCCTGGACCTTGATGGCCAGCCCTCCCTTCCCAGACTGTCATGGACAAACGGCCTCCCTGTGGCTGGACAGACCTCGGCAGTGAGAGCCTGTGCGCGGAGGGGCTTGCTTCACTCCCTCCCTGCGAGCGTGAAACATGCCTTGGACACCCAGAGTGCTCTTCACTCCAAACCCTCAGGCTTCCTGCTGCAGCAAACGGCCTGAGTGGACCCGGGAGCCAGGGAGTGGAAGTGACCTCTGAAGCCCCGTTTGCACACGAGCGGCACTACCTGATGGAACATCCTGTGACGACAGAAACCTTCTCAATCTGTGTGCTGTCTGACATGGCAGCCACTTCTCCCCTGCGGCTGTGACTGTGGTTAATGCCACGAGAAACCACATTTTTAAGTTGCTTCTACCTTTTGGCCACTGTCCATAGTGCTACTGTAAACATGGGTGCACAGATATCTCTTCGAGACCACTTTCAATTCTTTTATGTCTATACCCAAAAGTAGAATTGCTGAATCCTATGGTAATTCAATTTTTAAATTCTTGAGGAACCACCGTGCTGTTTTCCACAGTGGCTGTATCATTTTACATTCCTGCCAAGGGTACACACAGTTTCCAATTTCTACTGAGAAACCAAACTTTTAATTGTATTTCCATTTCAATTTTTATGACCATTGGCTCTTGCATTGGACAGCAGAGGCTTAGAGAATAAAAATAAACTCCTTGTCAAGGCCAAGAGGGCTCATGTGGTCTTAGTGCCTGCCGGCCTGAGTCCTCCCAGCCCCAGGCAGCAGCCACCCGGGTCTCCTTTCTGCCCTCACATACCCAGGCTCAGTCCAACCTCAGGACCTTTGCATGTGCTGGCTAGAGCACCCTACTTATTCTCCTCCCACTAGGGGTCCAGTGCACAAATTCGTGCACCTTGAAAGGAACTGTGAGCCGCAAGGCTGCAGTGGGCACAGGGGCGGGTCTCAGCCCATCCTCTGCACCCCTGCTCAGGCCCTCCAGCCGTGGCACCCGGTCCCCTGCCTGCTGGCAGCCCGCTCCCACCGTCACTGCTCCCACACTCTGATCGGGTCTCGGTCCATCCTCTGCACCCCTGCTTAGCCCCTCCAGCCGTGGCACCCGGTCCCCTGTCTACCGGCAGCCCGCTCCCACCGTCACTGCTCCCACACTCTGATGGCGCCAGCCCTGCTTGCCCCTGCTGACGGCGCGGAGCGATTGGGGCTGGTGCCAGCAGTGGGTGCGAGCAGGGCTGGCACCATCAGCGGGTGTGAGCAGCGGCTCTAGCACCAGCAGCAGGTGCAAGCTCCGGGCAGGACTGTGGCACTCGGGAGCAAAGAATTTTCAGTAACCCCCAGAGGCTCACTAGCCCTCAGGGGTTACTAGGGCCGGCAGCTGCCGCTCGCACCTGCCAACAGCACTGAGCTATCAGGACTGGCACCGGGCGCCAGCAGCGGGTGCGAGCAGTGGCTCTAGCACCAGCAGTAGGTGCAAGCTCCGGGCAGGACTGTGGCACTCAGGTGCAAAGAATTTTCAGTAACCCCCAGAGGCTCACCCTGATGACAGCGACCGGCGCCCCACCTTGGTCTGGCCCTCGCTCACCTGCTCCACCATCCCACCACAGCCAATGCCCACCGTGTTCCATGCTCTGCCGCCTGCTGCCCACACCCGCCATGTTCTGCGCTCCCCTTGATGTTCAGCGCACAACATAGCGACCGGTTGTTCGGTTGTTCCACCGGTTGGTCTATTTGCATATTAGTCTTTTATTATATACAGTGACTGGCTCCTTCTCATCCATCAGGTCTCAACACCTTAGAAAGACCTCCCCTGACCTCCCCAGTGGAAGTCACTCCTTCCTTCTCAAACCATACTCTGGCATATTATCTTGTGATGCTTTTCTTATCGCACTTACCACTCTTGACATTATCTTGGGTGCTTGCTGAGTGACTAGAGAGGCTTAGGGGGCAGGGCCATGTGTGGACCATTCCCTGTACTGCCTCTCCCTGCACCAGAAGGAGCTCAGTAGACACATGTTCAGTTATGACAGAGGAGGCAAAAGGAAGGACTTGGAACAGTTACAAGTCCCCAATTTTTAGCTGATGGCTCAAGAATTCCCAGTTGCAGGAGCTCCACAAACACCTTGAAAAACCACATGCAAAAATATGGAAAACCTACGCGTATGTGCATATTCTGACTTTCTCCATGGATCCAGAAAGAATTAAGAAGCTGTAACAGGAGCAGGATGGGGGTTAACCCACCAACGTCTGTGTGGTGTTTTTAGGGTTCACATACCACCCATAGGCTCTTTACTTAACTCTAACAGGGACCCCAGCAGGGAGGGGATAAATAATATTATGTCCATTTCACAGATAAAGCCGCGCCCAAACCGGAGCCTCACTCTTTTGGCTCTGCCTCTGATTTCCTGGGTCTAAACAACGGCAAAGTCAATCCCAGGGTCCATGCAGTCCAGGGGGAAGAGTGATGAGAATTTAGCTTTCGTGACGTAGCACCTGCTGCCACACAGGAGCACCAGGAAGGTTTCTTTAAAGAACCAACAGCAGCCTTGGTTTTGTCTAGAAAAGTCCCTTGCCTCCTTGTGTCTAAGTGGGATGGTCCGGGTAAAGCGCTGCGTTCTCGGACAGACGCTGTAGGTGCGATATCAGTCAGCTATTGCGGTTATTACTGTTATTATCATCATCATCCTTCTTAATGATCTGTCTCGTCTGCCAGGACACAGGGCTGAACACAATGGCAGGAAGCAATAAACAGAAGGCAGACAACAAAGATCCAGGGCAGCGGTCGCCAACCTTTCGGACCTCGCGGACCACCGGTTGGCGACTGCTGATCTAGGGCCCACAGAGACCCCACCCTCTGGGAGGTCAGATGTGAGAGCAGGAAGGGCCTATTTCCTGAGCCAGGGCTGCACCTGAGGGCCAGTCCTTAACTTCAGAGGAGGCATCAGCAAAGACCTAACAAGAGCCTTCCAAACACAAGGCCTTCCAGACCAGACAACGCTAAGAAAATGATGCAACACCAGCAAACAGGCTGAAGGCTGACCACAGGACTTTCATATGCCACGCTGCAGCCTGACTAGAAGGCCCACCTGAGACTTCCTTCACGCTCCAGCACAGCAGCTGGGGAACTGTTTCTGCAGGGGACCGCAAAGCAAATATGCAGCCCTTGGGTCTTTGTCACAACTAGTCGGTTCTGTGGCTGCAGCATGAATGCAGCCCCACACCCACTGCGTCCAATAAAACTTTATTTACAAAAGCAGTTGCCAGCCCTTTACCCAGTAAGATGTACCTGTGGTTGATTTACTGTTTCTATTAGGCCTAGACTCCGGGAAGGCAGATGTCAACGTACAGATGGATCTGCTGTAAATCATTTTACCCAGGAGAAGAGATAACCTCCCCCAATGGCAGTTTTATTGTTCATATGACATTAAGCAGCCTGTATCTAACTTGCAATCCCCTTTCAGGGATCTCAAAGCTTTGGCTTTACCATCTTGCTGACCCCTCACTAAAGGGTTAAAGAAATGCCAGGTGTGCCCTAGCTGGTTTGGCTCAGTGGATAGAGCAGTGATGGCGAACCTCTGACACGCGTGTCAGAGGTGAATGGTTGCCAATATCAAAAAATTTCTATATGTGACACGGCACCAGAGTTAAGTTAGGGTTTTTCAAAATGCTGACACGCCGAGCTCAAAAGGTTCGCCGTCACTGGGATAGAGTGTCGGCCTGCAGACCAAAGGTCCCGGGTTCGATTTCAGTCAAGGGCATGAACCTTGGTTGCAGGCTCCTCCCCGGCCCTGGCCCAGGCCCCAGCCCCGGCGGGGGCTCGTGCAGGAGGCAACCAATTGATGTGTTTCTCTCACATTGATATTTTTCTCTGTCTTTCCCTCTCTCTTCTACTCTCCCTAAAAATCAATGGGAAAATATCCTTGGGTGAGGATTAACAACAAAATGACAGGTATTCTTCCCCATTTTGGGGTGTTGTGTGTTTTTGCCTGAATTCTGTTTTTAACTTTTGAAGAAAGTTAAACGTTGAAAATGATAAGCTAACTGTGTGTCTCTCCCACTCTGTTTCCAAGTACTTTATCTTATTTAAGAGAAATGCCACTCAGGGTGGCCTCTCAGGCTGAATTAAGAAAACCACGCGTGATGCAAGATGAAAAAAGTCCCCATGAAGAAAGGGCTGATTTTCTCCCCATGCTCCGAGCCGGGCGTCCTGTTCCAGACACCAAGTGAGTCTCAGTCTCAGAGGCCCACCACTCCGGTGCTGTTTCTGTGAAACAGGATAGCCGCCTTTTCAAGAAAATGCCCAGCAATCCAGGAGCTGTCAACCCGCCACGGCCAGGTGTGTGCTGTGCTCGTAGGGAAGATGTACCCAGACCTCCCCGATATGGCAAGCACCAGCCTTCCCCCTCCAAGCACACCGGTTCCCCATCAGTCCAGCCAGCCAGCCAGCCCCCCACCTCTGCCACCCCCAAGCTATCTTGGGCTGCTGGACCTAATTTCTTCTCATTTCGCCCCTAAAGTTTCCCAAACCCCTGGCCTCCATTTCCACTAGCAGGTGCAGCCACTGCCTTCCTGAAACTTTCACCTCAAGTGGCTTTTCCACTGCACCTTGCTGAGAAGATTGGTGACTGACCTCCAAATAAAGTGGTGAAATGGGCAGAGGCTGCTGTGTCAGCACACTCTGGCTGGACCCTCTGGGTGAAGTGCAAGGACCCCACCCAGAGATGCTGTCCCTAACGAGTGATCTATAGACATGCCAAACTCTCGGCAAAGCGGGAATAGAGGGAACATACCTCAACGTAACAAAGGCCACATATGACAAACCCACAGCCAACATCACACTCAATGGCAAAAACTAAAAGTGTTTCCCTTAAGAACAGGAACAAGACAGGGATGTCTGCGTCCACCACTCTTACTCAACATAGTACTGGAGGTCCTAGCCACAGCAATCAGACAAGAAGAAATAAAAGGCATCCAAATTGGAAAGGAGGAAGTAAAACTGTCATTATTTGCAGATGACATGATATTATATATAGAAAATCCTGGAGACTCCACCAAAAAACTACTAGATTTAATAAACGAATTCAGCAGTGTAGCAGGACAGAACAACAACACCTAGAAATTGATGACATTTTTATACACCATTAATGAACTCTCAGAAAGAGAAACTAAATAAACAATCCCATGAGTTTATTCTTTTTACCATTACAACAAAAAAATAAGATACCTTGGAATAAACTTAGCCAAGAAGGTAAAAGACCTGTACATGGAAAAACTATAGGACATTTAAAAAAGAAATAGGAGAAGACACAAACAAGTGGAAGCATATATCGTGTTCATGGATTAGAAGAATTAACATAATTAAAATACTCATACTACCCAAAACAATCTTTGGATTCAATGCAATTCCTATTAAAATACCAACAGCATAGTTCATATATCTTGAACAAATATTCCAAAAATTTATATGGAACTAAAAAGGACCCCAAATAGCCGCAGCAATCTTGAGAAAAAGAACAAAGTTGGAGGGATCACAATACCAGATATCAACTTATACTACAAAGCCACTGTAATCAAAACAGCCTGGTACTGGCACAAGAACAGACACACAGATCAATGGAACAGAACAGATTCCTCAGAAATGACCCAAGCCATTACGCTCAACTAATATTTGACAAAGGAGGCAAGAACATACAATGGAGTAAAGACAGTCTCTTTAATAAACGGTGCTGGGAAAACATGCAGAAAAATGAAACTAGACCACCAACTGACACCACACACAAGAATAAACTCAAGATGGATACAAGACTTAAATGTAACTCATGAAACCATAAAAATCCTGGAAGAAAACATACGCAGCAAAATCTCATGTAGCAGAATTTTCACAGCTACATTGCCTAGGGCCAGGGGAACAAAGGAAAAAATAAACTATTGGAACTACCTCAAACTAAAAAGCTTCTGCTCAGCAGAAGAAACCAGCCTCAAAATGAAAAGGGAACCCACTGTACGGGAGAACATATTTGCCAATGCTACATCTGATAAGGGATTAATTACCAAAATATATAAAGAACTCGTACAATTTAACAAAAGACAAACAATACAATTTTAAAATGGGCAGAGAACCTGAATAGACACTTCTTTAAAGAGGATATACAAATGGCCAAGAAACATAGGAAAAAATGCTCAACGTTACTAATCATCAGAGAGATGCAAATTGAAGCTATCATGAGCTCACACTTGCCAGAATGGTTACCATCAAATCAACAAACAAGTGCTGGCGAGGATGTGGAGAAAAGGGAACCCTGGTGCACTGCTGGGGGGAATGCAGATTGGAAAACATATGGAGTTTCCTCAAAAAATTAAAAATGGAACTGCTATTTGACCCAGTGATCCCACTTCTAGGAATGTACCCTAAGAATCCAAAAATACCAACCAGAAAGAATATATGCACTACTATGAACATAGGCAATTTACAATAGCCAAGATCTGGAAACAGCCCAAGTGCCCATCAGTGGATGAGTGGATAAAAAAAGCTGTGGTACATTTACACAATGTAGTATTATGTAGCTATAAAAATAAAAAAGATCTCTTACCCTTTGAGATTGCATGGAGAGACCTGGAGAATATCATGCTGAGTGAAATAAGCCAGTCAAAGAAAGACAAATATCACATGATCTCTCTTATATGTAGAATCTAATGAATAAAATAAACTGATGAACAAATAGGTCCAGAGGCATGGAAGCATGGAACAGACTGACAGATCTCAGAGGGGAGGGAGGTGGGAAGACAGGAAGAGATTAACCAAAGAGCTTATATACACAGATGCATAGCCCAAGACAGACAATAGTGTGGTGAAGGCCTGGGGTAGGGCAGGACTGGGTGGAGGGGGGCAAAGGGGAGAGAGGGGAATGGGGGACACCTGTAATACTGACAAAAACAAAAAACATTTTTTAAAAAGAGAGATGCTTCAAGAAAAAGAGAGCAGTACTTCAAATATTTCTACTTCGAGGAATTAATCTGCAGACAAGACAGCATATGTGCACACAGACTACTGGACAAGGATATTCTTCACACAACAGGACATTAGCCAGTTGGGTTTATAACAGCAAAAGACTGGGAACATCTAAAGGTCCACAGCAGGAGACTTGTAATAAAGTATTGCCGAGCACACAGCTATAAGAAAAATGAGGAGGCTCTATGCATCCTAGTGCTGGAGTCATTTCCAAGATAGCATTAAGTAAAAAAAGCAAGTTCAGAGCAGTGTCTAAAGAACAACATTAGGCCCTAGCAGGTTTGGCTCAGCAGATAGATTGTTGGCCTGCAGACCAAAGGGTCCCAGGTTCGATTCCAGTCAAGAGCATGGACACCTGCAGGAGGCAACCAATCGATGTGTTTCTCTCACATCAATATTTCTCTCTGTCTTTCCCTTTCTCTTCCACTCTCTCTAAAAATCAATGGAAAGATATCCTCGGATGAGGATTAAAAAAGAAAGAAAGAAAGAACATTAGTGGAAAATGGAGAGAGACATACATAGTGAGAATACAAAATGGGAAGCTAGTTTAAAAAAACACTTTGATAATCCTACCTAATAAAGAGGTAATATGCAAATTAATCATCACTCCAACACACAAGATGGCCACCCCCATGTGGTCACAAGATGGCCAGCAGGGAAGGGCAGTTGGAGGGGACCAGGCCGGCAGGGGAGGGCAGTTGGGGGGGACCAGGCCTGCAGGGGAGGGCAGTTAGGGGCAATCAGGCCAGCAGGGGAGCAGTTAGGCATCAATCAGGCTGGCAGGGGAGTGGTTAGGGGGTGATCAGGCTGGCAGGCAGAAGTGGTTAGGGGCAATCAGGCAGGCAGGCAGGCAAGCGGTTGGGAGCCAGCAGTCCTGGATTGTGAGAGGGGTCCCAGACTGGAGAGGGTGCAGGCTGGGCTGAGGGACACCTCACCCCCCCACCCTGTACACAAATTTCGTGCACCGGGCCTCTAGTCTATATAATACAAGCCTAAGTGACCATTACAGCAGAACGACCAGAACAACCAGTCACTATGATGCGCACTGACCACCAGGGAGCAGATGCTCAACACAGGAGCTGCCCCCTGGTGGTCAGTGTGCTCCCACAGGGGGAGCACCGCTCAGCCAGAAGCGGGCTCAGGGCTGGCGAGTGCAGTGGGAGGGGGGGTGGGGGAGCCTCTCCCACCTCCACCGCAGCGCTAAGGAGCAGCAAGCTGAGTGATAAGTAGCAGCAAGCTGGCAGGCAGTAAGGAGCAAGGGGTCCTGGACTGCAAGAGGAATGTCCAACTGCCAGCTTAATCCCCCGAGGGGTCCCGGACTGTGCGAGGGCACAGGCTGGGCTGAGGGACCCCCCTACCCACCAGTGCACGAATTTCATGCACCAGGCCTCTTGTTTCTTATAAAGTCAAGGATATTCTTCCTATCCTTACCACACAACCTACAGGTTTACCCAGGTGAAATGAAAAACAAAACATATGTTCATACATATGGGAATGTTTACAGTGGCTACATTCACATCATTGTAAACTGGAAACAACCCAAGCGTCCCTCACTGGGGGAAGGACAAACGCTGCACCTCCACAATGAGCCTACTGAGCAATAAAAGAGAAAAAAGAAAAAAAAGAATGAAGTGCCGATATCCACACAACAATGTGGATGAATTTCAAATCCATTATATTGGGGTATGAAGCTGGTCTCTAAAACTCCACACTGTACGAGTCCATTTATATAACATCCTGGAAAAGGCAAAACTATAGGGACAGTGGACACATCAGTGGTGACCAGGGGCTAGAACTGAGGAGGTGCTGAGTGCAAAGGTTGCACAGGGAAATTTCGGAGGATGATGGAACCACCACATCTTGACTATGATGGTGGTTACATGACTATACAGTTAAAATTTGCAGAACTTTACACCAAAAAGGGTGAATTCTGCTGTATGTAAATTATATCTTAAAATGGGGGAGGGGAGGGAGAAGAACACAATGGGATCTATGTCCCTCTGGAAGGGCCACAGGCTGTGCCCAAGGACTGCCCATGGACAGTGCAGCTGATTTTGATTTTGATGATGTATGTGTAGTATCCTTTTAAAACTGACATATATTTGAAATACATGTTCTAAAAGCCTCTGCGAGACAATAAATGTTATTGATCAACTGTATAATTCTATCCTTGAATATTCCAGCAGTGATTGTGTAAGAATAGCTGACAGGCACCAATGAGAGCTTTCACACGGGATCTCTTCGCATGATTTCTGCCTTGTTACAAAGCCAACCGTCAAGGCAACTAAACACCAAGTGTGACCCGAGACTGGAACCCAGACCAGGAAAATACATTATTGGTGATGGACAACAGGAATAGCAGGAGAGACGAACTTAGCGCCTAAAAAATACAGCCCCTTTTTTTCTCTGCCTTCTAAAGCTCAATCTGTTTGGTTTTTCTAAAGTTGTATGGTAAAAAGCAAAACAAAACAAAAAAACAAACTACTACTAATATTTCCATAGCTTGACATATGTTAATAACATGTTGTTACATTCCTTTCCAAAGCCTGGAGTTTAAAAGAAAAAAACCTCAAGATATATTATTCCAAAAATGATGGCTTTCCAGAAATTTCCGAACAGAACAGTTGCATGTGGGTCTGCAGACACATTCGCCACGAGTGTCAGAGCTCTCCCTCCAAGAGTGAATTTTACAAACTCCGGAAGATAATTTCCTTTGTCCGCATTCAAAGGTTTTTCTCTCCCACAGCCGCCTGGACACCGGGTGGAACGGGCAGCCCCTGGCAGCCGGGAACGCGTAAAGGTGGGCGGGGAGCGGGACGGGTGCCCCTGTGACAGCTGGGTCCTCAGCAGACGCCCTTTAAGTCTGGGTGCCCACGTGGAAGCGCAGGAGCCAGGAAACCCCCGTTTCCCCTCCGCGACCAGGCCCCCCTCCGCCCCGGGGGAGGGCAGGCTGGCTTCCCAGGGCGTTTTGAATCGAGCAGCAGAATTCTTCGAAACACCCGGGAGCGAGGGCCAGGAGGGGGCGGGGTGCCGGGGCCGCCCCACCGAG
>NW_005357191.1:495734-505696 GCF_000412655.1 Myotis brandtii
CACTGCTGGCTGGCAGCTCCCGGGAGGGGCGCCCTGGTCCCCGGCCTCATTCTGGAGGGCCCAGAAAGGGCAGCGGCTCGCCAGTGTCACATGGCATTATCACCCGAATTAGGGTAGTGAAGGTCCGCACTCCGGTACCCCACACCCCAGTGTTTCCACCCGCCACTCCCCAGAACACCAAGGGCCACACTCATGAATCACATTCTGAAGAAAACTTACAGGATACCTATTTGGGCTGCCCTCCAGGCCAGCCGGTGTTTCCTGTGCATGTGAAGACGGCAAACCTGTGTGCTGCACGTGTGTTTGCAATTCCAGAGGCAGCGGACGGGCATTATCTTTAACCCCCACACGCCCAAGGAATCCATTTGCATAATACAATGTTCAACACATGTCGGTTAATATGCTCTTATGAACTACTATTCAAGTAACCATCTCCGTTACTGATGTGGAAACGGAGGCAGCGAAAGGCTGTTTTGCTAATGTCCGGTCAGCTAGCAGCGGTCCCCCCGGGAAACCTGGACTGGGTGTGGCATCACGGAGTTAGACTGTGGGTTGGATTCACCTGCCCCCCACCCTGGCCACCTGGACCTGGTCCCTTCTAGGCACTGGGGTACAGGAATGATGGCTCTGCTCTCCCAGGAGGCACAAAAGAGACAGGTCAGCCCTATGAAGGGAAGGGCCTTGTCTCTCTTATTACCGCATCCCAAAGCAAGGCGCACAGTAGGTGCACAATAAAGCTCCTTCAAAAAAAAGAAAAGATGGGGGAACAGGTGACTGGCTTTATCCCAGCAGGAGAGGGACAGTCCGTGCAAATCCGTGAATCACCAGGGAACTCTGAGCAGTTGAGAGCTGAAGAAGGGCAAAGTCCAGGGGAAGAGGTGTGAGGGATCAGGACAGACAACAGGGGAGGGAGCAGAGGGACCTGGACATTGCCCGCAGGAGGAACCGGCCAGAAAAGACACCAGATCCACGTCGGGGGCGATTTTCTGGTTCTCGGTGGAAGGCTGAGGAGGCCAGGGAACAGGAGGAAGAGAGACTGGCTCCGGAAGCCCTCAGGGAGGTGAGGTCTTGGAGACTTATCACCTGGGTGACTCCCAAGTTGCCACCTTGAAACTACAGACAGGGAAGCGAGGAGCTGAAGCTTGGAGAACCTGCCTCTGGGTGTGGAGTCCAGGGTGTCAGGGCTCTGCACACGCTGTGGTTGTGGGTGCTAAGGCATGCCTCCAAACATCCAGTTCACTCCTGCAATCCACTCTTGCTAAGGTGCATGGGTCCCTGTTTGTTCATTGTGGACATTTTTAAAGCTTTTCTTCATTTGTGTACACAATACACACAAATTTTAGGCAATTAACTATAGCAATAGTTTTTTCAAAGTTGTTGAATGCCAGTCTACTCAGGTTTTCTGCCTCTTGAGCCAATTTAAATTTTACAGGCTATTTAGAAATTAATGATGGCAAAGAGTGCACCTTATGATATGGAGACATAGCTGTTTGCGGGAGGGAGCAAATTCAGAGCCTAATTTCTTGCGAAAGGAAATAATTAAATAAAATAAGTACTTAAACCAGTAAATAAAATTATTTTAATATTTCCAAATGACTTATCATCGGAGCTATCTTTATCAATTTTTTATGGATTTTAAGTTACATATCCATTTTCATCCTTAATTTTACTTACCCACAATATTTGTTCTCCCCCTCCCTTTTCTCCCTTTTTCTTAGGTACTATATAGATACTTCCTGCTAAAACAGCACAGTCAAATAAACTTTCTGAATTGACAGAAAAGTTTTCTATCTGTGTTGTCCAATTCAGCAGTCTCTAACCACATGTAGCCACCAAGTGCTAAAAATCTGGGTAATGTGACTGAGGAATTGAATTTTCCTGTGGCTAGTGGCTACCTTATTGGGCACTGAAGTTCTAAAAGATCCAGCTCTTGAATTTGTCAGTTCTGTTTGTTTTCTAATTAGTCCCTGTTAATTCATTATTTCCTTCTTCCTGTATAGATAGATTTCATTACTCTTTGTGTCATTTATCTACATACTCATTTAACACTCTCATTTGTCTCTGCAACCACATTTGCAGTTTTGAGATCCTCCTTGACCAAAGTTAAGAGTTATGTTTTGTTTTTAATTATCACATGGTAGGAGTTTGTCTTCCATGGTTTGGTTAAGTTTTTAAAAACTAGCCCTAACTGGTTTGGCTCAATGGATAGAGCGTCGGCCTGCGGACTCAAGGGTCCCAGGTTCGATTCCGGTCAAGGGCATGTACCTTGGTTGCAGGCACATACCCAATAGGGAGTGTGCAGGAGGCAGCTGATCCGATGTTTCTCTCTCATCGATGTTTCTAACTCTCTATCCCTCTCCCTTCCTCTCTGTAAGAAATCAATAAAATATATTTTTTTAAAAAAATAATAAAAAAAGTTTTTAAAAACTAATTTTCAGTTACATTTACTTGCTTTTTGGAATGTATTGCATTGGTTGGGGGGGGTGGGTTTGGGGTGGTTGTGTTTTTTTTTAGATTTAACAGATGATTAATTTTTCTAAATATTCCAAGAGCACTTTAAGGTGTGTATTGTTTGCAGAGTACAAAGTTCCATCCATATCTGTTACTACGATCTTATTTAACAACCTTATTATTCAAACTCCTTGTTGCCTAATTGAGGTTTATCTACCTCATCAAGGCTGTGTTTGAGTCCCCACTACTACCACCACAACCACCCCACCCCCGAACCCACTTTCTCAATTTTCCTTGTATTTCCTACAATTTGCTCTCTAAAGTTTGGTTCTATACTAGAGTTGAGCTGCATTAAGGATTGCCTCTTCGCACAATGCAACTGCTCTTTTTTTCTCCTTAATGATGCCTTTTGCCTTAAATTATTTGCATTCTTTCTCTGTTCATCTTAACTACAGGTTTAAGTTTTCTGTGTCATTTTTGGAATTAGGTATAACCATTTTCTAGTCAGAGAGAGAGAGAGAGAGAGAGAGGCGCCTCTATGGGAACAATGAAGTGGAGATGGGAAATGTCGAGTTTGAAATCTTGCTGTGGAAGATCTGATTGAAAGGAGAGTTTCCCTGGGGATGATCTCAACGATAAGAAGACCCACGCACATGACCCCTGGCAATGGCTGTTCAATAACAAGTAGCGGTGGCCTTCCGTGTGCACAGGTTGACAGAGTCCGTTCCCCAGGAACTGCTACACCCACAAACTAACAGAGTTTCCGCACAGTGACAGGGGGTGGAGAAATCCCCTCACCTCATAAAGGACAAGAGTAACCACCAGAATGTACCAACTTTCTGCGGAGACACCATGAAACAGAACTGCGTGTCAGTGAAACTACACCCATTTCAAATTCCATTGTGACCAAAGGGAGAGACCTTCTGGCTGATTTCCTTATTGAGTTCGTTCCTAAAGCCAGTCTGGCTGCTTTGTTTTCCATCTAGAAAAGAGGAAAACTCCATGTGTCGTCTCCAGGGCAGCAGCCTCCTGGCCGTTCCAGGACACTGCTATTCTATTCTGAAAAGATGGGGTTCTCTGGTTCGGGGAAACCCAGTTCCTGCCCATGTTTATTTTGACTAGAGAAAAGAATGCGTTTGCCCCTTGGCGGCTGGGTCCTCGGACTTCACTGGCTCTTCAGACCCCCTTTGCAGCCCCTCCATCCACCTGAGCAAACCGCCAGGGAGTGCCCCCCGGAACTCCAGCTCCACCTTGCTCGACACTGCCCAGCCCCTGCACACACCTGGGGGAAATGTGTGAAGGAAAATAAAACTGCAAATGTTTCCCATCAGACTGGATGCTGGGCAGCGTCTTAAAAGACGGGTAGCATTTCAACACCAAAGAAAGTCAGCTGATGGGGAGAAAGCTTATTGGCAAAAAGCCTCTTTTGCATACAGACGAGGACCACAGAGGAATTGTGTTTCCTCACCAGAATCAACAGTGCCCACACCCTCTCTCTCTGGCCAATATTTACTCACAGGTGGATTGTTTTCCGTACCATGGAGATGCCCTAGAAACCTCTTCGACCTTTTCAGACCGGCTCCCTGACTACAAACTCTCCCTTTTAGGAAAAAGTTTACTAGGTAGCGAAATACATCTTGTCACTAGTCCCATCACCATCTTCCTGCCAGTGCCCTCCGTCAACAGCCCTGAGATCCCACGGAGGAGCAGGCACCATTCTAAGCTCTGGACACAAGCTGCTAAGAAGCACATCCAGTTCTACCACCTCCTGGGGAGACAGACAGACATCAGCTCACCAGCACAGGGACATTTAGTACCAACTGCTGATACTCCGAGTAAATTCACCAGGGGCCGTGACAAGCCTAGGCTGTTAGTTTCCTCAGAAGCTTATTCTGTAAAAGCTAAAATGTTTCTTTCTTGCACTGAATACCCAGAGAGCCAAATGACATCTTCTGGCTGAACCCTCTGCCAGTCTTGGTCCCCAGCTTCCCTTTCCATCTCTGCCATGCAAGCTCAGACACAGAGGGACAGTTGGCCACAGATCCCAGTCCTTCAGCCTCCAGGACTGAGATGGGGACAGCATGATGGGCCCAGAGAAACTGTACTGTCCAAATCTATCCTCTCAACGCTCTCCCACCAGACCTGCCATACACAGTTCTAATCGCCCCAGTGTGCAGGGCAAAGAATTATGGAGTCAGGCAGATCACCTCCTGATTGCATTACTCTCTGTGCCTCAGTTTCCCCATGCATGCATGGGGACAGTAATAGTACCTTGGTCTGTCCTGAGGAACAGGTGGAACGATGCCCAAACAAGCTCAGCACAGCACCTGACCCCTAGCAGAACCCAAGAAAGATTTTTCGGACGTGTCAACACCAGCAGCTATTTCAGGCACCTCACCCCTCTGCTTTGGACTCCATAAAATAGCAGCAACTAACTCCTGCATGCCATGGGGGTGGGGTGGGGGGAGGGTTAAATTACCAAATTTAAACCATGCCCCAAGAAATGTTCGTTTCTTCCCCCTTGAGGGGTTCTTGGGGAAACTGTTCATCCCACTTTTATGTGTCACTCCTCAAATCTGACAGGTTTTGGGGGGAGGATGACTGAGTCGGTATCTGGTGACCAGGGACTGGTGGCTGGTCCTGGAGATCCAGCCCATTGCTGTGCTCCATTCAAGTCAACAAATGCAAGTCAGTGTCTGCTCTGTGCCAGGCAGGCCAGGCATGGAGGCTGATGCAACTGGAGTTGTCCCTGCTCTCCAGGAGCCCCCAGTCCGACACTGCAAGGTCCTAGCAGACACTTGTGCACGTCCATTTCTATCTGAATCCAAAATCTCTCTGTTCCCATCAACCCCACACTCACATCCTCCCCCAAAGGAAACAGCCGGCAAGAACTTTCCAGGGCACTGTTAAATAAAACTCATGATGTGTTCTAAAGCCCAACTACTTTGTAAAATAACCACACTTCCCAATGGCACCTTTGGAACCACTGGGGTGTTTCTAGAAGAGCTGACCCACCAAAGCAGGACGCTGCAGGCTGAAAGGGAAAACACAAGATGCCCAATTTTCCTCTCAGAAATCCAGATTTAACAGGCTCCTCGGGAAACCATAATTGGAGGGCTATTGGGTGCATTCCTCCCTGAGGCCTGTGATTATGCAACTCCGAAAAAGGTTGGGATTTGGGGCCTTGAACAACGTTGGGCTCAAACTAAAATGAGTGAAACCCAAAGCAAGAGGTGTAGCTAAATCCCACCACACACACACAGACATGGGGAGGAAGCTGGATGGGGCACAAATAGGTTGGGGGAAAAAATCTCCACGAACAGAAAGAAAGCTCTCAAGTAAAACATGATCCACCCCATTACATCTCCCGCCCTGGCTAAGGGAGAGGTGCAAGGAGCATGGCCTCGGACATGTAAAAAGATTTATGATGAAGACCTGCCCCCCTCCCTCCATTCCTGCTCTTGTACCCCCAAAAAACATCTCATGTTTGGCTCATAAACTTCTGCTTCTTGTTACTGGTCTACAGCAAAGACAGCAAAGCCCTCTGAGCTGTCACTGATCCTGTGCCATGTGACCCTGTGTGGCCTCCAAGAGCAACTGCAAGGTTGGCCTCCCTGGGTAGATTCCTAATTCCTGCTCCCACCTCACCTTGAGTTCCCCACTTTGAAATCGGAAGATCAAAGAAACTTCTTGGTTTTCAAAAACTTCCCCCTGAACTTCCTTCCTGTGTCCTTGGCAGTTCTCATTCCCAGCTGCCCGTTACTCACAGAGTTCCACAGGGTGCGAAGATAAAATGCAATGCACTTTTCCTTAGCAAAAACCACCACAAAAAAGAAAACTTTTGGAAAATTAAACACTGGGTAGCTAAATAGAAACTTTGCGTTAGAAAAATGGGGTCTGACACACACTAGCGTCATAACCTTGACCAACTTCAGAGAACAAGTATCATGAATGTGAGAAACCAACAGCTGGAACATGGAACCATGGAGATAGGCTGGGTGAGCCATTAAGATAAGCACAGGCCCACTGTGCTGGAGCCAGCACCCCTCCAAGAGAGGTGAGGAGGAGGCTGCTAAGCTGAGGGAGGGGGCCTAACGGAGGGTATGAGGCAGTGCTGTCCTGACACCCCACTTGGTTTCCTATTTAGCGAAGAGTGTGCCAGTGTTTAGAAACTAAGGCAGAGAATAATATCCAAGGTGGAACCTGCCACTTCCAGACTCTGAGCTCTTGGGCAGGTATCTTAGCTTCCCCAAACTTCCATTTCCCCTTTTGTAAAATGGAAGGTCATCAGGCCACGTACTTTGTAGAGATGCCGTGAGGTTCATTCCATGGCTCAGTAGTAGCAGCTCAGAACAGCCGGCACTAAAACCTGTTTCTGAAAAATCACTAGGTCCCCTCAGGGCTTTGCACGTACAGGTCTGGCCACCTAGAATTCACTCTGCCCCCAAGCGCCTCCCGCAGCAGCTTCTCCTGTATTCCTCTGGTCTCGGTTCAAATGTCAGCCTCGGAGGGGTTCCCCCAATCTCCCTGTGTTTAAGGAGACCCCTCCATACTCCTCATCTTGTTACCCTGACTTAATTCCTTCGTGGGACTTACCACCACCTGAAATTATCCTTCCCATCGGAATGCTGACCTGCTGATTGAGTGCCAGGAGAGAAGGCCCCCTGTGATTTTCATTCCCCACCAGACCCCAGAGCCCAAGAGCTGTACAAACTGTAGCTACTACTTTTAAAAATGTCCTCACGTGGGCTAAACCTTCTGCCGGCTCCCAGTAAGCTTGGGAGAGGTCACCGAGGCTAAAGGTGACAAAACCGATGGGCTGGGTTGCAGGGCTGCACCCAGTCTCAGCTCCGTTACTATCTGGGAAGTAAGTATAGCCCGTTCTGTTACGTAAGCATTCCTAGAAATCACCGCATGTACGGGGAAAACAGGGTTAGGTCACAGCACTCAAACACGTCATCAGTGACACATAATGAAATAAAATGGGAATCTAATAAATAAGAGTAACACTGTTGTTCTGCACATGCCAAACGGTTACGCAACACACAGCCACATAATCAGAGACACGTGACCTTGCAGAGGCCTGAAGCTTGCTTGTGTGGAAGTGGGTGCCGGAGGGTTGCCGCTGTGAGGGATGGTGACAGGGCTTTCTAAAATGGATGTGAAGTCCGGAGCCCAGGTGCAGGTGTTGGTCACTCATAACCCCTGCAGGGGTCCGAGAGAGGGTGTATGTTTCAGATGTGAGCATGCTTTTTGCCTACAGGACTTGGTTCAGCCGTGGCAGCTTGCTGAGCTCAGTTCACCCACTTTTCTCTGAGACAAGACAGCCAGAAGCAAAGGTGAAATTTACAACATGTTTAAACTGGGCCTTAGCACCACCATCACGTTGGAACAAATTCAAGTCTTCAAATCCAGCATTTGTACAAAATCAGAAACAGGTCAGAGCAAGTAGGAGCGTTGAGGAACACGACCCACAACTGGAGCTCGGTCGCATCACCTTCCTGAGGCCCGCGTGGGTCACAGCAGGAGCCTGGGCCTCACCTTAATAATGAAGGCTTAATCCCTCCCAGCACACTTTGCAGAGAGCAACGCGTGCATCAAGCACACCTCGCCTCAGCAGCCTGCACCAGCCAGACATTTATTTGTGATCTCCAGCTTCTGCTCTCCATGTATGTAAATGTTGAGATCAACACTGTAAAAGCCTTGTGTTTTACTCCATAGAAAATCCGTGTGGTTTGAGGATAAAAATACAGTAAGACCTCGATATAACAGACTAGTTAGGGCAAAGGTGTCCATTAAAGCTGCAAATCTGTTATATAGTAGGTTTTCTGAATAGGTATGTTAAAAAATTGACAAATTAGTTATCTGTTTTTACTTATGTAGATGCATTTGTGTAATTAAAATTAAATATGTATGAAAAGTTTAATTTCACAGGAAAGTTTTCTATATGTAGTACAGTACTTTCAAATTTATACTGAATAGGTCTAGTAAATGCGGGCATTCACCAGTCACCACGAGTAAACAAATGCACACGCTGGGCATGGCTTCGCGCAGTCAGAACATCAGCCCCGCTCATTAAAACAGCTGCAGAAAGTCACACCACCCAACAACAGAACCAATTACCAACTTGGTGTGGTGTGATCACATGCTAATCATTCGCCAAACATCGTTACCAGCGGTGAGTCTTGGATTTAAATATGAGACTATAGTTGTAGATACGTAATATTTATTTTGTCAGGGAAATTATTACAGTGTTTTTCCCCCCAACATATGGACTATTCACTAAAATTTGTTAAAAATAATGGTGAATTAATAATAAAAAGTAACCTGTTAAATATAAGCAAATCTTGGTTAAAAGCATTTTAAAATTAACAGGGTGTTAATTTTCATATATCACATACGGACTGGAAATTTTGTCTATTAAATCCGAAGTCTGTTAAATTGGTGTCTGAAAAATTGAGGGTTTACTGTAATGTGTGAATAATTTACAGAGTAAAATGCAGAACGTCCTGACCTACCCCCATCTTTAAATACTACTTTCTCTGCCTACTCTAGCTCAAGAGCAAAGTCTAGGGCATGGGTGGGCAAACTTTTTGACTCGAGGGCCACAATGGGTTCTTAAACTGGACCGGAGGGCCGGAACAAAAGCATGGATGGAGTGTTTGTGTGAACTAATATAAATTCAAAGTAAACATCATTTTATTCATTTCAAACGGGCTGGATCCGGCCTGCGGGCCGTAGTTTGCCCACGGCTGGTCTAGGGTGTTCTCAGCACTCAGGGAGAGAACCCCCACAAAAAATTCTGTGCACGTCAAGTATAAGAACAGACAACTGCTCACCATCCTATATAATAAAACCCTAATATGCAAATTGACCAAACAGAGGAACGACCAGTTGCTATGACATGCACTGACCACCATGGGGCAGACGCTCAATGCAAGAGCTGCCGTGACACGCACTGGCCATTTACAGAGAAACGGCACCGCAGACCTGGCACCCACAAAGCAACACTGGGCTTCCCCCAAGTGGGACACAGGCCCCACCACCACCCGGAGCGACAGCCCACCAAATCGCAGCTGATGCTGCTGAGACCCCATGATGCAAAATGCGGCCCACAGCCCAGCCCAGCCCGGAAATGGTCGCTGTGGGCCCCGGGTAATGATGTCACATAGCAACGCCCAGCTTCCTCTCCCTAGCAACAACTAGCCTCCTTGCAGTTTCTTCAGCCCAGGAACATGACTTGCTTTATAGCCAGGTGCAAACATTTCACACTTTAACCAAATGTCTGTGAAGCGTTTTCCCATGCCTCATCTCATTTGATCCTCACAGGAGTCCTGGAGTAGGTAGATAGGAGACTCGGTGGAATCCTATTTTCTTTTCATTAGCTGGAAAATGGAGATTTACAAAGCTTAGAAACTTGACCTGACTGAAAAGAAGTAAAAAATGCTGGACCTTGAAAATGACTTCAGGTTTTCTCACTGTGCAGAATATAGTCAAACACTGCTGCAGTT
>NW_005357191.1:505764-541288 GCF_000412655.1 Myotis brandtii
TTTATCTATGTACTAGAGGCCCGATGCACGAAATTCGTGCAAGAGTAGGCCTTCCTTCCCCCAGCTGCCGGCACTGGCTTCCCTCTGGCACCCAGGACCCAGGCTTCCCTCGCTGCCCCCAGCTTCGTCCAGAAACATATTACGCTTTATTATTATAGATATAAAGCTCTCACTGACGCCAATCACACATGTGTGTTTCGATCTGTCATTGTCAATTGTGAATTTGGTTGACACTTGTATTATAGAGAAAGGGCTAATAGCAATATTAAAATATTTCTTCTAATTAATTTCCTTTCACTGTGCACAAATTCGTGCACTGGGCCACTAGTTTATAATAAAGAGCTGGAGATGTCCACGGACTGAGGGTTGGAGAAAGACATTACAAATGAATGTGGCCACAAGAGAAAAAGATCCAGACAGCTTCCAAGGAATGTTATTAAGGGAGAAAGCCAAGACGCAGGCAGCAAGGAAAATATTTGTGCTGAAGGGGGACAGGCAGGTGTGTGTGGCATCCAACACACATACATAGAATTCTCTCTGGGTGAACAGACATCTGGGGAAAGGGCAGACATGGAAAGGTCTTAAGCCTCTTTATAATGGTTTTAACCATTGTATGTATAATAACCTTTAAAAATAGGTTGAATGGATAAACACAATGAGATAGGTAGATATACAGATAAATAAATGGATGGATAGAGAAACACACACACACACACACACACACACACGCATATCCAATCAATGGCATATTCATCAGCTTTAAACAGAAAGGACATTCTGACACCTACTACAGCATGGATGGAAGAAGCCAGACACAAAAAGGCAAATACTATGCGATTCCATTTACAGGAGGTCCCTAGAGGAGTCAGATCAATAGAGACGGAAAGTAGATGGTGGATGCCAGGGGCTGGCGAGTTAATGTTCAATGGAGACAGTTTCAGTTTGGGAAGATGAGAAAATTCTGGAGGTGGATGTTGGCGACAGTTGCACAGCAATCCGAATGTACTTGGTCCCAGTGAACTGTGCACTTAAAAATGGTGAAGATCATAAATGTTATGCTATGTGTATTTTACCACAATAAACATCTTCATTAAAAAGTGAAGAGTGGAGCGGGAGGCAAGACGGCTGCAGCCAGGGAAGTTCGGCCCGCTTCCTCCCAGCGCCGTAACTGGGCTTGCGGCTAAACTACAGAACATTTGACTTGAAAAACCAGCTGAAAAGTAGCTGGTCTGAAATACTGCGGGTGGGAGCAGGAGAGGAGACAGGAGAAGACGTGGAGTGGGTGAGCCAACTTGAGCAGCTGCACTGCGAGGCTGGGAGCCAGAGGGCACCCCCTGGAGCGCAGGGATCCCCAACTCAGAGCAACAGAGACGGGAAGAGGAGCCCACGTACCACCAGGAAGTGGGAATCAGTGGCGATTGGGTCCATCTGGGAGACTCGGACTGCACCATCCCAGGCAAAAGGCAGTTGCTTAGTTACCGCAGCCTGTGACGTTCCCCCCATCCGTCCGCAGCAGTCACGCAGCGGCTTTCCCGGTGGGTGGAGGGTGGAGGCTGGGCCCGGGCGCCGGCAGTAAATCTGAAGGTCCAGTTACTCTCTGAAGTAACTTTTGGGGCAGAGCAGGACGTGGGCTGGACAGAGTGCCCTGGGCAAGGGAAGCGACCCTCCCCGCCTCAAGCAAAGAGGAGTGGCCTCTTCCCCCACCTACGGAACAGCTCGGGGCTGGACACCTGCGCCCCTGTGGCTGGGCCTGGCAGCACCCCTGTCCAGCGAGGGCCGGCCACGCTGAAAGATTAGAGCGCCAAGTGGGGCTGGTTGGTTTGTTTTGTTTTGTTTTGGGGGGAGAGGGGGGTGTTGTTGTTGTTGTTTTGTGTGCTGTGTTTTTTAACATCCCCTCCTGCTTGGGTGGCAACAAGGTGGTGACAGTAACCCCAGCTCAGGCCCCACCCCCAATCAAATCTGTTTAAACCATCTGAGCAGGACCCGCTGCCCCACATGGCCCACTTCCACGGGGGAAGGGAGAGCAGCTCAGAACAGGAATATTCAAGGTGTCAGACCCAGGCAGACCCAGCCTCTAGGCTACCAAGGCCCTCCAAGGGGACCTGCCCTGCCCAGGGCCAGGCGAGGACAGTGACTCACACTGGCTGGGCCAGGAGGCCCAGGACTGACAGACACACCAAGGGCCAGACTCAATAACATCAGAGCAAAACCCAGCAGGCTCCACACAAGCAAATCCAAAGGGGTTTTTTATTTGTTGGTTTTTGTTTTGCTTTGCTTTGCTTTCTCTTCTCTCTTTTTCTATCATATTCTGTTATTTCTATCTTAGTCTATTCTTTTTTTTCTTTATATTTTAATTTTTTCTTTTTTTCTTTAATCTTTTCTTTTTCTTTCTTTTCCTAGTCTGTATTTTATATTATTCATTATTATTACTTTAAAAATTATATCATTTATTTCTTTTATTTTCTTTTTATACTTATTCTATTTTTTTGTCTCTTTCTACATTTCTTTCATAGTCTCTTTTTTCCTCCTCTACTTTTTTGTGTGTCTTTTGCTATTTTTTTTTTAAATCTTTAATTGTGGTGGTGGCTGTTTTTATTATTATTGTTTTGTTTTTCTTGCTGTTTTTGAGTTGATCTGGTTTGTCTTGTTTTGTTCTGTCAGCACCTGTGTAACAGCACAACATGGTCAGGGTTGAAACTCACAGTCAGCAAGCCTGAGGGCCAACCCAAAACAATCTTTGGATTCAATACAATCCCTATTAAAATACCAATGGCATACTTCTACGATCTAGAACAAATATTCCAAAACTTCATATGGAACTAAAAAAGACCCTAAAAAGCTGCAGCAATCTTGAGAAGAACAAAGTTGGAGGGATCATAATACCAGATATCAAAATATACTACAAAGGCATTGTAATCATAACAGCCTGGTACTGGCACAAGAACAGGCATACAGATCAATGGAACAGAACTGAGACACCATATATCAACCCACACCATATGGTCAATTAATATTTGACAAAGGAAGCAGGAACATACAATGGAGAAAGACAGTCTCTTTAATAAATGGTGGTGGGAAATTTGGACAGGTACATCCCCCCTCCCCCCCAACAATGAAGCTAGACCACCAACTTACACCATACACAAGAATAAACTCAAATTGTATAAAATACAATTGTATAAAATGTAAGTCCCAAAACCATAAAAATCCTAGTAGAAAACATAGGCAGCAAAATATCAGACATCTCACATAGCGGAATTTTACCCATGCATCACCTAGAGACATAGAAGCATGAACAGAGTGACAGATATCAGAGGGAAGAGAGTTGGGGGAAGAAGAGATTAACCAAAAAACTTGTATGCATATAACAATAGTGCAGTGAAGGCCTGGGGTTGGGAGGAAGCTAGGTGAAGTGGGGCAAAGGAGGAAATATGGGAGACATCTGTAATACTCTCAACAATAAAAATAAATTTAAAAATAGAAAATAAAACCCAAGTAACACCATCAACGGTTGACAGATAAAAACAATGTGGTCCATCCACACAATGGACAGAACATTAAAAAAGAAGGAAATCCTTGGAGACATTATGCTCAGTGAGAGCAGCCAGACACAGAAGGACAGATACTGTGTGATTCCACTCACATGAGGCCCCAAGAAGAGTCCGATTCATAGAGACAGAAACTAGATGGTGGGAGCCAGGGGCTGGGGAATGAGTGTTTAATGGGAATGGGTTTCAGTTTGGGAAGATGAGAAAGTTCTAGAGGTGGATGGTGGTGATGGTTGCATCACAATGTGAATGTACTTAATGCCACTGAATTGTGCAATTTTAAAAATTGTTAAAATTGGTAAATGTCACGTTCTGTCTATTTTGCCACAATAAAAAGAAATAATAAAAGACGCAACAATGGAAGCCAACCCCTCGCCAGGGGTGTACCAGGGGCTCTCAGCCGCTGCTAACCACAGCAGGTACAAAGTCATCCTTATTCTGTAAATGAGGAAACAGGAGTCAGTAATTTGCTCAAGGTCACACACTGAGGACGTGGTGGATGGAGCCCAGATCTGAACCCAGGCTGTCTGCTCCAGAGTCAGAACTTTTAATGCCCACGTTGTAGAATATTCAAACTCAGGCTTCCTCATTGTCAGTCTCTGCCAATACCCCCACCATCCAGGAAATTCCTCCCCTTCCTGTGTGAATCTCCAGCTGCTGCCTCTCTGTGTGTGATCTCTACTAGTAAGACACACATGGGAATTGTGACAATTACAGGACACGCGCCCCTCACCCACCCACCTCCAACGCACCACACACACTCCTCTAGCTCGGCTGGCCTGAGCCAAGAGGCTGAAGGGGCCCCCAGCCCAGTGGGGAGCTCAGCTGAGTCAGGCAGACCCCGTTCAATGACCAACTCTGCCCTTATGTGAAATGGGCAAGTGAGTCAACATCCCTGGCCCTCAGTTTCCCGTCTGTAAGACAGGGGTAATGAACAACAATACGGTTTTTTAAAGGAAACAATGCCTAATACATAGGCTAAAGGCACTTGAACTTCCTAAGACCCAGGGTGGACTATTAACAGCGAAGCCAAACATTGTCTGGATCAGCTCCTGATGAAGGTGTTTTCTGTCATTAAATTACATACTCATCCAAAGGGGAAATTCAGGATAAGAAGCAAACAAGGGCCCATGGCCCGGTGGCCTGGTCGGTTGGAGTGTCATCCCATAACCCCAAGAGGTTGAGGATTCGATTCCAGGTCAGGGCACGTACCTAGGTTTTGGGTTCAATCCCCAATGGGGGTGCATACAGGAGGCAACCAACAGATCAGTGTTTCTCACATCAATGTTTCTCCCTCTCTCTCTTCCCCTTCCTCCCTCCCTCTCCCTTTCTCTCCCTAAAATCAATTTTTAAAAGTGTCTCGGGTGAGGATTTTTTTTTTTTTTAAAGCAAACCAGGTGTGAGAGGAAACATTTTCCATGGAGGAAGGCAGTGACCTCGTTCCCTCCACCTGCCCTGAGCCTACTCCTTCCAATGCCTTTTCATTTCCTTGCATGTCCGCCAGTGCCTGAGAGAGCAGGCCTGGGTCCTATTTCCCCCGTGTCTGCTCTCCATAAATGTGGACCGAACAAATAAACCAGAGGGTTTGGAGGCAACAGAAACCCCAAGATGCCCGAGTCGCCTGTCAGCCAGGGGAACCAGTTTTCAGCACTCTAAAAGCTAAAAGCTAAAAGCTTTGCCCTGGCCGGTGTGGCTCACTTGATTGGAGTGTCATCCAACACACCAAATCGCTCGCTGCAGGTTCGATTCCTATTCAGGGCACATAACCCAGTCGCAGGTCAGGGTACATAAGGGAGACAACCAATCTCTCTCTCTCTCTCTCTCTCTCAAAAAATAAAAAATTAAATTTAAATTAAATTTTTAAATAAATCAACAAATAAAATGGCACATTCTCTTTAAAAAAAAAAGTTAGAAGCTTTCCCAAGGCCATGGAGCCGGGTCTTTAACCTGGCCTGAGGGCTTTGTCCCTTTCTACTATGCTCACCCAGGACAGAACTGACCTTGCAGACAGCCAAAAGTTTGGGGGTCTTAGACCTACTATAGTGACAGCCCACGGAGAAATAACGAAGGCCAGCTCCATGGCAGGCACTGGGTTGCAAAATCCATCTCATGTAAATCCACTCGAAGACAGTGTGGGGCGGATCAGATTATTTATTCCAATATTTATTTTTAAATAGAAGAGGAAACAGAGGTGTTAAGTACGGCCAAAGGTCACACAGCAAGAAAGTGGGGAAATCAGCATTTGAACCCAGGACTACAGGCTCCCCTCTGCTTGTGTTAATGTGAACACTGGTCAGCTCAGGCCACCCGGGCTTCCAGAGTGTCAGAGAGTCCAGGGAGGACACGGGGAGGTCATGTGTCCTGTGTCATTGTCTAAATCGGGAGGAAAGAATCCTGACTGAAACGCCACGATGCTCTTCCATACTCTGGATCCAGACAGAGCAGCCGCTGCTGCCACAGCTCCCCACATCTACGCACACGACACGTCCCTCCCCATTCCACTCGGCTGTGACTTGAAAGCCTCCAAGTGCAATGCTTTACATGAGTGGCCAGCAGGCCTCCTTTGCTCCGCTGATAGCAGAATGAGAAAGGAAAAGTGGCACCAGAGCTGCAGGGGAGGAGGGACTCTTGACCAACCTCTGGCCCAGCTTGACCCTTGGGCTGCAGCCGGCACTCAAATCCCTGGTCTCTGACGACCTTGAGCTGCCTTGGCCTGAATCCTAACCCTGAATCTGTTTCCTATTTACTCCACCAAGGCCTAACACTTGACACCTGACACCCGGGCAGCACTAGTAAGTACCCATGTGCTTCCCTAATTGATGGGGATTATGTTCACCCACAGTTCTTTGGGGCAAACAGCTATGTCCTTGGGGAGGGCCGGGCTGAACTAATTATGCGGCTACAGGAAAGCCTGCCCACTCCAGGGTCAGAGTGCCAGCCCCACACAGAGAGGGTTAGTGGGGGTCAGGTGTTTTGCTTAGTTTGTCACAAGCATGAATTACCTCATTTAATTCTCACCCAAACCAAGAAATGGGAGAGTCTAGAACAGGGGTGTGGAACATCTAGCCCTCAGACCTTATAAGACCCACAAAATCATTTGGTCTGGCCCTGCCAAGGCATTAGGGTGAGTTAAGTAAAGGTTTGACCAAATATAGCAGGCTAATTTTTAAGTTGATAATTTTATATGGCCCGTGAATGATGTTATAAATATCCACATAGCCCTTGGCAGAGAAAAGGTTCCCCACCCTGGTCTACAAGGAGAAACCAAGCATGAAGATTCAAGGGGGCATTTTGGATGACCACTAGGAGGGATGAATAAAAGAGAAGTCCGCAGGCCTCCAGGCTGTGGTGTAAAATTCTGCTGCTGGGTGAAACCCAGGATGACCAACTTCCCTGGTTGTCCTGGGGCTGATGGTTTTTCCATGAAGCAGGGCTCTTAATCCTAAAACTAAGAAAGTCCTGGGAAAACCAGAACACATTGGTCACCCTAGTAGCCTAATTCTGGTCTCCAAATATTGGCCACAAACTCCTATTTGCCCTTCAAAGCCCAATACAAAAGCCCCCCTTCCTCTGTAAGGCAGAATACAGCAGGAAAAACTGAATATCTGGGTTTAAACTCTAGGTTTAAATCCTAGCTCCATGAGGAGGTCTTATCAGGACCATGTTCCTGGTAGATGGTGCTTATTAGAAAGTATCTTATAGAGCAGCGGTTCTCAACCTTGGCTGCACATTAGAATCACCTGGGGATCTTTTTAAAATCCTGATTTCTGGGCCCCATCCTCCCGAAATTCTGTTTCTTTGTTACTCATGTTGTGGCCCCACCCCATAACAAAGAAACAGAATTTCCGGAGGAAGAGGCCCAGAAATCAGGATTTTTAAAAAGATTCCCAGGTGATTCTAATGTGCAGCCATGGTTGAGAACCACTGTTATAGATGTTCCCCGGGGCTTCAGAGCCCTTAGTCTGCTGTATCTGTTACCTGTCCTTGTCTTCCTTTAGACCCCATCTCCCCTTCCCTGAACCACCTGAACAGACTAGCAAACAAATTGAAAAATAAAAAATAAGATAAAATCTCGTAACATGCAACCCAATGAACACCATCTCCACTTCAGTCTTTCTCCATTACCCTCGTCCTGACACCAAGCAGAGCCGTTTTCCACTTGGCTTTTCCTCCCAGTGATTGCACAAGAGCCCACAGAGAGGCGTGCAGCGAAGTAAACAGAGACGCTCTAAAAACCTTTTCACGGGCAGCTCAAAGGTGTCAGGCAGCTCGGCTGTGCGGCCGAGACGTCAGCCCCGGAGACAAGGAGCCTCCGTGAAGCCGAGGAGACTTGCCGACGGCCCCAGGAAACCACGCCACAGCTCGACCAAAGGAACCAGAATGCACACAGGCAGACACTGCCGCTGCTGGAGGACAACGGTCATGGGCGGGACACACTGCAAGGGCAAGGGAGCCCTGAGACTGGCGTCCCAAGCGAAGGGAGTTCTGATGAGGGGAGTTCTGGTGAAGGAAGTCCACCTCTGAAGTGGAGACGGGCCTGGCTACCCAAAAGCAGGTGGTTTCTGCACAAAGAAACCAGGGCCTTTGTCACCAAGACATGGGGGCTGTGCAGAGGACTCGAAACTCCGTTACATGTCCAGGTGATGCTTGTCTCCAGTTGGCCAGCTGAGGGAGGCCTCACTGTACCAGTGGAGAGGGGAGAGAAGGAGAAGTGGTGGAATTGGGGGGCTGGGGTGGGGTAGAGAGGTCACAGCCCACCAAGGAAGGAAAAGAGGACAGTGGAGTGAGAGAGAGGTGAGCAGTTCCACCGAGGCAGCAGCAGAAAGGACAGTCTGTCGCCACAGGCTGGCAGACACTCAGGAGTTCCTGCCTGCCAACCACTGTTCCGATTATTAACCGTCTACTTCTCCCGACAACCTTATCCCCATTTTATGGATGAGAAAACCGAGGCACAGGGAGGTTAACCTGCCCGTGATTACTTAACCTACTAGCGAGTAGCCAAGCCACAGAGACAATCCATGTGGCCATGGGCAAGTTGCCATCCTGGGTATCAGATGATCGATTCCTTTTTATTCTGCACCCCTCCCCGCCGTGTGTGAAGCACGAGAGGGAAAATGCTGGCTTCCTCCAGATCAGCTTAGGGGCACTCGAGCTCCCAGCCCCTACCCCCACCAAATAAATCGGAGTATGCCCTGTGCTTTTCTCATCTACAATGTCGCTCACCAGGTGTTTCAAGGGCAACATCCAAGAGGGCGGGCCCGTCTGCTTCGCTCCCCGCTACTGTCTCCTCACCTCCTAGCCAGGCACCTAGAAAACCTCGAACCTCACCTGCCTTGGACCGTAATCACATTTCCTGAGATTCTTCAGTCCCCAAGTGTGGCGATGTGGTTTCTGACAGGAGGCAGCACTGGAGCGCCAAACCACTGATTCTGCACACACATGGCTGACGGCTGGCTCCTGTTTTCCATTTTGCCATGAAAAGGAGCAGAGAACAAGTGAGCGCCCATCCTTCCCCAGACTCAGTCATCTTGTTCCAGTGGCTCTCAAAAGGAGATAACTGTGCCACCCAAGGGCCAGCGGCAATGTCTGGAGACATTTGTGGTTGACACAACTGTGGGGAGGGGTGCTCCTGCACGGAGTAGTAGAGGCCAGGGATGCTGCTCAACACCCCAAGATGCCCAGGGCAGCCTCACCACGGAGCCTTATCCACTGCGAGTGTCACAGGTAGAGGACCTCTTTCCCGGAGTGAGAAGATGCCCCTCTCTATGGCATCGAAGCCAAGATCACGGCATCTCCAACTTTGACCTGAGCTTAGGGGGAAAGTCTTAGCTTTCAAACGACGGGCTGCAAAACTGAACAATAAAACTAAAAGCCCAAGAGAGGAGGTAAATTCTTAGAAACCATTCCAATTCTATTTCCACTCCAAACAGGTTTCCAAATGGCAAAAAATGCTGGTTAAATCCCTTACACCTGACAGAATGCCCCCTCCCTGCTCCTGGGCAACACCTCAGCACTCCACTTGGATGCTGGAAACCTATGCCAGGAGACAGCACACTCACTTCCTTTAGGAACAGTTCAAATCTGACCTCTGAAATCATGAAACAAGGAAAGCAAGCCACAGGGGTGTGTGGAATCCTTTCCTCTCCATGCTAAGCCTCAGACTTTCTGTAACTTTTGCTGGAAGTGGCAAACATGGATGTTTCTAGAACAGCGTGAGTTCTCCAGCATATATACTTTCCATTTATTTTCAATAGGCTTGGTGTGAAAGATTAGGTGACCAGGAAATAGAAGCAACAAAGATTAGACAATGAATGCATTCACTACTGGCTGCTAGACAGCCTCTCTGGGCCCACCACGGAGCCTTATCCACTGCGAGTGTCACAGGTGGCACGGCAGAGGACCTCTTTCCCGGAGTGAGAAGATGCCCCTCTGGGCAGCCTCACCACGGAGCCTTATCCACTGCGAGTGTCACAGGTAGAGGACCTCTTTCCCGGAGTGAGAAGATGCCCCTCTCTATGGCATCGAAGCCAAGATCACGGCATCTCCAACTTTGACCTGAGCTTAGGGGGAAAGTCTTAGCTTTCAAACGACGGGCTGCAAAACTGAACAATAAAACTAAAAGCCCAAGAGAGGAGGTAAATTCTTAGAAACCATTCCAATTCTATTTCCACTCCAAACAGGTTTCCAAATGGCAAAAAATGCTGGTTAAATCCCTTACACCTGACAGAATGCCCCCTCCCTGCTCCTGGGCAACACCTCAGCACTCCACTTGGATGCTGGAAACCTATGCCAGGAGACAGCACACTCACTTCCTTTAGGAACAGTTCAAATCTGACCTCTGAAATCATGAAACAAGGAAAGCAAGCCACAGGGGTGTGTGGAATCCTTTCCTCTCCATGCTAAGCCTCAGACTTTCTGTAACTTTTGCTGGAAGTGGCAAACATGGATGTTTCTAGAACAGCGTGAGTTCTCCAGCATATATACTTTCCATTTATTTTCAATAGGCTTGGTGTGAAAGATTAGGTGACCAGGAAATAGAAGCAACAAAGATTAGACAATGAATGCATTCACTACTGGCTGCTAGACAGCCTCTCTGGGCTGGAGTGTGTGTGAAGTCGCTGCTTCTTAATTGAGAGGACCTTTGCATTCTTGCCTAAAGATCACGTCATTTCAAAGGCATGTTGGGGTTTTGTATCCGTCACAGCGGCTCCGAACACTTCCCGACATCGGCCTCCCCTTTCGCCAAGAGGGAGGACCAGCAGCTACTACACAGCACCTTGCAAGTTACACAGCAGTTTGCCCATCGCACCACACAGGGCTATGGCCTGAAAAAGCCCGCCTCAGTGCAAACCACATTCATCTGTCAGTGTCATCGTCTGGCTACTGTGAACAAGGCTGCTATGAACATGGGCCAGGGGTGGGCAAACTTTTTGACTCGAGGGCCACAATGGGTTCTTAAACTGGACCGGAAGGCCGGAACAAAAGCATGGATGGAGTGTTTGTGTGAACTAATATAAATTCAAAGTAAACATCATTACATAAAAGGGTACGGTCTTTTTTTTTTTTAGTTTTATTCATTTCAAACGGGCCGGATCCGGCCCGAGGGCCATAGTTTGCCCACGGCTGGTGTACACACATCGCCCTGAGTCTCTGCTTTCGCTTCTTTGGGAACACACTCAGAGTGGATGGCTGGATCACATGGTAACTCCATGTTTAACTTTTTGGGAACCACAGTGGCTGTGCCATTTTACATTCCCACCAGCATTGCACACGGGCTGCACTTTCTCACCAACACTGTTTATTTTCTGTTTTTCTGGTGGGTGTGGAAGTGGCACCTCCTTGGCCTCCAGCTCATTAAGGGCATTAATGACTACCCTTCCCCTGATGATATGTCAGCCTCAAAGGGCAGGAACCCTGGTCTCTACTGTTCTCCGCCACGTCCTGAGAGCCTAGAACAGCACCTGGCACTCACTAAGGGGAGGGAAGATGGATTTGAAGGCCGTTTAAGGAATTAAAGAGAAAGGCCTCAGTGACTGGCGGGGCAGCTGGGTGAGGGAGAGATAAGTTTCCAGCACTGGGCTAGGATCAGTCTGTGAGAGAGAAGCAAAAGCTACAGCCCATCTTGGTAGCAGCTGGGTCCCTGTAGCGTAGTCCTGATTTTTCTGTAAGCCTCAAGTTCTTCCTCCGTGACATGGGAGTGGATATAATGGTGTCCGCCTGAGGAGTCAGTGAGATAATTCACGCAGCGTCTGGCTTGCAGCACTGCACACCACCCTCCATAAATGTTAGCTCGCAGCCTCCTTTAGAGGAGAGCTTGAATAAGGCTGCTCCTCACGCAAGGCCCTGCAGCAGAAGCCCGGAGGTCTGCGCAGAAGAAAAACTATCTAGGGAATGTGTTTTCAACAAAGCAAATGCCAAAGGAACACGTGTCTATACTCAAAGCCGTGGCCTTTAAAAGCTTCCAGCTTCCCTGCCTGGCTCAGGGCACAGAGAAACTTACTCCCTTGGCTGGCCCAGACCTTGGGCGGCCTCGGCAGCCACGCTGGGAGCTGGGAGAGCGGCACCAGCTGCTGAATCACAGAAACTCAGAGCTGCCCGTCATCGGCACAGCCCGCAACGAGGAACCTGGGAAGCAGGGGGTCCTCACGGCACATTCTGACGCTCTCAACCTCAACTGGCTTCTGCAAACACTGTTTTGGTTCCAACGCTTCTGTAGTCTTGATAAAGTCCAAAGTCACTGGGTGTCCAGGCTGTGCATCCGCCACGCACCCTTCTCTCCTCAGCCACAGGCTCGTCCCCGAGTTCTCATGGCTCGTGGCACTGAACCTCATCCATACAAATGCCAACATCTCTTCAACTTTCAACGAAACTTTTAGGCCATGTCTCAGGCTTCTTGTGCACTTTGTGCATGAAAAGTGTGACAAGGCTGGAGTGCCAAGGATGCCCAGGTGGCCAGCTGCCCCATTATTTACACACTCCTTCTCCACTCTCCTCTTCAAAACATAAACTGAACAATAAAATAACGATAATAATGTAATAACACAGCATGCCCAGAGGGTAGGGGGTTCATTGGAAAGGAGCACTAAAGAACTCCCGGGGTAATGGTTATGTTCCCTATCTTGGTTTTGGTCGTGGTTATACAGTGTATACACTTGTCAAATTCACTGAACGGAACACTTAAGACCTGTGCATTTTATTATATACTAGAGTGTTGGTGCATGAAATTCATGCACAGGTAAGGTCCCTAGGCCTGGCCCAGAGATCAGGGCTGATGGGGGCCTTCGGGCTGCCGGCTGGGGCCTTCCTTCCGGCTGCGAATCAGGGCCTCCCTTGGTTCCGCGCCACCCCCTGGTGGTCAGCGTATGTCAGAGTGAGAGCGATCAAACTCCCAGTCTCCTAGTCGAATTCCCGAGGGGACACCTTGCATATTAGGTTTTTATATATGTAGATTAAATGTCTTGGTTGTTAAAATTAACTAAAAAGAATAACACAACAGCAACAATATGACTACAATCATCCCCCCTTATCGACAGGGGATTCGCTCCAAGACCCCAGCAGACATCTGAAACTGCAGATAGAACCAACCCTATACATACTGTGATTTTTCCTATACATACATACCTATGATAAAGTTTAATTTATAAATCAGGTACAGTAAGAGATTAACAACAATCTATAATAATAAAAGGGTAATATGCTAATTAGACCAGATGTCCTTCCTAATGAAGCCAGGGCCGGAGGGAAGCCAGCCTGGGTCCCGGGTGCCTGAGGGAAGCCGGTGCCGGCAGCCGGGGGGAAGGAAGGCCTACTCTTGCACGAATTTTCGTGCATCAGGCCTCTAGTAACTAATAATAAAAGAGAACAATTATAACAATAATCTGAAATAAAAGTTATGTGAATGTGGTCTCTCTCACTCTCAAAATACCTTACCGCATTGTTCTCACCTTTTCACTTAAAGGAAGCACGACGGCTCCTCTGGCATCTAAGCTGCCGGCATCGCTGCCCTTGGGCTTTGGGCCCCATGACGTAAAATAAGGGTCCTCTGAGCACAAGCATTGCGGACACCATGACCGTCGATATGATATCTGAGGAGGCTACTAAGTGACACGTACATATCGTGGAGACTCCGGACAAAGGGATGAGTCAGTCACACCTGCATTATCTTATTTGATCTTTACAACCTTGTGACAGATTCCTCTTCCCATTTTACAGCTGAGGCTCCTGAGGGACCCAGGAGAATCCCAGTAACCTGCTCAGGTCCCACAGTCAGTGGCAGTGCCGGTTACAATCACAATCCCCCGTGTGCCCTGGCATAGACTATGTAGGAAGGACAGCAAATAAAACATGACGGCAGCTTTTCAAGAAATGTCTGCACTGCAGCTCTAAAGCCACATGCTGTGAGCCACCACCACTGACAGAAACTCACACACACACACACACACACAGCCCACTGAACCTCCCTACCATCCTGGATATCCAACTCTTTCATATTCAGAATGTCAGGTCCTTGCAACTCTGAGCAGCCCAGGAAAGCTATCTTTTTTTTTTAATCCTCACCTGAGGAGAGAGGAAATTTTTCCCATTGATTTTTTTCTGTTTTTAGAGAAAGAATGGGAGGGACGGAAGAAAGAGAGAGAGAGAGAGTAGAGAGAGAGAGAAATATCAATGAGAGAAACACAAATCATCTGGTTGCCTCCCACATGCACCCTGACCAGGGGTGGGGATTAAACCTGTGACCCTCTGGTGTGCAGGCCGATGCTCTAACCACTGAACCCACCGACCAGAGCCAGGAAAGCTATCTTTTATTTTTTTTCCTCCTAACTAGTGAAAGATCTGTTTATTATGACTCTTTTTAAAATTATCTTTTATTTATTTTATTTATTTTTAATATACTTTATTGATTTTTTACAGAGAGGATGGGAGAGGGATAGAGAGTTAGAAACATCGATGAGAGAGAAACATCGATCAGCTGCCTCCTGCACACTCCCTACTGGGTATGTGCCCACAAAGACCGGAATTGAACCAGAATTGAACTTGGGACCCTTGAGTCCGCAGGCCGACACTGTATCCACTGAGCCAAACCGGTTAGGGCCTTTTATTTATTTTTTAAACATAGTCTTATTGATTTCAGAGAGGAAGGGAGAGGGAGAGATAGAAACATCAATGATGAGAATCATTGATCGGCTGCCTCCCACACGCCCCCCCACTGGGGATTGAGCCGCAACCTGGGCATGTGCCCTTGGCCGGAATTGAACCCGGGACCCTTCAGTTCGCAGGCCAATGCTCTATCCACTGAGCCAAACCGGCTAGGGCTATTATGACCCTTTACAAAGTTCTTTAGCAATCCAAAGCTGCAGACCATACATTTGTGTGTGTGCGTGTGTGTGTGCACGCGTGTGTACGTGCGTGTGTGCATGTGTGTATGCATGTGTACATGATGTTTTGTTCTTAACAAAAAATTTTAGAAAACTAATTTGAGTTTTTTTGTGGCTTAAAACATTTAATTTCTCACAGTTTCCGTGGGTGAACACTTTAACTGGGTCCTCTGGCTCAGGTTCCTCATGAGCTACCACCAAGGTGCTGCAGGGGCTGCAGGCATCTCTAGGTCCACAGGGGGAGAGTACATCAGTGGACGTTGGCAGGATTCAGTTCTTCCTGGACTTTTGGGCGGAGGCTTCAGTGCCCTCCTGGCATCAGCTGGAGGCTGCCCTCCGTTCTTTGTCATGTGGGCCTCTCCAGCGGGCAACTCACCAGGAAAGCTCAATATGGAGTGGGGCAAGGAGAACAGCAAGATCCGAGGGGCGTGAATCCCCGCGGGCGGCTCACGAGGGACCACCTCCCGGAGGCTGCCTACCCAGAGCTGTACTGTCTATGTGAGGAAAGGTCTGTACTTTAAGTAGTTGTACTTCAACTTTTTAAAAGTTTGTATGGGCCAATCATCCTGTTATTTCTTTCTTTTATTTTTTGTTTTTTCTTTATTTAAATTATTTTTACTTTTCAATGACAGTGGTGATATACAGTATTATATTAGTGTTAGGTGTACACCCAGTACTTGGACATTATATAACTGACTAAGCGATCATCCTGATAAATCTCGTACCCACCTGATACCATAAAAAGTTAACACAATATTGCTGACTCTACTCCCTATGCTCAAATCTACATCTCCCTGACTATTTTGTACCTGCAACTTACACTTCTTAATCCCTCCACCTTTATCACCATCGCCCAACCCCCCCATATGGCAAGCATCAAAATGTTCTCTGTCTCTGAGTCTGTTTCTGTTCTGCTTCTTCATTTATTTTGTTTTTTAGATTCAATCATTGGATAGATATGTATTTATTGCCATTTTATTGTTCATAGTTTTACCTTTCTTTTTCTTCTTCTTCTTCTTATCATTATTATTATTATTACTAGAGGCCCGGCGCACAAAATTTGTGCGTGGGTACGGTCCCTATGCCTAGCCTGCAATCAGGGCCATCTTCCCCAGCTGCCAGCAGCCAGTCTTGCCACCCCCCAACCCCTGTTCCCCATTCGCCATTGGCGATCAGAGCCTGACAGCCAGGAGGAGGGACTGAGAGGTTGGCTGTTCCCACCCGCTCGCAGGCCCCACCCCTGCCACAGGTCGCCCTCTGTGTGTGGGGCTACTGGCGGGGCAGGAGCCTTGGCCTGGCGCCATCTGCATCCCCCACCACCCACCCCCGTGTCCCTGTTCGCCATTGGGCGATCGGAGCCTGCCGGCCAGGGAAAGGGACCAAGAGGTGGTCAGTGCAACTCATAGTGACTGGTGTTCTGCCGTTATGGTTGCGTCGCTGGGCTTTTATTATATAGGATTATTATTATTATTAAAAAAGACCTTTTAACATTTCATGTAATACTGGTTTGGTGCTAATGAACTCTAGCTTTTTCGCGTCGCTGGTTTTATTATATAGGATTATTATTATTATTAGAAAAGACTTTTTAACATTTCATGTAATACTGGTTTGGTGCTAATGAACTCTAGCTTTTTCTTTTCTTTTAATTTATCTTTTATTGAAAGTATTACAGATGTCCCCCTTTTTTCCCTATTGTCCCCCTCCACCCAACACCTGTCCCCCTAGGCCTTCTCCACACTATTGACAGTGTCCATGGGTTATGCATGTAAGTTCTTTGGTTAATTTCTCTCCACCCACCTTCCCTATGAGAGTTATCAGTCTGTTCCATGTTTCTATGTCTCTGGATCTATCTTGTTCATTGGTTTATTTTGTTACATAGATTGAGATCATGTATTACTTGTGTTTCTCTGACTGGCTTATTTCACTGAGCATGATACTCTTCAGGTCCCTCCATGCTATCTCAAAAGATAAGAGATCCTTCTTTTTTACAGCTTTAACTTTATCTTGTCTGGGAAGCTCTTTATATGTCCTTTGATTCTAAATGATAGCTTTGCTGGGTAGAATAATCTTGGTTGTAGGTCCTTGTTTTTCATCACTTTAAATATTTCTTGCCACTCCTTTCTGGCCTGCAAAGTTTCTGTTGAGAAATCAGCTGACAGTCTTATGGGAGCTCCCTTGTAGGCAACTAACAGCTTTTCTCTTGCTGGTTTTAAGATACTCTTTGTCTTCAACTTTTTGCATTTTAATTATGATGTGTCTTGATGTGGGCCTTTCTGGGTTCATCTTGTTTGGGACTCTCGGTGCTTCCTGGACCTGTAAGTCTATTTCCTTTACCCAGTTAGGGAAGTTTTCTGTCATTTTTTTCAAATGGGTTTCCAATTTCCTTCTCCCTCCTCCTCCTCCTCCTCCCCCTCCTCTTTCTGGCACCCCCATAATGCGAATGTTGGTACGCTTCAAGTTGTTTCAGAGGCTCCTTACACTATCTTTGTCTTTTTGAATTCTTTTTGTCTGTCTGCTGTTCTGATTGGGTGTTTGTTTTTTGCTTCCTTGTATTCCAAATTGATGATTTGATTCTCTGCTTCATCTACTCTACAGTTGATTCCCTGTAAATTATTTTTCATTTCAGTTAGTGTAGCCTTCATTTCTGACTGATTCTTGTTTATGGTTTTCAGGTCAAAGTTTATTGCTCATTCTTATAACTAGTGTTATGAACTCTGCACCTAGTAGATTGCTTTTCTCTATTTTGTTTAGTTCTTTTTCTAGAGTTTTGTTCTGTTCTTTCATTTGGGACATGGTTATTTGTTTCCTCATTTTGGCAGCATCCCTGTGTTTGTTTCTATGAATTAGATAGAGCTGCTACATCTCCCAGTCTTGGTAGAGTGGCCTTATGCAGTAAGTGATCTGTAGGGGCCAGTGGTACAGTCCCTGATCACCCAAGCTGGGAACTCCAGGTGCAACTTCCCCCTCCCATGTAGGCTGTGTACACCCTGTTGTTGTAGTTGAGCCTTGGTTGCCGATGGCACATCTATAGGAGGGATTTACACCCAGGTTGATTGGCTGCAAGTACTGGCTGTGACCACCAACCGCTCTAGAGAATCAGCTGTGCAGAGGCCCACCCCACACAGCAGGACTTACTTGAGTGGGGCTCTGTGCTTGCTGAGTCTGCCCCTTGAGTGTGTCCCTTGTGGAGGTGATCGAGTGGTTCTTTGATGTGGTCAGAAGCTGTCCACCAGGTGCACAGGCTCTGGGGCTTTCCAGATGGTATAGGCCAAGGTCAACCACCACCTGTGTTCTGTCGAGGGCCAGCCTGCCTGAGCTACAAAGCGATCTGCAGATGGCAACTACTTGTGCTGGGCTTGGAGGTGCCCAGGCAAAGCCAAGCTGTGAACCAAGGCTGGCTGCTGCTAGTGCCAGGCCTGGGGCCACTTAGTTAGAGGTACAGGGCTTGCTGAGGCCCTATGTTGCTTATTTGAGAGATTTTAGGAAAGTCTGGAGCATGAGCCAAGACAAGCCATTGGTATGGAAAAGCCACTGAAACAGCCTACGTGGGTCCACAAGTTGGGTAGGGTGGGGTCTCAGGGAATCACCAGGCAGGGCAAACAGTATGAGCCAGGTTGATGGAAACTCAGATATGGTGCCTGCCTGCTGGCTTTGTTGGGGGAGGACTCAGAAAAGGAACAATAGCTTCTGCCAGCACTTCTACCTGGGATAAGGCTGCTCCCCCAGCTCTCGCCCTGATGCCAGACAATTCGGTTCCTCCTCATATGTCCTAGTGCCTTTTGAACTACTGCCCCAACCCTGGAGCTCAGTGGGAGTGAGTCCGAGTAAGTCCATGCATGGACCCTCTAAGAGGAACTGCCTGGGACTCCAGCAGCCCTCCATCTCCCTCTGCCACAATCCCCACTGGTTTTTACAGCCAGAATTATGGGGACTTTTCTTCCTGGCACTGGCACTGGCACCCTGGGCTGGGGGGGCCTGGTGTGGGTCTAGGATCCCTTGCTACTTAGGGGGGACCCTGACAGCCTGGATATCCATTCCAATTTTTATCTATCACACATGGCTGTGAGATCAGCCCATTCCATGCCCCCTATCAGTCACAATGTGGCTTCTTCTTTTCAGAAGTTTCTGAATGATGGCTGTTCTGTAGTTTAGATGTAATGTTGATGTGGTTGTGGGAGGATGTGAGTACCACATTTACCATGCCACCATCTTGACTGGAAGTCCCTAATTTGTTGTTAACATGGTTGATGTAGACTGCTTTCTCCTTCACTCTCCTTACCCTGAACCGTTCTGCCCTGGCTCTAAACGACTACTCACTACGTGCTAACTGTCTCATGTGCATTATCTACAACTCCAGGAGGAAGCCTGGATTATATTTTCCATTTACAGGTGGGAAAGCAGAGGCCCCAAAAGGATAAACAACCTGCCCACAGTTGTTGTCGATTAACAGTGGGTTGAGATTTAAACTCATGTAAGCCCTTAATCACGATGACAAAGTGTTTCCTCGAACATGGTTGCCAAGTTGTTCTGCTTTTAATCTTTAATTTTGGTGATTTGATGTTTGTGAACACAACCCAGTTAATGAAAACTTCTGAACAACCTGTAACAATACAGCTGTGTATTCTTAATGTATCAGCCCTTTTATGTATCAGGCTTGCTGCTTCACATCTTTGCCCCAGGGTTCCCTAGGACTTAGCACAACATACCCTTTGGACATGCATCCATGCTTTGTGTTTGAAATGTGATATTAAGTCACTGTCAAATGGGACCCTTGTAGAGACCCAAATGCCTGATATACAAAAAGAACAAACTCAGCAAAATTCACCTGATTGGGCTATAAGGTGTTGAAGAGTTAACAGAATGTTGAACCATTCAAAATGGATGCAGCCCTGTGTGGAGGTCAACACCTAGTTGTTAAAAATATAGTTTTGGTGGTCACTTAAAAATACAGGTATCCTCCATATACATATTCAATAATACTTGATATGGGAGCCGAGAGCACTAATGGGGAAGGGATAGTTTCTGCAACAAATGGTTTTGGGAAAAATGGATAACCACATGCAGAAAAATGAAATTGGAACCCTATCTTATACCACTCACAAAAATTAACTCAAAGTCTGTAATACTTTAAGCAATAAAAAAAAAAGAACCTTTATAAAGAAAAAAAAATTAACTCAAAGTCAAAGATTTAAGCATAAGATTAGAAATCATAAAACTCCTAGGAAAAAAGATCCTCTACATTGGTGTTGGTAAAAACTTTTAAAATATGACACCAAAGCACAAAAACACAAAAGAAAAATTCAACAAGTGTGAGTACATCAAACTTAAAAGCATTTGCAATGCAAAAGAAACCACCAAAATGAAAACACAACCTATGGAACCGAAGAAAATATATGCAAACCATGTATCTCATAAGGGGTTAATATCCAAACCTGATAAAGAACTCATATAACTCAATAACAAAAACAGACTCTAAACAATCCTATTAAAAATCAGGTGAGGACTAAACTGCCATTTTTCCAAGGAAAACATCCACATCGTCAATAACTACATGAAAAGGGGCTCAATTTCACTCATCACCAGGGAAATGAAATCAAATCCACAGTGAAATATCTCACCTCCCACCTGTTACAATGGCTATCACCAAGAAAACAAAGAATAGCAAGTGTTGGTGAGGATGTGGAGGAAAGGGAGCCCCTGTACACTGTTGGTGGGAAGGCAAACTGGTTCAGCCACTATGGGGACCAGTATGGAGGTTTCCCAAAAAATAAAAAACAGAACTACCACACAATCCAGCAAACCCAATTCTGGGTATACATCCAAAGGAAATGAAAACAGGGCATTGAAGAGATATGTGCACTCCCATGCTTATTGCAGCATTATCCACAAGAGCCAAGATATGTTCATTAATGGATGAGTAGATAAAAAACATGTGATATATATGTCCAATGGAATACTACTCAATAATGAGAAAAGAGAAAATCCTGCAATTTGCAACAATGTAGATGGAACATAAAGGCATTGTGCTAAGTGAGACAAGTTAGACAGAGAAAGACAAATATGTATCTCTTATATGTGTAATCTAAATAAAGTTGAGCTTGCAAACACAAAAACAAAAAATACAGTTATCTCTGGGGAGACGAAGGGAGTTCTGATTTAAAAGTGACATGCATGGGGGTTGTCTAAGGAGTCCAGAATGTTCCAATACTTGGCCCAACTCTTTACAATTACTTGCAAAATTGTAGAAATGTTCTTCACACTGCCCTTAGGCATGTCTCACAATAGAACACAGTCAGGAGGCAAAGAACTGAGAAAACTGACAATTCAGAGTGTCAGGATCTATGGATAAGATTTCAAAATACTCATATTCATATGTTCAAATCATGAAAAAAAGTGTTTGGGTGTTTCTGTTTTACTGCCTTCTTTAGCATATTTCTGGAAATAGGTTTTTCACAGATGTTCTGAGAGCACGTGCTAGAACCAGATCAGTCTTGGTCGCCTCGGCACTCACTTGCTGAACTTTAAGCCCAGTCAACAGTCTGAAAACAAGGCAAGGTTCAACTGCCAGCTTTTCAAGACACCCTGCAAAGACGCTGATCATTCCACCACTAAATGTTCCCTCTCTTCAAAGACAGTGGTAAACTACTTAAATTCTGAGTCCTTGCACTTATGGATGAAAATCCACCCTTAAATCTTTGCTCTAAACTCTCACACATGAAAGAGAATTTCTACTACTCTATAGAATAAAATTCTTGGAGTTTTCTCAAAAAATTAAAAACAGAACTATCATATGATCCAGCAATTCCACTTCAGGGTATTTATCTGAAGGAAACAAAAACACTACTCAAAAAATATATGAATAGCCAAGACATGGAAACAACCTAAATGCCCATCAATGGATGAATGGATAAATACAATGCAATGTATATATAGATATATATGCATAAATAGAGAGATGTAAATAATGGAGTACTATTCAGCCATAAAAAGGGAAGGAAATCCTGCCATTTGCAAAAACATGGCTGGCCTTGAGGGTATTATTGTAAGTGAAATAAGTTAGACAGAGAAAGACAAAGATCACATGATTTCACTTATATGTAGAATCTAAAAAAACACACCAAACTCAAAGATACAGAGAACAGGTGGGTGGGAAATGGGCAAAATGAGTGAAGAGAATCAAAAGATACAAACTTCCAATTATAAAACAGATAAGCCCGGGAGATGTAACATATGTAATGCACAGCATGTTAACTATAGTTAATAACAATGTATTGTATATTTAAAAGTTGTAGACCTGAAACTAATATAGCGTTACATGTCAATTATATCTCAATTTAACTAAAGAATAAAGTGGAAAGAGGGAGGAATGACCAGGTGGGCACGGGCAATGATGGTTATAATGACGGTAGATACGTGCCATTACACACTCGTCAGCACCCAGAGCATGTACAACTCGGAGTGAATCCTAATGTAAACTACCGACTGTGGTTCATAATACTGTGTCAATACTGGCTCATCAATTATAACAGACTACACTCATAAATATTTTAATTACCACACTAATAAATGTGTTACTAATAAGGGAAAATGTTAAGGAGAATGAGGGCCTATATCGAAGTATTTTTTAACTTTCTGCTCAATGTTTCTGTAAACCCTAAACTGGTTTAAAAAATAAATTCTATTAATAAACAAAAAAAAGAATAAAATTCCACAAACGTCTGTGTGTCTGGGGTAGAGCTTCCGGAAAATTCTCAGAGCCACAACTTGGAGCTAATTAAATTAATAACCTCACCATGTAAAAAGCTGGCTGCTCTTCAAAAGACAGGTAAGGTGGAAGAGGGTCAAGGGGAGAAATGGTGATGGAAGGAGACCTGACTTGGGCTGGTGAACACACAGTACAATATACAGATGATGTGTTGTAAAATTTTACGCCTGAAACCTACATAATTTTATTAGCCAATGTCACCCCAATAAATTCAATTTAACACCAAAAAGTCAGTTAAGAACAATGAAAGGGTCAAACCACTAGCTGGGAGAAAATATGCAGAATACCTCTTCAGACAACATTCTTTATTCCAAAGTATATCAACAATGAGACAAAAACCCGAAAGAGAAAAAGGGAGACAGGGAAAAGATTTTAATATTCACTCCACAAAACATATACAAATCCCAATACACACATCAAAGGTGTGCAACATCGCTAGTCATCAAATGCAAATTAGAGCCACAGTGAACACCCATTCACACCTACCAGAATGGCTAATACTAAAAAGACTGACAGTGCAAGCGCCACTGAAGACGGGGAGCAAGCAGCACGCGCACACTGCCAGGGGGAGTGCCACGGGCGCGGGCACCTAGGAAAACAGCCGGGCGGTGTCTGAAACGTCCATGCCATTCCTCGGTGTGTATCCAAGAGAAAGGAGCGTGTGCGTCCTCACAGAGGCTCCTGCACACATGGTCCCAGCAGGTTGGTGCACAACAGCCCAAAACTGAAAACAACCCAAATGTCCTTCAGCAGATAAACACAACTTTCTGTATGTCCACACAGTAAGTGCTCCTCAGCAATTTTTAAAAGGTTATGCTCTTGATAAATACAGTAATGTGCATGAGTCTCAGAACACGATGCTGAACAAAAGAAGCCAGACACGAGAGTACACAGGTTGAGGTGAGGCAAAAGTAGGGTGACTGTTGTGAGTACAAGAAACAGAGTTTACTCTTGTCTTATCATTTATTAATTATTTGAGGCCCAGCGCACGAAATTCGTGCGAGGGTATGGTCCCTAGGCCTGGCCTGCGCTCAGGGCTATCTTCCCCAGCTGCCCGCAGCCAGCTCCACCCCCGCCGCCACCCACCCCTGGTTCCTCATTCGCCATCGGACCATTGGAGCCTGATGGCCGGGGGAAGAGACCAAGAGGTCGGCCATTCCCGCCCGCTCACCACGGGTTGCCCTCTGTGAGTGGGGCGACCAGCAGGGCAGGGGACTTGGCCTGGCGCCGCCCGCATCCCCCACAACCCACCCCCGGTTCCCTGTTCACCATCGGTGATTGGAGCCTGCTGGCTGGGGAAAGGGACTGAGAGGTGGTCAGTGCACCTCATAGTGACTGGTCGAGTGGTCGTTCTGCTGTTAGGGTCAATTTGCATATCACCCTTTTATTATATAGGATTGTATTATTCTCCATACAAACAACTGTAAGCTTGCCTTTGCCCCACCCTGTGTTTCATTCGCATGGAGCTCTAAAAGGCAAAGCGAACCTATCGTGACAGAAAGCAGAGAAACCACTGCCTCGAGGGAGTGCAAGGGGGACTGGCTGCCAGAGGCAGGAGGGGCTCTGGAGGGTGACAGAATGCTCTGTCCTGGTCGTGGTGGCAGTTACCTGCGTGGGCACTTTTGCCAAAACTCATCCAACTGTACACTTAACATAGGCACATTTTAAACTGTGGTAAAATACAAACATAAAATTTACCATCTGAACCATTTGTAAGTACACAGCCCAGTGGCATTAAGCACATTCACACTGTTGTGCAACATCCCCATCCTCCATCTCCAGAACCTCCTCATCTTCCCAAACTGACTCTGTCCCCGTTCACACCGGCTCTCCCTCCCCTCCCCCAGCCCCGGCACCCCGCACCCACTTCCTGCCTCTAGGACTCTGACTCCTCGAGGGGCCTCCTAGGAGTGGACCTCACAGCTCTTGGCCTTCTGTGACTCATTTATTTCACTGAGAATAATGCCCCTAAGGTTCATCCATGTTGTAACAGGTGTCAGCATTTCCTTCCTTTTTAAGGCCGAATCCTATTCCATCGTATGGATGGACCACATTTTGTTTATCCCTCATCCACCGATGGACACTTGGGTTGCTCCCACGGGGCTTCTTCTGTACTTTGGCATCAAGCCACTGTCCAATGAGACTGTCACCTGAAATATTATGGGCTGAAGGTTCAAAATTAGTATATTGAAGCCCGTTGGGGGGTACACCCTAATGTGATGGCCTTTGGGAGGTAAACAGGTTTAGGAGAGATCATGAGGATGGGACTGTGATGATGGCATTAGCGCCGAGAGAGAGAGAGAGAGAGAGAGAGAGAGAGAGAGAGAGAGATCTCCAAGAGCAGGCACAAAGGAAAGGCCACGTGGGGCACAGTGACAAAGCGGCCCATGTATAAGCCAGGAAGCTGGCCCTCACCAGGGAGCGAATCTGCTGGCACCCCGACCTTGGACTTCCCAGCCCCCAGGACTCTGAGCAATGCCTGTCGTGTAAGCCCCTCAGTCCATGGTATTTGTTATAGCAGCGGCATCTGACTAAGACACCTCTCCAAGGCCAGCAGACACTTGCTCCACCTTCCTGACTCTGCTGCTCTGGTTCTCTCAAGAAGGAGCCCTGGGCTTGGAGAGCACGGCAGACACGGGTTGGGTAACATCACCCAGCCGCGGGCGTGGAGAATCACCCTGGAGAGCCCCCGCAGATGGTAATTAGAATAACTGGGCCCCATCTCCACGTGACATCCAGACCCGATGATGAGGGCCCTGCAGCAGGGACCCGCCCAACCCGCTCCGTGCGGGACACATGCCCAGCGTGCCAGGCCAAGCTTCATCTCCCTGCAGAGCGGCAGAACCCCTGACACCCACTCTCAGGTCCCGCAGGATTTCACAGCTGACAGGACAGCTTCACACTCCGCCTCACAGTGGAGTCCAGCAACCACACTGCCGGTCTGGCGGCGAGACAGCCTTGTGCCGCGGCGCGGCCGATGGGAACACGGAGGACAGCACTCGCTGGCACTCACGGTGGTAATGTTGCCACCAGGCGCTGCACGTGGTAGGTACGCACCACGTGGCACAGAGTGGTCCAGAGCTGAGATTTGGGGCAGGATGCCCTCATCTGTAAGGTAGGGAGACTCAAATCTTTTCCCTCAGAAGGTTGCCATGAGGATTGGCCTGCCTCTGAGCACACAGTAAGGACCAAATGCCTGTCACACTTTGAATCCTGGGCTGTGTTTCTTCCTTCTGACTTCAAACCCTATAAATCCTTCACATCCCCAAAGCACTAATAATCACACAAGTACAGTCTTATAAACCAGGAGGAAATCAAGTTAACCCACTAAGTTCATTCCAACACGCACGGGTGCCCCTGCAATGCCCAGCTCCAAATGGCTTGGGGGAAGGGGCTGCAAGGAGAAACGAGCCAGTCCCCAGCTCAACTGTCTAAAGAGGAAGACCACTGGGAATGGCCACTGGATATGTAATTTAGGGGGAAATTGATACTAAAAGTGGAAACGCTCAGGTACAGCGTATTGGAGATTTGGGGCCACAACCGAATGGGGGCTGGTGGGACACGAAGCTTTCAGTGGCGAGATTCCGTAAGTCAGGGAGCACAGGGCTAGAACTGCTGGCACCACCTCATTACCACGGACCTTAGCAATAGCCAATGGCGGTGCTGCTATCCCATTTTACAGGCAGGGAAACCGAGGCTCATGCAAGATCTCAGAAGTGTTAGAACCAGGAGAGCACAGAGGTAAGAAGGAAGACTCCATGTATTATGTGTGATCCTGAGAAAGCTACGTGGTCTCTCTGTGCTGTTTCTCCATCTCTAGGATGGGAATAACAGTAGCACCTACTTCGGGTTGTTGAGAAGATGAAATGTATCAACGCATACAAAGCTCTAGGAATAGTGTCAGGCCCTGGCCAGTATGACTTGGTTGATTGGAGTGTTGTCCTATGAACTGAAAGGCTGTGCATTCGATTCCCAGTCAGGGCACATACCCAGGCTGTGGGTTCTATCCTCAGTCAAGGGACGTATAGAGGCAACCAATTGATGTTTCTCTCTCACCTTCTCTCTCTCTCTCTTTCTCTCTCTCTCTCTCTCTCTCCATCCCTCCCTCCTTCCCTCCCTCCCTCCTTCCCCTAAGATCAATTAAAATTTTTTAAAAAAGAATAGTGTCTATCATAGAGTGAGCACTCAGGAAACGAGGCAGATTTTGTATCTAGATCTGATTCCATCCAGAAGAAAATGAAAGTCTCAGAAGACCTATGAGAAGGGGCCAACATGATGTGCAATGTATGTGGGAAGGATCTGAGGGAGAAAGTGGGGGTTCAAGTGAGCGATGAGGAGCGTCGATGTAACACAGGGAGTGGTTTAGAAAAAGCCAGGTTTGCCTTGGGGGAGGGGAATGTTGTAGGTGACACCAGAGTACTTTCAGGGTTGATGGAAAGTATACCTTAATTGGGGCAATAGTTATAGGCGTGTATACTTTTGTCTTCAAACGGTACATTTCAAATGTATTTTATGGTTTGTAAACTATATATCAATAAAGCTGGATAAGACAGAAGTTGAAAACACTCAGAGAAGTGAACAAGCCCTGGCTAGTGTGGCTCAGTTGGTTGGAGTGTAGTTTCATACACCGAAAGGTTGTGGATTCAATTTCCAGTCAGGACACGTACAAGAAGGCAGCCGATCCATGTTTCTCACATCCATGTCCTCGGGTGAGGATTATAAAAAATGTGAACAAAAATAAATATATAAATTTTTGTCACAGCAGTCTTTTATGTCAATGATAAATTAGAAACAACCTCAAAATGTCCACCAATAACGAAATTAAAAGATGGAAGGAGACTTGACTTGGGTAGTGAACACCAATACAATATATAGATGATGTATTGTAGAATTGTACACCTGAAACCTATATAATTTTATTAACCAACGTCACCCCAATAAAGTCAATTAAAAAACATAAATAAATAGCCCTGGCTGGTGTTCTCAATGGTTAGAGTGTCCACCTGCGCACTGAAGGGTCTCAGGTTTGATTTCCAGTCAAGGGCAGGTACCTGGGTTGCGGGTTCACTCCCCGCCCCTGGTAGGGCTCGAGCAGGAGGCAACCAGTCGATGTGTGTCTCTCACATCAATGTTTCTTCTCTCTCCCACTTCCTCCCTCCCTTTCACTCTCTCGGAAAAAGCGATGGAAAACATTTCCTTAGGAAAGGCTTAAATAAATAAATACCCCCCCCCCCAAAAGAAATTAAAAGTGTGATATAGATTCATATTTGCATAGTCTTAGTAGATCTAAAAGAAAAAATTAGATTGCAACCTAGATATCATTTGGCATTGTAAAACCTCATGATTTTCTTTAATGCATAATAGGATTTCAATTGACATGTTTGCAAGAATAATTATGGAAGATTTCATATAAAAATCAAGAAGTCAAGGCTCTGGGGGTGTGAATTTTAGGATGATCTGATATATTTCCTCTTATCTATATGTTCCTGAAATAAACATGGATAACTTACGAAGATAAAGAATATTTGCATTTTTTGTTGTCATTTTGTTGTTTTTAATACTTTATTTTTCTTAAAATGTTTTTTAAATCCTCACCCAAGGATATATTTATTGATGAGAGAGAGAGAGAGAGAGAGAGAGAGAGAGAGAGAGAGAAATATCAATGTGAGAAAGAAACATTGATTGGTTGCCTCGTATACATGCCCCAACTGGGGATGGAACCCACAACCTTTCAGTTTATAGGATGATGCTCCAACCAACTGAGCCACACTGGCCAGGGCATTAATTTTTTTACTTTTCAATTACAGTTGAAATACAATACTATATTAGTTTCAGGTGTAAAACATAGTGACTAGACATTCATACACCTTACAAAGTGATCATCTGGATAAGTCTGGTGCCCATCTGACACCATACATAGTTATTACAGTATTACTGACTCTATGCCCTATGCTCTAATTTACAGCTCTGTGACTATTTTGTACTTCTTAATCCTTTTCCCTTTTTCACGCAACCCCCAACTTTCCCCCAATCTGACAACCATCAAAATGTTCTCTGTATCTATGAGTTTGTTTCTATTTTGTTTGTTCAAATTTTTTTTGTTTTTTAGATCCCACATATAGGAATCTAAAAAACAAAAGGCATTTGTATTGAAATCATATGGCATTTGTCTTTCTCTATCTGACTTATTTCACTAGCACAATACCCTCTAAGCCCATCCATGCTGTTGCAGATGGCAAAATTTCATTCTTTTTTATGACTGAGTCTATTCCATTGTACATATGCATCACTTCCTTGTCCATTCATCCACTGATGGACACTTAGGTTACTTCCAAATCTCGCTATTGCAAATAATGCTGCAATGAACACGGGGTGCATGTGTCTTTTCAAATCAGTGTCTTGGGTTTCTTTGGACCCAGAAGTGGAATTGCTGGGTCCTTCCTTCTTTGTCTCTTCTTATAACCTTTGTTTTAAAGTCTGTTTTGTTTGGTATTAGTATTGCTACCCCAGCTTTGTTTCTGTTCTGTTTCCGTTTTTCATTTTCATGAGACATCTTTTGCCACTCCTTTACTTTGTCTGTGTGTCTTTCTATCTGGAGTCTTTTTTATTGTTGACACTATTACAGATGTCCTCATTTTCCCCTCCTTGGCCACCTCCACCAGCCCCGCCCCCTCTCCTGGCCTTCACCACACTACTGTCTGTTTTCATGGCTTATGCATGTATGTTCTTTGGCTAATCTCTTCACCTTCTTTTATCCAGTCACCCGAAACACCCTCCCCTCTGAGATCTATCAGACTGTTCCATGGATCCATGCCTCTAGTTCTATTTTGTCAGTTTATTTTGTTCATTAGATTCCACATATAAATGAGATCATATGGTACTTGTCTTTCTATGACTGGCTTATTTCGCCTAGCATAATACTCTCCAGGTCACAAAGGGTAAGAGTTCCTTCTTTTTCACAACCATGTACTATTCCATCGTGTGAATGTACCACAGCTTTTTTATCCATTTATGTACTGATGGGCACTTGAGCTGTTTCCAGATCCTGGCTATTGTAAATAATGCTGCTGCTATGAGCATAGGGGTGCATATATTCTTTCTGGTGTTTCGGGATTCTTAGAATGTATCCCCCAAATGGGATGGCCGGCTCAAAGGCAGTTCCATTTTTAATTTCTAAGGTAACTCCATATTGCTCTTGTAGGCAGCATATGTATGGGTCTTATTTTCTTATCCCTTCAGCCACCCTAAGTCTCTTGATTAGAGCATTTAATCCATATACATTTTTAAAAATTGTTGATAGATATGTAGTTATTGCTATTTTATTATTCATATTTTCTTCTTCTTAAAGAAGACCCTTTAACATTTCATGTAATACTGGTTTGGTGGTGATGAACTCCTTTAGCTTTTTCCTTGTCTGGAAAGCTCTTTATCTCTCCTTCAATTCTAAATTACAATCTTGATTGTAGGTTCTTTTTCTTCATCACTTTCAATATTTTGTGTCAATCCCTTCTGGCCTGCAAAATTTGTTTAGAAATCAGCTGACAATCTTAGGAGATCTCCCTTGTAGGTAACTACCTGCTTTTCTGTTGCTGCTTTTAAGATTCTCTTTGTCTTTAACTTTTTGCATTTTAATGATATGTGTTTTGGTGTGGGCCTCTTTGGGTTCATCTTGTTTGGAACTCTCTGCACTTCCTGGACTTGTATGTCCATTTCCTTCACCAGGTTAGTCATTACTTCTTCAAATAGATTTTCAATTCCTTGCTGTCTCTTTTCTCCTTCTGGTACCCCTATGATGTGAATGTTGGTATGCTTCAGGTCCCTTAAACCAGTGATTGGCGAACCTTTTGAGCTCGGCGTGTCAGCATTTTGAAAAACCTTAACTTAACTCTGGTGCCGTGTCACATATAGAAATTTTTTGATATTTGCAACCATAGTAAAACAAAGATTTATATTTTTGATATTTATTTTATATATTTAAATGCCATTTAACAAAGAAAAATCAACCAAAAAAATGAGTTCGCGTGTCACCTCTGACACACGTGTCATAGGTTCGCCATCACTGCCTTAAACTATTCTCATTTTTTAAAATTCTTTTTGCTGTTTTGACTGGGTGTTTTCTGCTATTTTATCTTCCAAATCACTGATATGATCCTGCTTCATCTAATCTACTGTTGATTCCCTGTAATGTATTCTTCATTTCAGTTATTGTATTCTTCATTTCTGACTGTTCTTTTTATGTTTTCTATCTCTTTAAGTTCTCTCTGAGATAAGTAAACATCCTATGGTTAGTGTTTTGAACTCTGCATCTAGTAGTTTGCTTGTCTCCATTTTGTTTAGTTCTTTTTCTGGAGTTCTGTTCTGTTCTCTCACTTGGTACATGTTTCTTTGTGTCCTCACTTTGGCAGTTTCCCTGTGTCTGTTATCATGAATTAGGTAAAATGCTACCTCTCCCAGTCTTGGTAGAGTAGAGTGGACTTACGTAGCAGGTCCTGTGGGGGCCAGTGGCATAGTCGACTCTCCCTGGTCACCTGAGCCAGGTGCTCCAGGTGTGTCCCTTGTGTGGGCTGTGTGCCCTCCTGTTGTATTTGAGCCTTGACTGCTGTTCACACATCAATAGGCTGATCAGCTGTGAGTACAGTGGAGGGGCTGCTATGCAGAGGCTGACTCCATACAGCAGAATCCACTTCAGCGGAGCTTTGGTGCCCACTGAGTCTGCCCTTTGAGTGTCACTGGTTGAGATGGGGGTTAAGGGGGACGTACCCTGGTGAAGTCTGAAGCTGGCCACTGGGTGTGTTAGTTCTGGGGCCTCCTGGGACATATAGGCCAAGGTCAGCCACTGCCTAAACCTTTCCCACTTGGCATAAGCCACAAAGCAATCTGCAGTTGGTTCCCATTTGTGCTAGGCTTGCAGGTGACCAGGAGAGGCCAAGCTGTGAACGGAGGCCAGCTGCTGCTACTGCACGGCTTGAGGGGCTTAGCGAGAAGTACCGGGCATGCCGAGACCAGATACGGCTTGTTTGGGTTTGTGGACCTTTGAGAGATTTTAGGAAAATCCATAGCAAGAGCCAAGACAGGCAGTTTGTATGGAAAAACCAGTGGAAGCAGCTTGGGTGGGGTGGGGTGGGGTCTCAGAGAATCAGCAGGGTGGGATGAACAGTGTTAATCAGGTTGATGGCTACTCAGATATGACGGCTGCCTGCGCCTGCAGGGGGAGGGCTCGGCAAAGAAACAAGGGCTTCTGCCAGCACTTCTGTCTGGGAGAAATCGGCCGCGGCAGCAACAGTCCTAAAGCCAGACAGTTCAGTTCTTCACGTAAGTCCCTGGAGCCTTACAAGTGCTGCCCCAGGCCTGGAGCTCAGGACGACTGAGTCCAAGAGAGTCCGTGTGTGGGCCCTTTAAGAGGAAAGCCTGGGTCTGCAGGAGCCTCCATGTCACTCAGCCACAATCCCGACGGGTTTTCACAGCCAGAGTTACAGGGACTTCTTCTCCCAGCAACGGGACCCTGGGCTGGGGGCTGGGAACCCTTGCTCCTTAGGGGTGACCCGTAACTGAGATATCCCTCCCAATTTTAACCGCCACACGTGGGTATGGGACCATCCCTTTCCTCATCTCCACCCTCCCTACGTGGCTTCTATCCTTAGTTACAGGGTTTTTGTTCAGCTAGATCTTAGGCAGTTCTCAGTGATGGTTGTTCTATAGTCCACTTGTAATTTTTATGTGGTTGTGGGAAGAGCAGGTATACTGTTTACCTATTCCACCACCTTGACTAGAAGCCAAGAAAATGCATGTCTAAAGACACAAATGTGTTTATTTTTATTTTTTTTTTAGTATTTGTATTGATTTCAGAGAGGGAGGGAGAGAGGGAGAGAGAGATAGAAACATCAATGATGAGAGAGAATCATTGATCAGCTGCCTCCTGCACTCCCCCTACTGGGGACCGAGCCCACAACCCAGGCATGTGCCCTTGACTGGAATCGAACCTGGGACCCTTCAGTCCCCAGGCCGACACTCTACCCACTGAGCCAAACCAGCTAGGGTGACACAAATGTTCTTTAAATGAGCAAGATTAAGCTATGTGTCTTTGTTGATGTTTTTATGAACATGTGTTTGTCTATGTGTTTATGAACAAAGTATGCAACTTTGTTCATAAAACTATACAGAAAAGCAAGGTGGTAATCACTATAAAGGTCAGGACAGTGGTTAATTTGGGGAGAGTGATAGGCACTCAGACCAGACAAGGCCCATGGATGGACCTAAGTGAGAACTGGCAAAGGTAATGAGGGTGTTCCCCCTAGAACAGTAGTTCTCAACCAAGGGGACTTCTGGCAATGATGTCTGGAGACATTTGTGGTTGTCACAAGTTGGGGGGTGCTACTGGCATGTTGAGCATGAGGCCAGGGGTGCTGCTCAACATCCTACAATACACGGGATGGCCCCAGGACAAAGAATGATTCAGCCCAAATATCAGTAGTGTTGTGGTTGAGAAACACTGCACAAAGTAATTACATTTTAAAAAGACAACACGAATGGTCAATAAACACATTTAAAAGATGACCAACTTTGTTAGTAATCAAGACAATGCATGTTAAGGCCACAATGATATAACCATCCACACCCACCACTCTCACCCAAACTGAAAAGTCTGACATTATTAATCTGGAGGAGAGGTGTGGAAGAAATGCTGACTTTTATTCCCTACCAATGCAAGTAAAAATTAATGTTTTCATTATTGATAACTTTAGAAAAATTGTCATTCTCCATTTTGTTCTTTCTGTGTTCAATATTTAATTTTTTTTTTTTTTTTTAAGAATAGTTTATCACCCTAGCCCAGGGGTGGGCAAACTTTTTGAGGGCCACAATGGGTTCTTAAACTGGACCGGAGGGCCGGAACAAAAGCATGGATGGAGTGTTTGTGTGAACTAATATAAATTCAAAGTAAACATCATTACATAAAAGGGTACGGGCTTTTTTTTTTTTAGTTTTATTCATTTCAAAAGGGCCGGATCCTTGCCCACGGCTGCTCTAGAGTGATGAATTTTTAGAGAGAGAGGAAGCAAGAGGAGAGAGAGAGAGAGAGAAACATTGACATGAGAGTGCAACATCAATCGGCTGCCTCCTGCACAACTGTCGGGGATTAAGCCCACACCCAGGCATGTGCCCTTGCCCAGGAATTGAACTGGCAACCTCCTGGTGCATGGGATGACACCCAACCAACCGAGCCACACCATCCAGGGCTTAATATTTAATTTAAAAAATGTCTTTAAACCTGCCTATGATTCTATATTAAATAAGACAAAATGTATGACATAAAATTGTAACTCTGGAAACATTTGCACGTTGTGTATCTCTGAAGCTATTAAAAAGAAAAGGTTTGGGTCTAAAGGAAGAAAGGAAAAGAAAAGAAATCCAGGGCAGGGCCCCTTAGGACCAGCGCCCTGCTCTCTGTCTCCCCTCACAGCCAAGACAGAGAAAATGAGGTTTGGGGTAATGGACCCAGCCTTCCGGGCAGGTGTTAACACTGTAGCCAAACCCCTTTCCCAGCCCTCCACCCAACACCACTCTGTCATGAACAATAAAAAAGTGTAAGGAACACAGACTCCAGGTGGCAGATGAAAACCTTTACTAGATTTCAACCGAAAACTCCTCCTGTAAAACTGCTGCTAACGTGATACCAAAGATGAATCGCAGCCCAATTTAAGGGAAAGGTTTGATCACTTTCAGTCACAACAAGTCACACTGACTTGCAGCAAGTCCTGCTGAAAGCAAGACCCTGAAATAGAACCAAAGGCTAAAAGGCAGGTCAGCCCACAGGTCAGTCTTACCCGGCCCGGCCCTCAATCTAATGAGCCGGCATCACAAAACCACACGCACATGATGACGGACAGAAAGAGGAAGTGTGTTTGGAAAAAACAGTTCCAGCTCTTAGGAGGCAGGGCCGCTGGATAACAGAGCGAGTGTGGAGTGAGAACTCCCCAGAAACAATTCGTAACTCTGCTGGGGCAGACACTTTGCCAGCACAGTTAGGCCTTTATTTCCACACTCCACGTGCACGTGGGTCCGGGGGAAGTTCTCCTTGTGAAACTGCAGATTCTGAGCTCTGACTCCGCATCTGCCAGCTCTTCCCGCCTCCATCAACATGCACAGAAGATGATGAAACAGTCACTGGGCTAACAAGAAGCCACAAGCAAGTCTAATACGCAGAAACTCTTCAGGTCACAAGTTAATTATTTTTAAACCCCATCAACTTGGAGATTAAAATAACTCATTAAAATGAACAGTTAATTTTTTAAAACCCTAACAACCAGTGATTAAAATTCACTCAGCTGGAAAGAGAGTGTAGCATAGTCAAAGAAGCACATGGTTTAGAATCAAAACAGAGCATGGCCTAACTTCCACTCCGACGCTTGCCCCCAGCCCCATTATCTGTGTGACCTTGAGCAAGTCACTTAACTTCTCCTGGAGCTCAGTTTCTTCTGCTGTTAAAAGTCTGTTAAACAAGAATAATTCCTAGGGTTGCTGTGAAGATTAGATTAGAAAATTAATATAAAGTGATTGAAACATCATAGACACTCAATGGCAGATTTCATGATAATGACTATCAAAAATAACAAAATCCAAATTATTTTTACAAACTCTTTAAAAACACAAGGAAAACAAAAATGTTATACAATATAGCCAAAATCTGTGAGGGTAGCCAAAGCCATGTTCAGATTGAATTCACGGTCTTAAAAGCTCTCATTGTATTAAAAGAATGGTATTAAATTCTTCATTCATTCATTTTCCAAATTCTTCCAAAAAAGATTTAAGTGTATGATGAGTCATCTAAACACTTCACA
>NW_005357191.1:542259-575195 GCF_000412655.1 Myotis brandtii
TGTGGGATGGGGGGGGGGGGGGGGGGGGAATTGATAAATAAATCCAAGATCTGCTTTTCTGGAAAAAAAGAAAAAGCAAAGCTGGCAAATCTAAATAGACGTAAAGGAGAATATACCGACAAGATGAACAGCATGCTAGTAAATCCGAAAATCTCAATGAAATGATGCCTAAGAAAATATAAATCACAAAAGTTGAATTAGAAGGACCCAGAAATTCCACTTCTGGGTATTTATCCAAAGATACGCAAAACACTAATTTGAAAAGATATATGCATCCATATGTTCACTGCAGCATTGTGTGCAATAGCCGAGATAGGGAAGCAACCTAAGTGTTCATCAATGGATGAATGGATAAAGAAAAGCGGTGCCTATGTACAATGGAACAGACTCAGTCATAAAAAGCAAACAAAACAGAAACAAACTCATAGATAAAGAGAACATTCTGATGAGTGCCAGATGGTAAACAATATTTCATGCAAATTAAATGAAAAAAAATGCTGTGATAGCAATACTTGTATCTGACTTTAAAACAAAGGCTATGGTAAGACACAAAGAAGAACGCTACATAATGACAAAGGGAGCAATCCAACAAGAGGGTATAACCCTTGTAAACATTTATGCACCCAGATCAAATGGATTTAACTGATATCTTCAGAGCATTCCACCCTAAAGCAGCAGAATATAAATTCTTTACAAGCACAAATGGAATGTTTTCTAGGACAGACCACATGTTAGAACACAAAACAAGTCGCAATAAATTTGAGAAGAAAGAAATCATATCAAGCATTTTGTCTGACCAAAATGCTATGAAACATGAAATCAATCACAAGAAGAAAACAGAAAAAAACACAATGACATGGACACTAAATAGCATGTTACTAAACAATGAATGGCTTGCCCGGCCAGCATGGCTCAGCATGGTCCATGGTTGAGCACGGACCTATGAACCAGGTGGTCCTGCTTTGATTCCCGGTCAGGGCACATGCCCTGGTTGTGGGCTTGATCCCCAGTGTGGGTCGTGCAGGAGGTAGCTGATCAATGATTCTCATCATTGACATTTCCATCTCTCTCCCTCTCTCTCCCTCTCTTTGAAATCAATAAAAATATATTAAAAAAAACAACAACAATGAATGGCTTAACAATAAGATCAAGGAAGAAATCAAAAGATACCCTCAAACAAGTGAAAATGAAAACATAACAACCCAAAATACTAAGAGGGAATGCAATCCTAAGAGGGAAATTCATAGCATTACAGGCCTATCTCAAGAAACAAGAAAAAGCTCAAATAAACACTAACTTTACCCTTAAAGGAACTTGAAAAAGAATAACAAACAAAGCCCAGAGTGAGTAAAAGAAAGGAAATAATAAAAATCAGAGCAGAAATAAATGAAACAGAGTAAAATAAATAAAGAAATAAATAGATCAATGAAACCAAAAGCTGGTTCTTTAAAAAGATAAACAAGATTGACAAACCTTTAACCAGACTCAACAAGAAGAAATAAAAGGCATCCAAATTGGATAGGAAGAAGTAAAAATATCATTATTTGCAGATGATAAGATATTATAGAGAGAGATTCCAAAGATCCCACCAAAAAACTACTAGAGGTGGTAAATGAATTCAATTAAGTAGCAGGATACAAAATAAATCAGAAGAAATCAGTTGCATTTTTATACACCAATAATGAACTATCAGAAAGGAAAACTAAGAAAACAATCACACTCACAATTGCTTCAAAAAGAATAAAATGACTAAGAATAAACTTAACCAACAATATAAAAGACCTGTACTTGGAAAATTATAAGACACTGAAGAAAGAAACTGAGGGAGATACAAATAAGTGGAAGCATATATCGTGTTCATGGATAGGAAGAATTAACATCATTAAAATGGCCGTACTACCCAAAGCAATCTACAGATTCAATGCAATTCCTATTAAGATACCAATAGCGTATTTCACAGAACTAGAACAATGTTTCCAAAATTTATATGGAACCATAAAAGTTCTCGAATCGCAACAGCAATCTTGAGAAAGAAGAACAAAGTTGGAGGAATCAAGCTGCCTGATATCAAACTATATTACAAGGCCGTAGTAATCAAAACAGCATGGTACTGGCATGAAAACAAACATAGGTCAATAGAACAGAATAGAGAGCCCAGAAATCCATGCCTTTATAGTCAATTGTTATTTGACAAAGGAAGCAAAAACACACAATGAACTAAAGATAGTCCATTCAAAAAATGGTGCTGGGAAAATTGGACAGATAGGTATTTTTAAAAAATGAAACTAGACCACCTTCTTACACTGCACACAAAAATAAACTCAAAATGGATTAAAGATCTAAATGTTAGACTCAAAACCGTAAAAACCCTAGAAGAAAACATAGGCAGTAAAATCTCAAACATTTTTCGTAGCAATATTTTTTCTGATATTGTGGAATTGCATTGAATTGCATTGAATCTGTAGATTGCTTTGGGTAGTATGGCCATTTTAATGATGTTAATTCTTCCTATCCATGAACACGATATATGCTTGGGCAAGGGAAACCAAAGAAAAAAATGGGACTACATCAAACTAATGGGTTTTTGCAGAGCAAAGGAAACCATTAACATAAAGACAATCCCCTAAATGGGAGAACATATTTGCCAATGATATATGTGACAAGGGGTTAATATCACAAATTTATAAAAAACTTATAAAACTCAACACCAAAAAAACAAACAATCCAATTTAAAAATAGGCAACAGACCTGAATAGACCCTTCTCCAAAGAGGACATACAGATGAACAACAGACATGAAAAGATGCTCAACATCACTAATCATCAGAGAAATACAAATTAAAACCACAATGAGATATCACCTCAAACTTGTCAGGATGGCTATCATCAATAAAGAAATCAACAAACAACAAGTGCTGGCGAGGATGTGGAGAAAAGAGAACCATGTGCACTGCTGGTGGGAATGCAGACTGGTGCAGCCACTGTGGAAAGCAGTATGGAGCTTCCTCAAGAAATTAAAAAAGGAACTTCCTATGACTCAGCGATTCCACTTCTGGGAACTTATCCGAAGAAATTCAAAACACTAATTGGAAATAATATATGCACCCCTACGTTCATTTCAGCATTATTTACAATAGCCAAGATTTGAAAGCAGCCCAAGTGTCCATAAGTAGATTAAGTGGATAAAAAAGCTATGGTACATTTACACAATGGAATACTACTTTACCCTTTTTGATAACATGGATAAATCTAGAGAACATTATGCTAACATGAAATAAGCCAGTCAGGGAAAGACAAATACCATATGATTTCACTCACATGTGGAAGTTAATGAACAAACTGAAGTACCAAGCAAAATAGAGACAGACTAATAGGTAGCAGGTAGACAGCTCGAGAGGGCAAAGAGGGTGGCGTACTGAGGTGGGGGTAGAGGAATTGAGCAAAAAGTTAAAGAGAGAGAGAGAGAGAGAGAGAGAGAGAGAGAACTCCTAGACATGGACAACAGTGAGGTGACTTCAAGAGATAAAGGTGGAAGAGGGTACAGAGGGGATAAATGGTGATGGGAAAAAAGAAAAGAAAAATACACACTTGGAAAAAGTGTAACAGGAAAAGAATTATCAACCACAATAAAATATCTTCTAAATCTATAGTAATTAAATCAGTGTCATAATGGGATAATAGATACAGGTGAGTGAAATAGAATTGATATCCCAGAAACAGACCATGATTTTTGGTTGAATTTAATAAATGATAAACCAAAAGTCACTGGGAAAGGATCTGATTATTCAATAACTGGCATTCAGAAAGTTAAGTAACTACTTGGGAAACTCATTTAGGGTTCTCAGTTACACCATATACAGATCTAAGTCCTGGTTAAAATGTTTCATGAGTCCCATTGTGTTTCCCACACTGGGGTTCGTGGTAGATGGCAAAAATAGCCTAAAGTGCTTCCTTTTTGGATGGTGAGAAAGATACCTCCCAAGAAGGGCTCCTGGTAGGAGAGCCTAGCCCTGGCTGGTCTGTCTCAATGGTTAGAATGCTGGCCCACGGACCAAAGGATCAGGGTTCGATTCCCCATCAAGGGCACGTGCCTCGGTTGCAGGTTTGATCCCCCAGCCCCAGTCTGGGCACAAGAGGAAGGCAACCAATCGATGTAAGAGACACAACGATGTTTCTCTCTCTCTCTCTCTCTCTCTCTCTCCTCCCCTCCCTCCCTCCCTCCCCTTCTTTCCATTCTCTCTAAAAAAAATCAATGGAAAAATATCATTGGGTGAGGATTAAAAAAAAAAGCAGAGCCTAACAGCCATTTCTAAACTGGGGCCTCTCACACAAAGCACCATTAGGAAAAGCCTGAACTAAGCTGCCTTCCCGCACTGTGTTCCTGACATCTGAGCCTGCCCTTATAAAGAAGTCCCTGAAATCTTATTTCAACCAATAAGATTGAGGCATTCCCCATCTAAACTAAGCTTTGCACCTATATTCCTATCAACATCTTCACCAACCACTCAGAGGGACTCCATTCTGACCAATCAGGACAGTGGTTTTTGGACCAATCAGACTGCAAGGATTTGAAGTCCTCATATGCATGAGGACTGACCAATCAGGGAACAGGGGCAAGACTTCTGGATATATAAGTCAGCGGTTCTCAACCTGTGGGTCGAGACCCCTTTGGTGGTCGAACGACCCTTTCACAGGGGTCGCCTAAGACCATCCTGCATATCAGATATTTACATGACGATTCATAACAGTAGCAACATTACAGTTATGAAGCAGCAACGAAAATAATTTTATGGTTGGATCACAACATGAGGAACTGTATTTAAAGGGCCAGAAGGTTGAGAACCACTGATACAAGTCATTCCTCCTCTAGCTCAGGAAGCCTTAACTTTTCCTTTCCACCAAACACTGCAGACGGCACTTACCTGGCTGGAGCAGAAACACCAAAGATGAAGCAGGAAAGATGTCTCACTGGACCCGAGTGGAGAAGAGCAGGCAGAGCAGAGCAGGGCGGACCACACCACAGTGGAACAGAGCTGTCTACTCGGAGGGGCCTGGCCCCAGGGCCTCCTCACAGCCACGCTGCTTCATAACTGAGCTGTTTTCACTGAACACAGTTTCCTTCACGGTACTCCAGATTGGGGGTGCCTGTTGGTGTTGTATTGATGCCAAAGACCACCAGTTGACACTCTCCAATCAGTAGATGGAGTCTGTATCCTCCCTCTTCCTTCAAGCTTGCCTTACCATGTGACTTGCTCTGACCAGTGGAACATCAGAACACCTGATACAGAGAAAAGCGCTTGTGCACTAAGGATTCATCTCTTGCTCTTGGAACCTCAAAACTACCATGAGATCCGAATACAAGCCAGCCTACTGCAGGATGAGCGGCCACGGGGAGAAAAACCAAAACGTACCAGCTGACAGCCAGCACCAACCGCCAGCCTTCCGAGTGTGGCCATGCTACCTCATCCAGCCACCAGCCATCTCACCGGCTTATCCCAGACCCAGGCGAGAGCCAAGCCTGTGTCTGTGGTCAGCTTGTGGTCCAGCCCAGAAAACCTCCCCAGCTAATCCAGAGAATCGTGAGCAAAATAAGTAACAATTGTGTACAGCCATTATGTCCAGGAACGGTCTGTTACACAGCGAAAGGCAGCTGATACAAGTTCCAAGAGAAAGCCCTATGTCCTCCCAATGAATGGCCGCCCGCCGTGGTTTAAGCTGTCTGAGCAGCTGCCTATTACCGGCAATCACCAAGGTGACTGAGATGCTCAATGCTAAGCCAGGAAGACAAACTCAGGCTGAGGTCCCCTCCCTCAGTTCCTTGCCCATCTTGACTCTACTTCCTCTCAACTCAGCCATTCATTCTACTTACACTGAGAAGCGCTCTGCTCCTATCCCCCGGAGAGAGGGGAGAAGCCAGGAAGGAGTTGACACATTCCTCATTCTTGGTCACCCACAGACATGATAACACTCTCAGCCCGTCAACACACCTACCCCTTCCTTGTTCCTCTTCTCACTCAAATGTACCTATAATGGCGTCTTTGTTTTATCCAACTGTCCCAAGACACTTCTTTGTCTATTTCAGGACTCTCAAATGGGTACAGAGGTTGGGAAGAAAACATTCATTGCTATTTAAGGGGGAAAATCAAAGTAAAGAAGGGGGATAGGATCTTTATTTTCATCAAAAGAGAGAATATCAGTTAAAAGTTGAGAAAAAAAAACATTGAGACTGAGTCTCCTACAATTTCCTCATTATCGATGAGGAAACAGACTGAGAAAAGCTAGGCAACTTGTCCAAGGTCACACATTTACAGGATTCAAATCCAGGTCCATCTGACTGCAGAGCTACCTTTTACCATGAAATGAAACGTCCTGGGGCAGTGCTGCCCAACAGAACTTTCTGGAATGACGGAAATGTTCCACATCGGCATTGTCTTAATGCGGTCAGTGCAACTGAGGACCAAATGTTTGATTTATTTCACTGTAATACATGCAAACTCAGCTACATGTGCAGCTCTAGAATGTCATCAGGTTGGTTCAACACTGCCATCAAAGGTGGGACCCTCAACAGCCTTACCCTCCTAAACCCCACTCACCCACCCAGAAGCAGGAATTGAAAGAACTAAGATCTTAAGGGGAAAACAGCAAGAGGGAAGCAGGGTTGCTACAAAGCCTAGGGAAGCCTCTATAAATGTTCTAATGTCACCTAAACTAAAATAAAGCGACAGCCCATGCCATCTTACACTCGTTCAGTTAGCAACAACAGGTCCTGAGGAACTGGTTCCTACTGACCATTCCAGGCTGGCTAGACCTTCCTCAAGATGGCCTTTGCGGAGTTAGGGAAACTTAGAAATGTTTGCCTCAGTGCAGGCAACATTCGCACTTTGGGTCAAGGGGGAGACAACTGAGGGCATTTTCTGACTCTTTGATTCTGAATCTGTAACTCTTACGACCCGGGTCTACTTGAGCCACCCTTATCCCTCCTCCCGAGAACTCGGGGCCAGGGTGGCCACATGGCCTTCACGGTCTCTCAGGCCCCAACTCCTATGTTTCATTCTTCCAAATGCCTACTGTTGTTACTTGCAATCCCCATCAGGAAACACTTGTAAATATAACATTTTCAACTGCAAGAAGTTTCCAAATCAAGTCACGCAGCGCTGTGGATCTCTTTCAAAAGCATCCTTTCCAAACTGTGAAGACAGTCTGTGTGAAGCATTATGCCCTCCTCTGGACTACATGAGCATCTTGTTTTGTTGTTGTTGATATTCACCGGAAGATATTTTTCCCATAGATTTTTTTAGAGAGTGGAAGGCAGGAAGGGAGGGGGAGAGGAGGAAGAGGAGGGAGAGGAAGAGAGAGATACATTGATGTGAGAGAAACACATTGATTGGTTGCCTCCCCCCACGTGCTGGGGATCAAACCTGCAAACCAGGTGCATGCCCTTGACCAGGAATCAAACCCACGACCCTTTGGTGTGTGGGCCAATGCTCTAACCCAGTGGTTCTCAACCTGTGGGCCGCGACCCCTTTGGGGGTCCAACGACCCTTTCACAGGGGTTGCCTAAGGTCATCGGAAAACACATTACATGTTTTTGTGATTAATCACTATGTTTTAATTATGTTCAATTTGTAACAATGAAATTAGGGGTCACCACAACATGAGGAACTGTATTAAAGGGTCGCGGCATTAGGAAGGTTGAGAACCACTGCTCTAACCAGTAAGCTCACCAGCCAGGGCACTATATGAGCATCATTAAGACAACTCTCCAACTTCTTTCTTCATCAAACTCATCCTCACATGACACATATTTCCTTTGCCAGATCTATTGTTTTCCTTCCGTTATGTGTCTCGAGGTTGGCTGCCCACTGTCTTACTTACAACCACCAACCCCAAGATGAACGTGTGTGTTTTCTTGCCCTTGTAAAATTCCTTCGCAATCACCCTCAGACCTTGTGCCTATATAAAACATAATTTTCTCAGCAAAATTGCCTTTGTGAAGAAGACAGTTTCATTATGATGTCCAATCTGTGCCTTGTTCATAAAAAAAAAAAAATTGACAAAGGGAGGTCCATGACTACCACTAGGCTGAATAACAAAATCTGCAGATTAAAAAAAAAAGGAAAACTAGCCAGAGTGCACACCGCCACCCATAACCACGCTCAAGGGAAGGAGCAAAAGAGTCACCTCTGAAAATGGCCGACTGCAAAGAGCGCTGGGGTGGGGCAGCCAATGTTAAACAAAATCCACCGAAGGCTGAGAAAGGGAGGTCCATGACTACCACTAGGCTGAATAACAAAATCTGCAGATTAAAAAAAAAAGGAAAACTAGCCAGAGTGCACACCGCCACCCATAACCACGCTCAAGGGAAGGAGCAAAAGAGTCACCTCTGAAAATGGCCGACTGCAAAGAGCGCTGGGGTGGGGCAGCCAATGTTAAACAAAATCCACCGAAGGGACAGAACCTGGGTCTGACCCTGCCTCTGGGTCCAGAGGACAGAGGGCCATGAGCGTACGGCCAGCAGCACTCACTCTGCGGGCCAGTGTAGAGGAAACCAGCAGACCAGAGCTTCTCGCACCAGGGCTACGGAGCCGGGCAGGCCTGGTGGGAAGGGATTTCTCTGCACTGTAGCGTGCTGAGCGGCAGCTCTGGCCCCCACTCAGTGCCAGAAGCTCACCCTCCCAAGTTGAAACAACCAAAAATGTCTTTAGACGTTGCCGAATGTCCCCTGGGAGGCAAAATCACCTCCCTCCCCAGCCCCAACCCCGTTGAGAATCACTGCTGTACGTCCGAAGAGACATACCAAATATTTCAATGGGCAAGACTAAACTATACTGTCTAGAGCAGTGGTTCTCAACCTTCCTAACGCCGCGACCCTTTAATACAGTTCCTCGTGTTGTGGTGACCCCCAACCATAAAATTATTTTCGTTGCTACTTCATAACTGTAATTTTGCTACTGTAAACAATATGTAATTATATATGTGTTTTCCGATGGTCTTAGGCGACCCCTGTGAAAGGGTCGTTCGACCCCCAAAGGGGTCTCGACCCACAGGTTGAGAACCGCTGGTCTAGAGATTCACCACTTGAGAAATGAACCTGTACAGAAAGAAGTGACCGGTAGAAGACACAGAACAGTGACCACTCTGGGAGGGAGGAGGGGACTGTGACTGGGGTGGAGCCTGCGAAGGGCCTGGGGGGGGAGGGGCAGGAGGCAATTGCTGCTGGCAAAGTGCTATTTCTCAACCACGTGGGAGTTATAAGGCTGTTCCCCTTAGAGCAGTGGTTCTCAACCTTGGCTGCACATTTAGAATCACCTGGGAATCTTTTGAAAATCCTGATTTCTGGGCCTCATCTCAGGAAATTCTGTTTCTTTGTTATGAGGCGAGGCCACAACATTAGTAACAAAGAAACAGAATTTCCGGAGGATGAGGCCCAGAAATCAGGATTTTAAAAAGATTCCCAGGTGATTCTAATGTGCAGCCAAGGTTGAGAACCTCTGCCTCAGAGTAATTCATTAGGCTATACATTTGTTTGTGGTTTTCTGCATCTGTGGTTTGACAATAAAATGGTGTTTTCAAAATTAAAACCAAAAGGAAAAAAAAGGAAAGGAAGCTTGACTCAATACTTATACACAGAATTACCAAATGACTCAGCAATGCCACTCCTAGATATATTCTCATTCTCTCTCTCTCTCTCTCTCTCTCTCTCTCCCCGCCCCCACACCTCTTCCACTCTCTCTAAAATCAATGGAAGAAATATCCTCAGGCAAGGATTAACAACAACAACAAAAGTCACACAACGTATGATTCTATTTATAGGAAACCCAGAAGAAGTGAATCCACAGAGAAGGAAAGTAGATCAGTGGTTGACAGGGGCTGGAGGGAGGGAGGGAGGAGGGAGGCTCCTGGGCATAGTTTCCCTGTGAGGTGATGATGATACCCTTGTAATTAGCCTAGTTATTAATAACAGGAAAGGAGCAAAGGAAATGCCAATTATTACAGACATTCATTTAGGCAGCTTCGCCAGGAGACTAAAGCATTCCACTCCCCGAGGAGCCACGGGTCTAGTCCCCGCAGGTCAACGGGGGAAGGGACCGGACGGGGGAAGAGACACATGCCCAGAAAGTTGGGGGGACTAGCGAAGTACCTGCTGTCAGTCACACCTGGGAGCAGGTCATTGGTCAGAGTAGGTGTGGCCACTCCAAGCAGGAAGATTTGAGATGTTTAATCCCCTAAACAAAGGAGTTCGCTCTCTTGGCTCTTGCACTTGTGGCTCTTGGTTCCTCTTGGTTGACTCCTGGCTTGCGGGCTCTCACGCTCCTGCTCCCCGGCATTCGCCCACACGCAATGGACTAATGGACTGTGACGGCCTGATGCTGAACTGGACCCACTGCAACAGGCACGGAGACTCCGACACTGGCTTCGCTTTCAGCTCCACCGAGTATCCCCAACCGCACTTCTTCCAGGACGGGATTAAGGAAAAGGGGACTTTGGAAACTCAGAGATGTGGTTCCACACAAATAAAAAGCACTCATCCTCCCGTGAGAGTCTCAGAAAATTCTTTTTCTCGAGCTATCATAAGGACACCACCCCAATCATTCAGTGGGGAAAGGGATACTCCACACATCCACTGACAACAAGGAAATGTTCTGGAACCAGACAGTGGCAATGGTTGTACAGCACTGCGAATGTGCTAAATGTCACTCAATAAAGCTTATGGGCATTTTACAACAACAAAAAAGAAAAAAAATACATTGTTTTTTACAGAAATCTTGAATGCTCCAGGTCCAATTTGTCTTGTTCTGCATATTTCCTGCTATAGCCAATTGCTTTGCCAATGTGAAAACCCTTAACCTCATCACCATGAGTGAGGCAGCCTGTGACAGGAATCCCGTTCGTGCACGGACAAGCGTGGCGAGTGGTCAATGACCACCATCAGGCCGCTCACTCGCTGTGCCATTGTGACTAAACAGCAGGTCTTGAAACCTGTTCAGTTTCATTCATAGATGACCACTTGGAAGCATTCCACGGTTAAAGCCCCCCAAGCAAACCCTCTTTCTAGACTGCAGCTATCTTAAAGATCAAACACCCTCCCTGAGGGACAAAACCAGAAGCAAAGAAGCTTCCATCATAAAAGGTCAAATAACCCTTTACCCAAAACCCTCCAGCCACTTGAGGATTCTGGGCTTTATCTCCAGACGCCATCGCCCAGCCCCAATCTGATGACTATGCTCCATCCCTGCTTCAATGTCCTGTGGCTTGAGGCTGGGTTGGGAGATCTCAGTCCACTTCCTAAACCTGGAACTGGAGGAAAGTAGCCCAATGGTATGGCCCCACCCACAGTGGACAATGTGGGCCAAAGGGCAAGCAATTCTCTTGTTAGTTTCCCGCTGTCAACATTATTTATTTCTAAGCATATGCAGACATTTAACCTAAAGAGAGGGAAAGAGCGGGAAGGGGGCGGGGGGGGGGAAAAAAGATACGATTTGGAAACCATAGCACCTCACCAGTTCTCTTTATTGGTAAAGAGAACATTGTATCAGGTGCAGGTGAGTGGAGCTAGAAGGCAGGACCACAGAGAGCACCTGGGCTGAGGGCCCAGGGACCTCCCCGAGGCATTTCAGGTGATCAGTCAGTCACAAAGAACAGATTTTAATTCTGACAAAGGGTCTGGTGACACGGTAGGAAATGTCAATGAATTTTGTCAAGTATGTGGGAGAAGAAGAAAAACTCGTCAGACCAGTTACCAAGTCTCCAGACAGCCACCTTTCCATAATGAGGATTTAACTCTATCCCACCTTCTGCCAAAGGAAGGACTGGGCCAATTTAGTTCTCTAAGCAAAAAGTTAGCTAAATTGGTATCCCTGAGCCCCCTCCAGGAAGCTGGGCCCCTGCTAAAACGGAAAGTCTGGGTCTTCACTACTAAAGATTTGGACAGTACTGTCCCCAGACGTCCACGTGGCCAACTCCACGTGGCCAACTGGTCTACCAGTCTTCAGTGCACCCTTGAGCCTACTGAAAGCCTTTATGCCTACCTGGCTTATAACCTCACAGTTACTTCTTTGACTTTCTCCCCCACTCAACAAGGACTTTGGGGTCCTAGCAACATCCTGGCTCAGCACATATCAATATCACTGGAAACAGCCCATCCTGAACCAGCCCTTGGATAACCTGCATGATTTTCCCATCATACCTACAGGAAAATGTCTGCCATTCAGCACACAAAATGGTCCAAGCCTCTCCTCACATGAGGCAGCCTCCTTACTCTAGTGCAGTGGTCGGCAAACTCATTAGTCAGCAGAGCCAAATATCAACAGTACTACAATTGAAATTTCTTTTGAGAGCCAAATTTTTTAAACTTAAACTATATGGGTAGGTACATTGTTATTAACTTAATTAGGGTACTCCTAAGCTGGCCTTTGCTAAAAACGTCCTCAATCTGATTGAGGTATGTTCGCTGAGGTCGACCCCTTCCAACTCTCCCATCCACACTCGTCTTGTATACTTGTTTCATCTATCTCCTTTCCGAAAACCGACTTCTGCGCATGGGCCACAAAGTTTCAATCGCACTGTAGGTGCACGCCCGCATGTAGTATTTTGTGGAAGAGCCACACTCAAGGGGCCAAAGAGCCGCATGTGGCTCGCAAGTCACGGTTTGCCGACCACGGCTCTAGTGCACAATAGACCTCTGCTTTTGTCACTGCCTTCCCACCCACCTGACACCCTTCCCTCTTACTCTCTGTCGGAGCATTACTGCCATCCAAACCACATCTTTATAACCACTCCCATCCGGACCAATCTCCTTCCACATATCCCAGTGGCATCTTATTTATCATCAGTCCTGGGAGGGGAGGAGAGGGGAGGAAGGCTCAGAAACATTCACACTAGCACTACTTTCCCGCTATCAAAATCCAATCATCTCCAAAACTAAAAGTCACTTTAAAAATTCCAATCATCTTAATGATAAAGAAATCACAATGGCCACAGAATATTTTCAGTACAGAGCTTTTAATTCTGACCTAGATTCTTTAAAAGATCTGTAACAATACAAAAAGGAATATAAATTTAAAAAACTCACATGGCCCATCATGCTACACAATCTACTGTCCTTTTAAAATTTATTATTACCATTCGGTATCCATGTGCACGTGCTAGAGATTTCTATTTTCTGCAGGACTACAGTGGCACACCCACGAAGGAATTTACCAACATTCTGCCGCGTTGTCTAGAGAATATCACGATTCCCAGGTGTTCCAGCTCTTAGGTATCTGGACCCACCAGCCAGATGACTCACTTAGAGGGAAAGGGGGCCTGCCTTGTCTTGTGACATCTCCTGCTGGCTACCTGCCTTGAATGGTTAATTTGCTCCCGCCTTCTAACTCCCCAGCTAAATCAAGAGCTCCTGACGGTCAAGGATGTCCTCCCATCGTTGGTAGCCCCTTGGGGCCAGAAAGGGGCAGGCGGACTTCGTTGGCCTAATGCTGTGATGCTCCCAACTTCCTCTGAAAACAGCATCCACCCCGTAAGGGGCCCCTCATCCTGATAAGGTACATGACCAAGAACAGGGGTCACCATATTTTTCTGTAAAGGGCCATACAGCCTCGCTTGCAACTTCCCAACTCTCTCCTCAGGGCACTGAAGCAGCCACAGGCAATACGTAAATGAATAAATGAACCACTGAAACGTTATTGAGGGACCCTGAAATGTTTATTTCATATCATTTTCACCTCTCACAAAATATTATCCTTTAGATTTTCCCCCAAAAACTTTTAAAAATATAAATAACATTCTTAGCTCACGGGCATACAAAACCTGCCCGCAGGCTGGATTTGGACCAAGCACAGCAGTTTGCTGACCTTTGGTCAAGGGCACCAGATAACCAAGGGTCAACCAATTACCCAGCAAGCTCTGCTAGAGAAATTAATTCCTCTTCAAGCCTCAGTGTTCTTTTTATAAAAATGGGAGTAACATCCTCTCATAGGCTGCGGTGAGGATTCCGTGAGTTCTCAGCACATAGTAAAAGCTCAGTAATATTAGCCATGAATGGTCAAGGATGTCTTCATGACAGGTGCTGGGTCACAATAAATGCCAGTCCCTATATTTCAGGGAACTCAGCCTGAAGGGGAAGCAGCTAACTGCAGACAGAATGAGAGGGCTCTTAAGAGGAGGCAGCCAGAATGTTGGCAGCGGCAAATTCTAGGGGACTGCCCACCCCCAGGTTCTTTGTTCTCTGCTGAAGAGCTCAGATTCTGAGCCAGAATATCCAGGTTTCAAGTTCCAATCCCATCTCTAGTACTTACGAGGGATATGGCCCGGAGCACGCAGCCTAATTCCTCAGGGCCTTGGTGGCCTCACCAGTGACAGGAATTGCTGGCAGGACTGAATGCAGTATCATAAGCAAAGCACTTACAACAGTGCCCTGCACAAAATAAGCATTTGTTGCCAAGGAGATTCTAAGGCAGAACTAAAACATAAATGAAGGAATAAAAAGTTTCAACATGAAGCTGAAACTTCTGACTAAAAGCAAACCCTTCAAGAACAGGCATGCGTTTAAATATTTAACGTTCAGCCCTGGCCAGTGTTCTCGGTGGTGAGAGTGTCAGCCTGCGCACCGAAGGGTCCCAGGTTCGATTCCTAGTCAAGGGCACATACCTGGGTTGCAGGTTCTATCCCCAGCCTGGTGGGTGTGTCGTGCGGGAGGCAAGCCATCGTGTCTCTCTCTCTCTTATCGATGTTTCTCGCTCGCTCTCTCCCTCCCTCCCACTTTTTCCCTCCCTCTACACTAAAAATCAATGGAAAAAGAAGCCTTGGGTGAGGATTAACAAAAAAGAAAAAAAGAAATATTTACTGTTCAATGTAAATAGAGCCCCCAACTTTCAGAGGATCTGAAACACAAATGGAAATGCAAACTCAGGAAGCAGAGACCTGCCCCTGTGCCTCCGCTTCTGCCCTCTTGCTGTCTGTATGTGGCATTGCCAGCCATCTTCCTGGCACCCAGCATGCCCCAGCCTGACCCACCCTCTGACTGGCAGCACCAGCTGGGGTGGCCTACCAGGGGGGAAATGCCAGTGAGTTTGGCGAGAGCAGCTGGTCCGGCCAGCCCTGTGGTTTCTAGTTCCCCCAAAAGCTCAGCGTGGGGTCTGCAGAGCTTTGGAAGCTGGGGCGCCAGGCGAGCAGAGCGGAGCAGGGTAGGCCCAGCACCCAGCCCTCATCATATGGTGGGCGCTCCTTTGCTACCCCCAGACCAAAGCCAGAAACGCAGCCAAGACTTGGCAGGTATTCACTGACTCAGTGGTTTGTCTGCCCAGAAAGAGTGGTGAACCAATGGCACTTAGGAGAAGCTTCCAGAACGCTCACAGAGGTACTGGGCTAAGTGCACCTCCTGCACCATCTCATTTAACCCCCTAACCATAACCCTAACAAGCAGGTCCCGTAAATCATTCCCATTTTTCAAATGACAAACCTGAGGTTTGATCCAGATCATGACCAGTTCATGGCTGACAGGACTCCAAGGCAATTCTGCCAGACCCCACACATCCTGTGACCACTCTGCAACAGACCAGTGAGGCCAACCTCAGGGCCTTCATGACACGCCAATTCTGTGACCCCAAAGATGAGTTTAAGGCTTCAATCACGCCTTCGCCCAGAGATAGCACTGCTGTAACTCTCCCCACAAGGTACTCACTCACGCACGCAGTGTATTTGCCACCAGAAGATCCTCTCCAAGGAGGCAGGGCTGGCCCTCCTGGGACCCCAAGCTCCCTCCCCGCTCAATGCCTAGCACACAGTCAGTTCTCGATGAGCGTGTTTCCTGATCGGGCTTCTCCTCCCGCACAGGCAGGGCTCCTTGTATTTGGCCTCTCGGCATCTTCAGCCAAAATCTATAGACAGTGATGGAGAAGAAGAATGTGGAGCCACACACCAGTGACTTTCTCTTTTTAATTCCCCTACCCTCCTCTGCTCTCCTGCCTAAAGCATTCTCATTTCAGGGCCGGGTGGAAGAAGGGTTACTGCAGAGGAAGGCCGAACACCTTCATCCCAAAGGCACACGGGCCCCAGGAGCTCCCAGAGCCTTGCAAGCCTGCGAGAAAAGGACAATGGAAGCTCGAGGACGTGTCTGAGCTGTCAGTTTTCTCAGGTCTGCATTTGTCTCCTGAGACGGGGGGTCTTCCGAGGGTTCGTTTCAGTCTGCTTTGCACTCAGAAACCCCACGAAATGTAACCATAACTTCTGAAGCCACAGCAGCATTTAAAAAGCTGGAGACACACACCGTGTTCACAGCAGCATTCATCACAATAGCTAAAACGTGGCAGTAGCCCAAGAGCCGATCCGTGAATGAATGAAGAAACAAAATGTGGTCCAACCGTGCACGGGAACATCACTCAGCCTCAGAAAGGAAAGAAACGCCGGACCGACTATAACATGGGTGAACCTTGAGGACATTATGCTCAGTGAAATGAGCAGTTACAAAGGACACATGCTGTAGGACTCAACTCGCAGGACGTTCCTAAAGGAGTTAGATCCACAGGCACAGAAGGCAGATGGTGCGAGCCAGGGGCTGGGAGAGGGGAAGGCGGAGTGAGTGTTTAGTGGGGACAGAATTCCAGTCTGGGAAGATGAGAACGTTCTGTAGCTGGATCGTGAAGATGGATGCACAACAGTGTGAACGTACTTAGTGCCACTGAACTGAGCACTTGGAATGTTTAAAATTGTAAATTTTATATTATGTGTATTTTACTACAATAAATTGTACTCACCAGACAGGGACACCAGTTCAAAGCACAATCACTTGTTGACATCTGTCCCAGGACAGGGCAATGCTTCACCCACGGGACCCCACCACCGATAATGAGCCAGGACCACTGCACCGTGCCCACATGCCAGGAGCTCAGAACCCTCACAGGTGTCAGTCACAGCAATGCAACCCCCAGTGCTGAAAAACAAGCTTTGTTCTCAAACGCAAAAGAGTTAAAAAATAAAAAAATAAAAAGCCTGCTGAAAATATCAGGGCATTTGCTGATAATGCGGTCCTGGATATTTTGACTAAAATGGATACAAAAATAAACCCACAGAAGCATGCCTCCAATTATATCCCAAGACATATGAGCCCTGGGCATTTGGAGAACTCAGCCTTGGGGTAAAAGTGTTCACTGTTCTCCCTGCTCCCCCGCCCCATCCAGAAGTGGCTCTCACGTTTCTGAACAAAGGGGTCACACAAAAACATACATGCTTTTTTGTGTCCGAGTTGGTGCAAACCCCAGCGGTCTTTTATTAGCTGTGTGGCCTTAGGCAAGTTAAGAAACCTCACTGGTCTCTAAATCAAGGATAACAGAGCTCCCCTTGCAGCTGCCGTTTAGCTTCTCTCTGTCCCTGACGTACCAACATTCTCAAGATTTTTCCACAATATATTAACCATCATCCCTTCCTCCAACCACAAACTTCCAGAGTCTCTTTCCCTTCGCTGCCCGACCTCTCCTCGGAAGAGGTGTGGCGGTCCCACTCTCACCATCTCACAGATGTTTCCTACCACCCAACATCTGTGTGGTGGAAAGGCTCCTCCCTGGGCTCCGATGGAGTCCTCACTGAGAATTCCACAGATTCTACTCAGGCCTCGCCTTGCAGGGCTTCGTGGTAGCTTTGGGCTCAGGTGAGAAGACCCTGATGTGGGAAGCCGCCCACTGTCTTCTCTAGCGGAGAGGTGTGGACAAGGAGCCCGGGAGGCTGGTGACCCATGAGCCCTGGCAAAGGTCAGGGCTAGGCACCCACTGTTCAGTCCAGACAATGGTAGCTGAAGCAACTTCCCCACCAGATAGTCATGTAAATCCTCACTGATAAGATAGTCTGTCTGTTACTGGAACTTGCCTGCCTAAGGACTATGTGTGGATCCCAAACCGAATAAAAGGATGGCAAGGCCTGACAAGCGGAGTCCATCCTTTTGGAATGGGCTCTCGCCTGGCCCCCCAATTTCCAAATTACTATTTCTTGTCTTGTCTCTTTCATTTGCGTGCGGCCCCTCTTCCGGAGCCTGAACCCTGAACCACGCGAGATGTGGGTCACATTCACACCCTCCTTTTTCCCTTTCCTTATCTTTTATGATACAACCCATAAGCCTTCCACTCACTTTCTTCCACCTCAATCCCATGTTCACTAATTCTTCCCAGGGAATTTCAGTGTAGTAAGGGTAGAGGAGACAATAAACAAGTAGCAAGTGTGTTTATGTGGAACTTCCCACCCTGGATATCAATACATTATAAAACCACAGGGATTAGAACAGTTACGGCCCTGGTGCAAGGAAAGACAGATGTATTTATGACTACCTAGAATCAGACCCCAAATCAACGATGAAGGGGTACATTTTTGCAATAAACAGCATTAAGACCCCCCCCAACTTGTTATTTTGGGGACAATGGACATCCTTTCAAATCATACACACAAATAGATCCCAAATGTCCAAGGTAATTTTTTTAATGATGATAACGGAAATAGAAAATTTGGGGAAAAAACATTTATTTTATGGATAGAAAGGAACGCTCTAAGCATAAAGTAACGTAAGAGGCGTGTGCAAATCCAGCTCTGAACTCAATCAACCCTGTAAGTTTCTCTGTCAACTGACATCTAGAGCATTTGAACAAAATGCCTAAAAACACAATTGGTAAAGGGTTAATAGCCTGCATCTATGAAAACTGCACACAGATGAATATTTCAAACACCACCAAGGTCCTAAAAGACAGATGGACAAAAGACATGAACAGGAAGAGAAAACCCACAGGACAAACATGTTTTAAAAGGTTCAACCCTGATAACAATCAAAGAAATGCAAATAGAACGGCTCCTCCCTCCAGTGAATTATGAAAGATTCTCTCAAACAACACTCAGAGCAGGCCAAGGTGTCCCTCCACACCAATGCTGAGAGGAGCTCCGCTGGTACAGCATTTCCGGAAAGCAATTTGGCAATCAGGATCAAGAACCTTTGACCCAGAAATGTCACTTCTGGAAAAGCAAGGCTTAAAGGAACAAATTCCCCATTAAGCTTTGTTCATCCCTCTCTTTGTGAAAATTGGAAAGAATCCTCACCCGAGGATATTTTTCCATTTGATTTTTAGAGAGAGTGGAAGGGAGAGGGACCGACGGAGAGAGAGAAGCATCAATGTGAGAGAGACACATCGATTGGGTGCCTCCTGCACGATCCCTCCCCCTTCCTCCCACTAGGGCCTGGGATCGAGCCTGCAACCAACGTACATGCCCTTGACTGGAATTGAACCCAGAACCTTCAGTCCACAGGCGGACACTCTATCCACTGAGCAAAACCAGCTAGGGCTGTAAATAAAGTTATTCACCCACAGCCATGTACACTCATTTATGTACAGTCTGCAAAGTCTAAAGCATTTCATATCTGAGCCTTTGCAGAAAAGGGCTGCCACTCCCGGTCCAGCTTCTCTAACAAACAAGGCACGAGAAAAGCTTAGACCCCTGCACACCCCGGCGTACCTTTCTGGCAATGGCTGTGAGTCCAACACCGTTCGACAAACTGCCCATTGATGACAGTGGCAGGGCAGCTGGTCTTGCCCTTCGCAGTGCCCGGACAGACGTCCCCACACTCTTCATTGTCGTCTTTGTTCAGCACGATGTAATTATCCTCCACCGAGTCCAGGATGCGCGACCAGTCGATGGTAGCCAGGTAGCAGAGATCATTGTTCTTCTCGATGCGGACAGACCCCCGGGTGATGTTCATCAGGCTGTAGAGGCCCAGCTCCTTCAGGTGGACCATCTCGAAGATGACCAGCGCGTAGTTGAAGAAGAGGCGGGAGCCCCGGATGACCGTGAGGTTGGGGAACAGGTCCTTCAGGCTCTCCAGCCCATAGACCCGAAACAGCAGCAAGTAATCAGTGATCATGATGAGTTTGGGGAAACTGAGGTCTCGGAAATCCTCAGGCCTTGAACTGAACATCAACAGTATCTGCAAATGTCCTTCGATGATCGAGCAGTTAGCCAGCTCATACAGCCTCGTGAAGTTGTTCCGGATATCCATGCTGGGACACACTAGAGTAAAAATATGCAGAAAGTGTGACAGGTGAGCTAACACACAATGGTGGGTTTTAAGAATTGGCGGCAGGGCATTGCTCAGAGGGTCCTGCCCTTGGCTAAATCCCCTTCCATACATCTTAAAATCCTTACATCATTCTGCATTGAGACCTACAAATGCCATAGCCAACCCTGATTGGTAGTGTTCCCTGCAGTGTCTAAGTATTTACTTTTGAAAGGCAAAGAAAATAACTCCTTTGGCAGTACCTGTTAGAAGCCTTAATGTCATCACGTGGAATATGACATAATGGAGACACTGGGAGGGATTATAGGGGATTATGTAACGCACAAGGGGAGAGGGGAGCCGTCTCCACTGAGTCAATGTGAAGATATTCAGGAAACCGATTTATGGGGATCAGGTGCTCACAAGGAGAGCTGAATCTGTCACTTTCCCACCTCACTGACTCCCCTCAACTTGCCTTCCTTCCAGGCAGGAAGCCAAGGCCTCGTCACCTTTTACCTGGGAGTGCAAGGGCTTTCCAGCAAGTCTGATCTCTCCGTCACAAACACCCAGTGTGCCCATTCTCCTGCAGGTGGTCCCCCCCCCCCCCCCCCCCTCTGACACCCTCCACAGCTGCCCATGACCCTGTACTTTCCTCCTGCAGCCTTCAAGATTTCGTCCCTCCCTCCCTTGCACCACACTAAACAGACTGGCCCACCACTCTCACACGATTCCAAGGCTGTGTCCAACGTGTGAGTAAAATAATGCAGGATAGGCCCACAAGCAGTGCCTGGCACACAGTAGGTGCTTATTAATGTCAGCTATTTTGTTATTGTCTATTTCTCCCAAGTATTATCAGCCATCTCTAGATGTTGTGTCTTCATTCCCCTAACCCAAGCCTGGGCAGACGTTTTCTATGAAGGCTCAGATAATAAATATTTTCAGCTTCGCAGTCAGTCTGCATTTAGACTCCTCCACTCTGCCATTACAGCCCGAAAGCAGCTGAGATGATATGTGAATGAATGAAATTGGCTGTTCCAATAAAACTTTATTTACAAAAACAGGCAGCAGGCCAGAGTTTTGAACCCTCTGGCTGTAGTTTGGCGCTCCAGCCCTGGTCCAGTGCTGTCCAACAACCTTCTGCGGTAATGGAAATGTCCTGTCTCTGTACTCTCCACTCTGGGAGACACCAGCCATTTGTGGCTCTCAAGCTCTAGAAATGTGGTAAGACTGAGGAACTGAGTATTTCATTTTACTTTAGCTAATTTAAATGTAAATAGACACATTAGGCTAGTGGCTACTGCACTGGACAGGGAAGACCTTGCCTTGTTGGCTATCAAAGTCCTTTTCTTGTGCCCCTTATACTAGAGTTAACATTCACCAGAATCAAACTCTTTAGATAGCTTCTCCTTGCCCACACACACACACACACACACACAGCCCTCAGCATCTGGACGATAAGGCTCAGAACAGAACCTGTACTTACTGTATTCCAAGACACTAACCCTTCCCTTCCTATCTCTGAGGCAAACAGATTGTTCTAGAAAGAGTAGAAAATCCTTTTGAAAATGCACCCTGAGAATGACGACAAAAGCAGCACAAATTAGAAAGCAAACAGCCGAGCAAAAATCTGAGGAAAACAAAGCAAGAATGTTCCTGGGTCACATTCCGAACAGATTAGGCTGGATCAAGAAAAAAACACATATCGCTGGCTCCCTCCCTCATTAGGAAGTTGGAGGCACCTCGCAGAGGACAAGGACACCAGTTCCAGCCCCACACTCACACCACCCAAGCCGGGAACGGCACGCACACACAGATCTCTGCGGGCACTGAGTAACTGACACCTCTCTGCAAGCCCCATCCCCACCCAGACAGGAAAACTGGGCCTCCAAGGAACAAAGCCCATCACCCACGGGCACACAGTCCGCCAGTGACAGGCACGGTTGCCAGATCTGGCAAATAAAAATGCAGGATACCCAGTTAGATTTGAATTTCAGATAAAACAATGAGTAATTGTTTAGGATAAGTATATTCCAAACATTGCATGGGATATAAGGTACTTAGGTCCTAAGAAAGTACGCATTGATTATATGACATTCAAATTTAATTGAACTGGTGAATGAATAAACAAAATGTGATCCATCCACACAGTGGAAGATTATTCAGCCACAACGAGGAATGAAGCAGGCACTCACTTCAACATGGATGAACCTTGAAAACATGACGCTCAGTGAAAGAATCCACTCACACAGACCACAATGGGGTAGGAGTCCATTCACACGAAATGTTCAGAACGGGCAATCCAGAGACAGAAACAGATTAGTGGTTCGAGGGGCTGAGGAGTGAGAGCTAGAGGATGGTATTTCTTTTGGAAAAGGTGAAAATGTTCTAAAATTGATTGTATTGATGGTTGCACAACTCTGTGAATGTACTTAGAACCACTGAATTGTAAACGTGAAATGGGTAAATTGTATGCTATTGAATTATATATAGCTCAATAAACTTATTTTAAAAGGTTAAATGACTATAATTATAGGGAACAATAAAGACTTGCCTTTTTGTAAATTTCCAATAACTCTAACTCAATTCATTAAAGCCACATGTGTCCCTATTAGTCTAAAACAATTGACAAATTTATTGCTGGGACAGAAATTACCCAGAGGATGTCAGACATGGTGCCAGAAATACATACACGTAGGGCCTTTGCTGGCTTTTAATGCATCAGTTGGAAACCAAGGATGCTTCAAGTTTTTAATAAGTGGCAGCTAAGACCTCACACACAGGAGGCAGCAGGGGCCCTGGTGACCGCGAGCATTTTCTGAGCACCTTCTCCGTGCACTCGGCCCATGCCCTGGAGCACATGTTCTCTCGCTGAATTCTAACAATCATCCCAGAGGAGGTGTCCTTTTCACAGACTCACACAGGCTGTTCGAGATGGTGCCACTAGGATTGCAATCCTGCAATCAAATGCAAAGTCTGTGCTATAACTGCTATGTTAGTTTGACCATTATTGTTTTTTCAAAAATATGCCTAATGAAGAAGCATGTGGATTGGATTTAAGGAAACAATGAAATAGTTGTCATGTAATGACAACCTGGAGAAAGACAGTTAAAGAGAATTTCCTTCATTCACTCCTTCAGCAAAAATCTGCTGAGACCCTGTTCCATGCCAGACGCTACTCCCGGTACTGGAAGTTCTACAGGGAATAGGACAGATGCTGCCCTGGATCTCACAGACTTGGAGTCACTATTAACTACCCAAAACAACTTAAAATATAACTGAGAAGAATGCCATCGAGGAGAGTTCCATGGGCTAGAAGAGTTCATAAAAATGAGCTATTTGCAACAAACAACAAGTGCTGGCGAGGATGCGGAGAAAAAGGAACCCTCATGCACTGCTAGTGGGAATGCAAACTGGTGCAGCCACTGTGGAGAACAGTATGGAGTTTCTTCAAAAAGTTAAAAATGGAACTGCCATTTAACCGACCCAGTAATCCCACTTCTAGGAACATATCCCAAGAAACCAGAAACACCAGTCAGAAAGGATATATGCACCCCTATGTTCATAACAGCACAATTTACAATAGCTAAGATTTGGAAACAGCCTAAGTGCCCATCAGCAGATGAATGGATTAGAAAACTGTGGTACATCTATACAATGGAATACTACACTGCTATAAAAAAGAAGGAACTTTTACCAATTGCAACAGCATGGATGGAACTGGAGAGCATTATGCTAAGCGAAATAAGCCAGTGGGAGAAAGATAAATATCACATGATCTCACTCATTTGTGGAATATAATAAACAACATAAACTGATGAACAAAAATAGATCCAGAGACAAGGTAACACTGAACAGACTGTCCAACCAACTTTCATGTTTCAAAAAGAAACATGAAAGTCAATGTATTTTACTTACTCCAGTGTATAAAAAAATTTCACTTCAACATGTAAGCAATACTAAAAAAAAGAGAAGGCAGGGGAGGGGGCGGTTAGAGATCAACCAAAGGACTTGTATGCATGCATATAGGGAATAAGGAGACATATGTAATACTTTAAACAATAAAAAAAGAAAAGGAAAAAAATGAGCTATTTGACTGGGTCTGGGACAATTAAGGAGGAGGTGATGCCAGGACTGAAACCTAAACAAACAATGCAGTAAGAAGTACTCAGTTCTGCCTACTTCATTGGAAGGTCAAGGGCGATGGCAAATTATAGCTCATCATGCTGGATGACTAGGGTGTGTAGGATCTACAGCAGCAATATCTGATAGGAATATGTGAGCTACACATGGCGTTTTAAATTTTCTCTAAAACTGTAAAAACAAACATGAAAGTTAATGTATTTTACTTACTCCCGTATATTAAAAAACTTCACTTCAACATGTAAGCAATACTAAAAAAATATTAACGAGATCCTCTAGAGGATTTTTACCACACTATGCCTCTGAAGTGCCACTGTACTCTACACGTGCAGCTTGTCTCAATTCAGATGCTAAAATTTAATCAGAAATGCTTGATCTATAGAGGTGGGCTTCACAAAGTGACTCACTGAAAATGTAGGTTCGTAACCTCAAGTTATTCCAAACACACAAAAGAGTTTTCCAATAACAGAATCAAGTATTGATTTTTTAAAATTTAAATAAGCTAAGTTAAATAAAACTTCACATTTGAATGAAATTTAGCCTTTAAATGAGCTAAATAAAAGTAAAAATTCAGCCAGGCGCTGGCCACAGTTTCAAGAGCCCGAGTGTGGACAGGGGCGCCGTCCTGGACAGTGCAGCCACAGAACATGTCCATCAATGCCGAATGGCCTGCTGGGCCATGCGGGGCTGAAGTTCCCCCGTGGCCTCTGGAATCTGAGACTTTTCCAGAGAAGAAGACTGACATGACAGCTGTCTTGGAAAATGTCCCCTCTCCCCTGGTTTTCTCTCCAGCATGAAAGCAGCAAAGGAAAAGTGTAAGGGGCACAAAAGAAGGCATCTAGAAAGTTCTGAAAATCCTTCACAAGGCTAAGAGTTTTACACTTTCTGTTTTCAATCATGAATGCACTCATTCCTTAGAATCGGCATTCTTAATATGTGCCCCAGTGACCTACTCTGGGTCACGTGTTCCTCTCTGCATTCTTTCCAGTCTTAACACTGCTCTCTCCGAAATTCAGGGGTCCTGCACCAATAAGCCTGGGTTCAGGGGTCAGGCCACCCCCCATACCAGTTTTGGGGCACAGCAGAAACCCAACAGACCTGGCTCCCACGCCAGCACTGACACCTGCCAGCCGTGTGAGCCTGGGTCACATCCTCACTTGCTGTAAACGACGACAACAGCACGATCAAAGCTACGAGGAGTACAAGAGAAGTGAGCTTCGTTGTCCCCTTGGTGCTACATGGAACCAATTCCCAGGTTTACTGTCTTTAGAAATTAAAACTCGGGCACACCGCAGTATCAGAGACCCTTCAGGTTCTCTGCCTGCCTGAAAGACTGGCTCTTAAAACTGACTTCCACAAAGGAGGCGGTTCCAGAACTGCAAGTCAGCCACGTGGAAATCATCCTTTATTCGCTCAACAAATGTTTGCTGGGCCTCATGCTGGGCATGGAGACTGTCAAAACGGATAAGGTGAGAGCCTTACAGTCCCCAAAGATTCCTGTTCTGGCAATCCGCTGCAGGCAGGGGTGCAATATGAGCCTTGTGCCGGGCCATCCAACCCAGCACAGTCCATGCGGCCAAAGACGGAAACAACATCGCTGTCCATCAAAAGGGGGCGGGTTAAATCAATGATGATCTGTCCACGTGATGCAGTCGTTCTCAAAGTAGGGTCCTGGGACCAGCAGCATTCGCTTCATCTGACAACCTGTTAGACATGTAAATTCGCAGGCCCCACTCCAGACCTGCTCCATCAGAAACTCTAGGGGCGTGGGGCCCAGGGATCTGCATTTCACCACACCCTCCAGGTGACCTTGAAGCGTGCTCAGGTGCAAGAACCAAGGACAGAATGCAGGGGTCAGCAAACTTTTCCTGTAATGGGCCAGAGAGCAAATCTTTTTGGTTTTGTTGGACATACCATCTCGGTCACTACTCAACTTTGTCCTTGTAGCGCTAAACCATGACAACACGTGGCATGGTTGTGCTCCAATTAAACTTTATTTAGAGACAATGAAATTCAAATTTCATATCATTTACACGTGTCACAAAATCACAGTTGGAGTTTTTATCCAACCACTTAAAAATGTGAACACCTGTACAAAAGCGGGTGGTGCACCCCATGTGGCCCACGGGCTTTGCCAGCCTCTGATGAGACGGAATACCACACGGCTGCAAAAAAGAGCAAGGCGGCTCCTTACGGCGACACAGAAAGATCTCCAGAATATGATGTTAATGGTAAAGAACAAGATGATCAATCTGTGTGATATGCTATTACTTATATGGAAATAGATACATCAGCTTATATATGCAAACACTCGTCTCTAGAAAGGTAAACATGTACCAAAACAGAAAATTGCAAACGGACTGTCCTTGGGGAGAGGAAATGAGTGGCCAATGACCAGAAGGGTTCTAGGACACATCTTCAATGAGCAGACCAATGTTTCCGGGGGCCCAGAGAGGTACTCCCAGTCTGTGCTGAAAGGGAATGAGAAGGGCGGATAAGGAAGCCAGGTAAGAATGGAAGGAGGCCTCTGACCAGCCTCTGTGAGGAAGAAGCAGGTGAGTGTGGGCGCAAAGGGAGAAGAAGGATGTGTGGAGCACAGAAAACTCAAGTGCAGACAGGAAGGACAGAGAACCCCGGGAACTGCAGCCATGTGCTTCGGGAAGTAAGACTGCACGCAGCTGGGGCCAGACTCAGATGCCAAGGGAAGGGATCTAGCTGGAAGCTACGGAGGAACCAAGGAGATAGAAGGGAAATCACTGTGGCAGCCGAGTGGAGAAGGAATGAAAGGGGCACGCTGGAACCGCCACTCTGTGTGGCCTGGCCTAGGAGGTCTATCTTAGGAGGTGGGTACAGGAAGAGGAGCAAGACTGTGGAGAGGCGGCGGAACTAGAATCAACGGGACTTGGTCCTCAGAGAGGTGGAGAGGAAGGAGAAGGGAAGTCACCGATGAACCCGGAGAGGCTGATACAGGCCCAGTTTTGGGGGGCAAGGACAAGAGGCTCGGTTTGGGGGCATGTTGAGTGTGTGAGGGCTTTGGGGTGCTCGGTTGCTGGGAAGGTGTGGGTTTGGAGCTTGGGGAAAGGGGCAAGTGAGTGCTGGTGGAAGTGGTGACAATAGGTGATATAACCAGGAGGAGATGGAACAACTGAGAGAGAGGAAAAAAGGATGAGGTGGGGGTTGGGGAGCACAATATTTAAGGACAGGGAACTAGAGAGGGGACCAAAGACCTGTAGTCACCCTGACACCAACACCTTCTATATCTGAAAACTCTGGAAAACTTAGGAACACCCAAGGCAACTCCTCCAGTCAGTACCACAGTTTTGTAACCCTAACGACCTCACACATCAACTCTCAGGCCCAACCCATCTTCAGGAGTCCCGTTTACACATGGGGATGGAGCCAGCGGACTGCTTCCACACAACGGCCTGAGTACAACTAGAAAGGAACATCTCGAAGCACATCCCTTCTCTGACCTTCTGCAAGGTGGACTCGTCTTTGAAAACAACTGGCAACAAAGAATCATGGAAAGGCCTCAGAAAACAGTGGCCCCGCTGTCTTCATCCCTTTGTGTCCAACCACTACCTTCCCCACAATGTTAAAGAACGCAGTTTGGGGAAAGTACCCGTTTTCCACATTCTCACAGAGGCATGGGAGAGAATACAAAACAGGTGACTGTGCAACTGTGACATGACAACACACCCTTATGGAGTTGCAAGAAAAACCCAGATTTGAAATCGAATTTTAATCCTTACAAGCCTGCCTTAAACTCAAATTGGAACTCATACCCTGTTGGCATTTGGCAACACAAAACAGAAAAGCTCATTGTTGGAAATAAAATGTTTCTAAAATCCCAAAAGCCACTAGGACACCCCCGCCCCCCAATAAAAGACCAGGGTCTAGTGAACAAAGGGAGCCCCTCCATGAAACACCTTATTTCATAGACATTATTGATTCAGCATTAAGCACTAAGCACTATAGCTCATCTGAGCAAAGCCTACCCAACACACGAATTTCTCTGCGAGGTACCCCGCAGCCTCCTCACGCTTATGAACACTAGACAGCACCTCAGTACTGTGCATAGGGGCCACATAAAACAACACAGTCACCAACAAAAAGCACAAAAATGAGGAAACCATGGCACTCAATGTATCACAAGAAGGGCACTTGTCTGAATTCTTGAGCACTGTGTGAATCACGCAAGGAGAGTGAAACGGGAGAGCAGAGCCGCCATGGCGGACCTCGGCTACAACTGTCAAGTCAAACTCCACGGCTCTGGGTGTCTGGGAGTGACCACACAGGTGCTCTGGATGTTGACTATAGAGTTACAAACAAATTCCAGCAAGTAGGCGAATTCACAAATATGAAATCCAGGAATAATGAGGATCTTATGAGTACTTAAGTTAAAAATTTTCAATTTTAGGAATATTAACCAATTATAAGATATTTTTTAAAGTCTGGAGAAAACTAGGGATGAACAGATCAGTGTTGGCGGGGATGAGGTGGACGGATGAGGGGTGGGGACGGTGTAATGACAAAAGGGTGGCCCAAGGGAGTTTAGGCAGTGATGGAAGAGATTGTTGTGGATCCTGACTGTGGGGACCACCACGCAACACTAGGCATAGTTTACAATTAAAAGCTGTGCACCAAAAAAAGAGTCAATTTTACTGTATGAAATTTTTAAAAATTTAGAAAGATACATGCAAAACGAATAACTTGTTTTTCCCCCTCTCTATACTTTTTTTATTTTTGCAATGAGAATGCATTACTTGTCATTATTCTAATTCTAAAACACATTAGTTCAGTCTGATTGCAAAACATAAACTAACCATCCCTGACTTATTCTTAATAGAAATGAACACAAGGGCTCTTGAAAGAAAACCTCATAGCAGACACCACTTTCTTTTGGGCTCTGGAGACAGAGCTGATGGTACAGAATCCTCTTTCAATGCCAAGATGACTTGAAATAAATAAATCCTAAGATCACACACACTCAGCTAAGGAGGGGACATCACTGTTATTTTCTCACCATCGGAACCCGTATTTTCAGCACAGCAAATACATAAATGTCTTTAATAGGGCTTCTGTAAAGAAAAAACACAGCACTCCTGGATGCTTCATTTAACTTGATTCATTCAAGTTGTACCAAAGGCCACAGGAGCTATTAGGCATGTCATCCTGATCCTCAAGGAATTTGTCCCAAATCAAGGGTCAGCAAACTTTCTCTGTAAAAGGCCAAAGTGTAAATATTTTTGCAGGCCACGCGATCACAAAATCCTCTGCGTTGGAGAACAAAAGCAGCCATAGGTAATGTATAAATGACTGAGTGTGGCTCCTATCGATAAAACTTTATTTGCAAAAGCAGGCATGGTGGGCAGGATTCGGCCCTCTGGTTTCAGTTTGCTGGCTCCTGTTCTAGATGAAAGAGTTTGACCATATATAAATGTAAAAAGAGGATCAGAGTAGGGAACTGGCCCGCTATGGAGAGAGCGCTGACATCATTTTAGCCCAAGAAGAGATCAGGGGAGGGGAAGAGAAAGGACCAGGAGAGCCCATAGCAGGTGAAAATTTGCCAGGAATCAGTGCCTTCCAGGAGGGAATGGGCAGTGGCAAACAGAGAGGTCGACTGGGGTGAGGCTGCAGGAAACAAAATTAGGACGAGGCATTACCATCTCTAGAGCCATCAACAGAGCAACGGAGACACAAGCCAGATGCAGTGGGTAGAGCATTGGGTTAAAGGCTAGACAGCGATTGGGGGTGGTGGGGGGAGATGGCAGGGCAAGGCCAGAGGTGGGTGGTGGGTAATGGGGTTCAGAGGAAAGAGTAAGGCTCCCAGGCAGATGGAAATCCCTGAACAAACAGGGGAGATGGCAGGGACCCAGGTGGGCCAGGGCACTAGATGAGAAAAAAGTTATCTCCCCAATGCAGTGTCTTTCTATCGGAGACAATGTCTGGAGACACATGGCTGGTTGGCAGGACTTGGAGTGGAGGTGCTACTGTCATCTAGTGGGTGGAGACCAGGATGCTGCTCAACATCTTACACCACACGGGACAGCCCCACAACCAAGACTATCCAAACCCAATGGCAAAACCACTGAGACTGAGAGGATGTGTTCTAATCAAATAAGGATGAAAGTCAATGACGGGGTAGGGTGGGGACCCCGGGGGGCTCACCCCAATGACCTCTATGAGTGAGTTGGCGGGAACAAGGGGCAGGTCTCCAGGCGAGAAGCAAAGGTTAGGAACAGCCCAGGGAGGTGATGAGCAGGAGGTCGTTCTGTTCTGAGGGTCCTGGAGTGCACGAGAGAAGGCACACCAGAAACATCTCATGCTGCCGTGAAAAATTAGGGGATCTGGAAGCAAGGGTCTCCCACCTCAATGAGCACTGGACCCCCGCAAAGCTCTGTAGGTTTTTATTGTACTTCATCCCACATTACCTTCACTTTCTGACTTTGCGATGGCCGGGGGTATTCTTGGGCCAGAGCCAGCTAACCCAAGGAGAAATAGAGAAGCCGTTGCCAGTTCAGAAAAGCAACAAGGGATTCCACAGAAGATGAACTGGGGTGACAACTTTGAGAAAGAGCCCCTCATTCCTTAACACTCACAATGATTTCCCTCCGCCCTCACCCGAGCCAGGCTGCCCCATTGGTTGACATTAGAGATGAGTGATCTGTAGAGTTTCTCCCTGTCCCCAACCTGCAGGGGTATGCTCTTACTCATCCGTTAGGCTTTGTTAACCATTACTGCAGGGCTGGGGTGCAGAGGCGCAGACCCCAAAGAACTGCTTTGTAGGAAAGCAGTGTCCTGGCCCTGGACGGGTGGCTCAGTTGGTTGAAGTGTCCCCCTATACACCAAACGGTTGCAGGTTCACTCCCTGGTTTGGGGCACGTACAGAAGGCAACCACTCGATGTTTCTTTCTCACATCTATATTTCTTTCTCTCTCTCTCTCTCTCTCCCCTGCCCCTTTACTCTCTCTCTAAATATCAATTAAAACAAAAACATATCCTCAGCTGAGGATTAAAAAAAAGAAGAAAGAAACCAGTGCTCTGAAGACAGACTAGCTGGGGTTCTAATCCCAGCTCTGCTACCAGCTGGCTCTGTAACCTAATCAATTTCCTCACCTTCTGGGAAATGAATAATAAACTCTATCTCATAGGGTTGTGATGAGGATTGACTGAAATTATATATGCAAAGCAAATATCACAGCACCCACCAAGTATTTGCTATTATTGTTAGTTCAGTATTGTCTGGAGATAAAGGAGTACCCATGGGAGCATAAGGATAGGAGCTAAATCAAGAACAAACATTTACGGGACACCTCAGGCACTGTTCTGGGCTCTGGAAATGCTGCAGTGGACGGAAGGAACCTATAGCTCTGCCCTTGTGGAAACTAACCCCGTAAAGAAGTGATATGCCATCTACTGACCCCTGGAAGCCCAGGCACAAACCCACAATTAATCACCAAAGCTGCGAGGACCAGAGGAGCCGGGAACCACACAGGAACGTGCGCACAGACACAAAACCTGGGGAGGTCTTGTACTTTCTTAGCAGGAACCCTGTTTGAATGCCTACTGTATACCAGGCGCTGAGGGCTTTGAGACATTGTGTGATTGGCAGAGGTGCCCAGCAAGCCCACTTTGTCAACTCCAGAGCCCGTGTGCTTCCTCATACTCCTCATTCGCCATTCGGGAACTCGGGAGCTTCCGTCCCTCCTCTCCCCAACCCCTTCCTCATCATGACTGATTTCCTTTGGACAAATCTGAAGGAATCAAACTGATATCTTTAAAGACATCAAGGTGCAACACCCCAGCTATACCCTCTTAAATGATTCTTCAGTGGCCCCACAGCCAGAAAAGTCCTGCTCTCATGCCCCAAGGAGGGTGCTGAGGGCGGGGTTTGCCTCAGTCTACTGACAGCACAGGGAGCCAGGAGGGCGCAGGTGGTATGAGAGGGTCACCCGAGGTTAGAGTCCTCCTGGGGCGCTGTAGGGGGAAGGTTATCAGGGAGAAGTGGGACACGGGGCAGCACACAGAGAGGTTCAAGTCCTCCCTCTGGCACTGACTTTGGGGCAATAAGTTGTCTCCTCCCTGAGCTGTCTACTCCTCTACGAAATGGGTGATCAACAGTATCTGCCTCCAGGGGCCACCAGAAGAATTCAAAGAAATAAGATGGGCCGGCCGGTGGCACTGGGAGAGATGCTAATTATAATAAGCATGGCAACGGCCGCCACTGCGTCTGCCAGGACAACTGTGCTGTTGCCACGGCGCTAGAGTTTGCCTCCGGACATCTGGAAACACGAACGCGAGCCAAAAGGGTAAACATGGACCCGAAGTCCCAGGTGGCCAAGGGCCTAGAGCTCAAGAAGAGGGGGGAGGTCACCATTTCCCAACCCTGGCAGCGTCACCCACCGGGGGGGGGACCCCAAAGGACCACCCAGTGTGTGTGCCACGGGCACTGGGTTCTCACGGGCCGCCCGGACCCAGGGACCCCACTTCTCCACGGCGACCCGCAGAGGACTGGGCACGGGCGGGAGGCGCGCGGAGAGAGGGGCCCGCGACGGGGCAGGCACTGGGGGACACCATTTCCCAACCCTGGCAGCGTCACCCACCGGGGGGGGGACCCCAAAGGACCACCCAGTGTGTGTGCCACGGGCACTGGGTTCTCACGGGCCGCCCGGACCCAGGGACCCCACTTCTCCACGGCGACCCGCAGAGGACTGGGCACGGGCGGGAGGCGCGCGGAGAGAGGGGCCCGCGACGGGGCAGGCACTGGGGGAGGA
>NW_005357191.1:575793-602419 GCF_000412655.1 Myotis brandtii
AGGCTCCGGGCACGCCCTGCGCAGGGCGTCCCCATCCCTGCCCAACCTGAGCGGCTCCTCTCAGAGGTTGCGCGCCCCAAAGGCCCAACTCGGGGAGACCGATCCCGTGTTTAACATGTTGCTATATTGTTCTTCGTGGCCTTTGGGGCATTGCTTTTCATTTTTTATATATTGCATTAAAATCTATTTATCTTGGTTACTTGGATTTTTGATCCTCAAATGTCCTCCCAGCCCAGCCAGCGAGTCTGGACCCAGCGCCCCTACCGCACCCCAGAGGTCCTGCCCCGCGAGTGCTCGGGCTCAGCGCCAGACCCCTGAGGACAACCACGTGCGCCCCTGCGCTCAACGTGTTCCTGGCCTGGGCCCCTCTGGGCGGCCTGTGGTTCAAGTTGGAAAAATGACAGCTGGGAGAATGTGCAGGCCTCGCCAAAGTGCAAACCAGGCTAGACATCCTGGGTACCCGGCACACCCCTCGCTGCCAGCGTGACCTCGAACCACGGACTTCACTCTCTCTGAGTTGGCCCCTCCTGCATGATGGATGTAACAGTTACCTGCCTGTCAGAGTCGGTGAGTTGCAGGAGGAACAGAGCATGAGAAGCCGCCCAGCACAGCTCTAGACCCAAGGCATGCCTTTTCGGTTTGCCAGGAACTTGGCCTGCTGTTCCTCGCAGCGGTTCTCAACCTGTGGGTCGCGAACAATGAAAATACATCCTGCATATCAGATATTTACATTACGATTCATAACAGTAGCAAAATTACAGTTATGAAGTAGCAACGAAAATAATTTTATGGTTGGGGGTCACCACAACATGAGGAACTGTATTAAAGGGTCGCGGCATTAGGAAGGTTGAGAACCACTGGGCGCGAAACCTGTTCCTGACTCCAGGCCTTTGCCCTGAGGTCCCCCCTGCCTGGCTCCACCTCTGTTGCAGGGAGCCTTCCCTGACCACACTTGATAAATGCCCCTCCCCAATCCCTTTGTTCCCTTCCCTGTTATTTACATCACACCTGGATCTCTACCTAAAATTTTTATTTGTTTTGTATGTGTGTATCTTCCCCTCTCCCTGTGCAGGCAGAAATCTTGTCCACCTTGTTCACTATTTTATACCCAGTGCCTGACACTTCTGTTCTTAACAAATATTTGTTGAATAAAAGCATTAGCATGCAATAAATAATGGGGATTTACAGTAAGCAAGATAACACAATCCATTTCCTTGTAGACTCACAGGGTGGGAAGAGGGCCATTAATTAAAGAATCATTTGAGGGGAGACGTTTCTCCAAGGAAGTGATTTTGAACTGAAATCTGAAGAGGACGAGTAACCAGCTGATGGAAGCATCAGAGAAGTGTTCCAGGTAGAAGGAACAGCATGTGCAAAGGCCCGGAGGAGGACAAACAGGTGTCCTTGCAACTGAACTAGGCACTGTAGCTGGAGCACAGAAAGGAGGAAGCTGACCTCATGGGCACTCTCTCTGAGTTGGCCTCTCCTGCATGATGACAAGAAGGGGCAGAACCTCAGATACACCATGTTAAGATCCATGCCACACTTATCCTAAAAGCAACGGGTAGGCGTTAGACGGTTTACACAAAAGGGTTAACATAATCAGCTTTTTGCCCACCATCTGCTATAGGGCAAGAATGGACCAATGGAGGAGAAATAAAAGGCTGGCACAGTGTCAGAGTGTCAGGAAGTATGCATTTGATAATGCTGTGCCCCTTCCTCTTGTGCAGACCTGTCCAGAGCTGTGGGCTTCCCTCTGACCCCCGGGAGCCCCCAAAGCCACCACAGCTCCAGGCAGGCAGCGTGTGCTGAAAAAGACCTGAAGGGACCATGCTGTCCTCTGGGCTTTAAAGCCTTCATGACACGGGACTTCCGTGTTGGGTATAAAGTCAAAGAGTCATTTCAGTTCTGACTTGCTGGGAGAAAATTAAGACACCTCTTCCCAGAACCACTCATTGTTCCTATGGTATGCCTCCCTCCACCCCTCAAAAAAGCAAGCATCCAGAAATGGAAAGTCAACCTCTGCCTTTTATTAAAATCATTGGAATAGAAAAATCGCCATTTGGCAATCTCCAAAATAATTGATTGAGGCAAGAACCATCAATGAATGCTAAAACTAGTGGTTGGAAGTTTAAGAAGTAACAGAATATTTCCATGGTCTTCAAGTAACTCTTTGAAAAATATTTGTCAATAATAAAAGAAAGAAAAAATGGTAGCTTCATGGAGAAGAAAGCTGGCAGATACCCTTAAATAAGTGATCAAAGTTAGTCCTGAATTCTTTTTTTAATAAAAGACATTAAGGGGACAATTGAAGACTAAAACGGTCTTGTATCAATGTTAATTTTGATTATTGTACTGAGGTGTCAGAGAATGTCCCTGGCTTTAGGAAAGATACATGAACGGAGTATGTAAGGGACAGGGGGCATAATGTCAGCAACTTACTCCCAAATGTTTCAGGAAAAAAAAGAGACAGAGAAAGAGAGAGGACAACGCAGATGTGATCAAAGTGATGAGATGGTGAAAGGAGGAGAGGATGCCGTGGGTTCACTGTACTGTTTGTGCAGCTTCCTGGAGTCATCGTGTCAACATTAAAAACTTAAAAAGTTTAGAAAAACCATTTGGGACTTTTTGTTTTGTTTGTTTTTCTTCTATTGCCTTTGGTTTGAGAGTTAAACGCATTGTGCTCCGATGTATGATCCAGAGAGAGATCGTTTTGTTGCCAGTGGAAATGGGGTCCTTTCACAGAGTCACGAGAAAAGCATTTCTGGGGACCCATGCATAGGAAGTTGCGGTGTCGTGGTAAGATTTATTGGGATAGAAATAGAAGCTGACCCCAGGTTCCAATGTCCATCTCAATCCATCCCGCTGTGGGAAAAAGTCCAGCCTTGTCTTCATCAGGCCTAGAACAAAGGCCAGTGTCCTGCGCCATGCCGAAGCTTAGCTTCTGTCCTTGTCCTTGTCTGGTCTCTTCCCAGCTGCACTCCAGCTGGCACTGCAGCGGCACGGAGCCTGCGCTTGGAGTCACGCAGCTGCAGGCGTGGCCTGCTAGGGCTGCATGGATGCTATGGCGAGAAAACATGGGAACAAATGGGCAAGCGTATGTTATGGGGAGGGAGGGAGGGGGAAGAGAGAGAGAGAGAGACTCTGTAACGCTTGGATTATCTCGGGCTTGAGAAGGACTAGGTGGTTTTTCAAACTAAGTGATCAATTTCCCAATCCTTCCCGGTTGGGTTTGGTCCTCCCCACAATCAACCCACTTCCTAGTTTTCAGGGGTCTGTGTTCCTATCCAGTCCCATCCTTTTTCCAGGCTAAGTTCGCTCCACCCCCTTATGGTGCCATCTTGGTCCTACTGCACAGGCCTCGTAGTAGAAGCACTCCCCCTGTGTCATCTTGGCTTCTATTGGGCATGTGCCCAGCAAAGCAATTTCCCTTTTATTCCTTCCCCCATTGTCTGGGCAAATGGACCAGTTGTATATTGGGGAGACTGAAAAACTGGCTCTTCCTCTCCGTGGAGGTAGGGAGGACACTAATCCCTTGAATTCATGGGTGGGGCGCCCCTGGATGCTGCAGTTTCCTAGCGAAGCAGGCTCACTATCAGTTCAGCTCCTAGCTGGTTGGGGACGGCAATGTCTGATTCTCTTCGCTCCCTTTCTGTGGTCATAGTCAGCTACCTGTGCTAACAATTCCATGTTCATGAACACCAACACCTACTACTCTGCTTTTGTTTCTCCCCATCAAGGAGAGTTTGGGGGCCTCCACCACCACCTTGCTGGGGTCTTGCTTTAGCATGTCCCTTCGGCACAATGTCCCTCCATCCAGCTGCCTTGCATTTCATTAAAGCAGGAAATTTAATGTAAATCCTAACTCCTGTGTTGTCAGGGAAACCTGTTCTAATACATTACATGTGAATAATAGTGTAAAAACCCACTGTCAAGAATTTACAGCAACCCTAGCTGGTTTGGCTCAATGGATTGAGCGTCAGCCTGAGGACTGAAGGGTCCCAGGTTTGATTCTGGTCAAGGGCACATGCCCGGGTTGTGGGCTCAATCCCCAGTGGGGGACATGCAGGAGGCAGCTGATCAATGATTCTCTCTCATCATTGATGTTTCTATCTCTCTCTCCCTCTCCTCTCCTCTATAAATCAATAAAAATATATTTTTTTTAAAAAGAAGAACACAACACAGCTCAGACCAGGAGGACAAAGATGGTTCAATGCTAGGAAGTCTAGTCATTGAGATCCCTGGACTTATAGGTCAAAGGACAGAAGGCTGAGAGGCATGTTCCTACTACTAAAAATTTATTTGATGGCCCTGGCTGGGTGGTTCAGTTGGCTGGAACATTGTCCCATACACCAAAAAATAAAAATAAAAAAGGTTGCGGGTTTGATTCCTGGCCAAGGCATGGGTTCAATCCCCTGTCAGGGCACATATGGGAGACAACTGGTCAATGTTTCTCTCACATTGATGTCTCTCTCTCACCCTTCCTCTCTCTAAAATCAATAAACATATCCTTGGGTGAGGATTTTTAAAAAATAAAAATAAATAAAAATGTATTTAATGAATCTTGTCACTATTCAGAACTGGAACCATAAGATTCCACATTGTGGAAATTTTGTCTTATAATTTCAAAGTAGGGAATATCTCTTTAAGCAAAATACAAATTCAAGTCTAAAAACACTTGACTATGTAAACATTAAGATTATATCAATAGAAAAAAATTGCACAAAAGTCAAAAGTTATTTTTAAAGTGAGAAAAAATATGCAACTTAACAGATAAAAGGTATGTATTATGTTATTATTCATAATATCGACATATATAAAAGCCTAAGTGACCATCATGAACAGTCGACCAAACAACCGGTTGCTATGATGTGCACTGACCACCAGGGGGCAGATGCTCAAAGCAGGAACTGCTCCCTAGTGGTCAGTGCACTCCCACAGCCAATCTCCCATAGCCGGCCAACCTCCCACAGTCCCTCTCCCTGGCCGGCTGGGCACCCTCCTACCCCCTGACCAGCCCCGATCCCTGGCCAGGCTGAGGAACCCCACCTGTGCACGAATTCGTGCACTGGGCCTCTAGTATAATACATAATATTACTTTTTTCCAGTGAGAAAAATAATTAAAGCTCTAGTTTTCCAAAATTTTAATGGCAAAGGATATGAAAAGACAGCTCACAGAAACAGACCGCTGAAAAGAAAAAAAGAGAAGAAATACAAAGGTATTTAAACATAGAAAAGACTGTTGAGCCTTCCCTGTGTCACTGAGTTTGCCAACACTCAGGAAAACAGCACCATGTGGGGTCTGTGAGGAAACAGACCCTCTTGGCATCACTGGTGTAAGCAGTTCAATCCCTGGTAACAAGTCGGCATTGACTTTCAACGTTTAATCGCGTCGACCCTCTTTCCCACTTGTCTCACCTCTGGCGATTTATATGCAGCACAGATACAATCCCATGAGTGTGTAAAGAAGCATGTGCCTGGCTGGTGTGGCTCAGTGGTTGAGTGCCAACCTATGAACCAAGAGGTCGCAGTTCAGCTCCTGGTCAGGGCACATGCCAGGGTTGCAGGCGCCATCCCTGATCGATGGTTCTCTCTCGTCATTGATGTTTCTATCTCTCTCTCCCTCTTCCTTCCTCTCTGAAATCAATAAAAAAATTTTTTTAAAGAAGTATTCACAAGGATATTCAATGTAAATAACTTTTTTCCCAAGAAACAGGGAAACCTATACATTCGCCTCAAAAACTACCTAATCAATTCAAATATTTCAAATTTTGCTTGTTCTTTCACTCTTTCTTCTCTGATACCCCTCACCTATGATGTGTATAGTCTTATAGTAATGGGCAATATTTTCATATTTTTCATAGATTCTTTTCCCTTTTTGAAATTTTGAAAATACAAAGCCAGGCTGTGAAATTGGTATAAGAAAATGGACATCTTGAACTTGTAAAAACAGTAGAATGGTGTTTACCAGAGGTTGAGGGTGGAATTGGGGAGACATTGTTGAAGATCACAACTTCTAATTAGTAGATAAATCCAGAGACCTAATGAGCCATTAGGATTATAACCATTGTGATTATAGTCCTTAATACTACAGTATCAACTTCAAAGTTGCTCAGAGACAACATCTTAACTGTTCTCAACACACACAAAAAGAAATGATAAATATGTGACATGGTTGTGGTGTTGGCTAACACTGCTGTAGTCATCTGCAATATATAAATGTATCAAACCAACACACTGTAAATCTTAAAGGTGCACAGTGCTATATGTCCATTACATCACAATTTTTTTAAAAGAAAAAATACAGGCATCTTATACTTACACAGCTGGATGTCCGTCCATCCTCCTCCCCACAGTGCTATATTTCAACACTTCCATGGAGCTTTGTTACTCTTAAAATATACACTTCAGCCCTGCTGGCGTGGCTCAGTGGTTGAGTGTCGACCTATGAACCAGGAGATCACAGTTCTATTCCCAGTCAGGGCATATGTCCAGTTGTAGGTTAGATCCCCAGCGTGGGGCGTGTGTAGGAGGCCGCCAATCAAGGATTCTCTCTCATCATTGATGTTTCTATCTCCCTTCCTCTCTGAAATCTAATAAAAAATATTTTAAAAATAAAATATCCACTTCTGACCCTTATTCAAATACTTTGGGTTATTGTTGTTGTTTGATTATTTTTATTGTAGTAAAATACATATAATATAGAATTTGCCATTTTAAAGTGTGCAATTCAGTGACGTTCAACACACGATGTTGTGCAACTATTACCATGATCTAGTTCCAAAATTTTTTCATCGCCCCAAATGGAAACTCCATTCCCATTAAGCAAACACTCCTCATTCCCCCTCCCCTCAACCCCTGGCAACTACTAACCTACTTTCTATCTTGATGGACTTGCCTATTCTAGATGTTTCCTATGAATGGAATCATACAAGATGGTGCCCTTTGTGACTGGCTGGTTTCACTCCTCAGCATAATGTTTTCAAGGTCCAGCCATAGTCTGTAGGTGGATTAGTACTTCATTCTTTTTTATGGCTGAATGACATTCCATTATCCATTTGGACTTTGGATTATCAGAGCTGTACCTGTCTCCTATCCTGAACCCACACTTTCTTTTTTTATTTTTTAAAATATATTTTTATGGATTTCAGAGAGAAAGGGAGAGGAAGATAGAAATATCAATGATGAGAGAAAATGAGAATCATTGATCGGCTGCCTCCTGCATGTCCCCCACTGGGGATCGAGCCCGCAACCCGGGCATGTGCACTTGACCAGAAGCAAATCTGGGATCCACAGACGCACACTCTATCCACTGAGCCCAACTGGCTAGGCCTGGAACCCACACTTTCTGAAGCCTGCAGGGTGGCTGAGGTGCAGCCCAGGGGGCGCTGGGGTGATGGGTTTCTTCTGTTTTCTGATGCTGCTGAGGCCACTATCAAAACTGAGGCTTCGTCATAAGTTTCAGATAATTTAGATAGCAACTAAACTCATCGGATAAAAATAGTTCTGTTGAGAACTATTTATTTGTATCTGAATAGGATAAAAATATTAAGGAAGTACCACCAACTTATCAGAAGATACAACTATTGTAGTTTGCCTCTATTTCTGCCTACTCACCATCCCCATCGCCCTAACCCTGGCCCAGTATAGTTTTTAAGAAAGATAAAAGATGTAATGAAGCCCTTGAAAAAATTTTCTATTTCTCCAAAGCATTTCTTTTCTTAGTAACAATGTACAGGACCCTTTCCTACTGGCTGAGAGTAACAGATACCCAAATCTAGGTAGAAAAGTATTATGTAAAAATGTACAATTAAAGGAAAACTGTTTTCTTATTCTTCTTTTTTATTAAATTTATTGGGGTGACATTGATCAACATGATCATATAGGTTTCAGGTGTGGGTTTCTATGTTACAAGATCTGTATATTGTACCCTGTGCCTGCCACCCAAAGTCAAATCTCTCCTGTCAGCATATATTAGGACCTCCTTCTCCCCCACCCCTTCCCTCTGGTTATCCCACTGCTGTCTGTTCACGAGTTTCAGTTTTATATCCCACATATGAATGAACTCATATGGTTCTGAGCTTTTTCTGACTGACTTATTCCACTTAGCATAATGGTCCATCCCTGTTGTTGCAAATGGCTCTATTTCATCCTTTCTTATAGCTGAGCAGTATTCCATTGTGTGTATGGACCACATCTTTATCCAGTCCTCTATCACGGGACACTTTGGTTGTTTCCATGTCTTGGCCACACGAATAATGCTGCAATGAACATAGGGGCGTATATATCTTTGCAAATACATGATTTCGAGTTTTTTGGATATATACCCAGGAGTGGGGTTGCTGGGTCATATGGTAGCTCTATTCTTAATTGTTTGAGGAATCGCCAGACTGCTTTCCATAGTGGTTGTACCAGTCTACATTCCCACCAGTAGTGAATGAGGGTTCCCTTTTTTCCACAACCTCTCCAACACTTGTTATTGCTTGTATTGTTGATAATGGCCACTCTAACAGGTGTGAGGTGGTAGCTCGTTGTAGTTTTGATTTGCATTTCCCTAATTGCCAGGAGGTTGAACATGTCTTCATGTATCTATAGGCTGTTCGTATGTCTTCTTGGGAGAGGTCTATTTTCAGGTCCTCTGCCCACTTTTTGATTGGGTTGTTTGTTTGTTTGGTGTTGAGTTTTATGAGTTATTTATATGTTCTGGAAACTGAACCTTTGTGGGAGCTACTGTTTGCAAATATCATATCCCGTCTGGTTGGCTGCCTATTTGTTTTGTTGTCAGTTCCTGTTGCTGTGCAGAAGCTTTTTAGTTTGATATAGTCCCATTCATTTATTTTTGCCTTTACGTGTTTTGGGGTCAAGTTCATAAAATGTTCTCTATGACTAAGGTCCATAAGTTTGATAACTATATTTTCTTTTATGTCACTTATTGTTTCAAGTCTTATATTTAGGTCTTTGATGCATTTTGAATTAATTTTTGTACATGGGGACAAACTGTAATCCAGTTTCATTCGTTTTCATGTGGTTTTCCAGTTTCCCCAGCACCATTTGTTGAAGAGACTATCTTCACTTCATTGTGTATTTCTGGCTCATTTGTCAAAAATTATCTGTCCACATACATGTGATTTTATAGCTGGGCTCTTTATTTTGTTCCATTGATCTGTGTGTCCATTTCTCTGCCAATACCATGCTGTTTTGATTATCATAGCTCTGTAGTATAATTTGAAGTCAGGCAGTGAGATAACTCCAGCTTTGTTCTTTTCTCTCAGGATTGCTTTGGCTATTTGGGGTCTTTTGCGGTTCCATACAAATCTGATGTTTCTTGTTTTATTTATTTTAAAAATGACATTGGGATTTTGATGGGGATTGCATTAAATCTGTATATTGCTTTGGGTAATATGGCCATTTTAACTATGTTGATTCTTCCAATCCATGAACATGGGATATTTTTCCATTTTGTTGTGTTTTTTTCAATCTCTGTTAATAATGCTTTGTAAATTTCAGTATATAGGTCTTTCACATTCTTTGTTAGATTTATTCCTAGATTTTATTCTTTTGGATGCAATTGCAAAAGGAATTGCTTTTTTCATTCCTTTTTCTGAAGTTTTGTTGTTAGTACACAGGAAGGCAATAGAATTTTGCACATTGATTTTGTATCCTGCAACTTGACTGTATTTGTTTATTGTTTCTAATAGTTTTTTGGTGGAGTCTTTAGGGTTTTCTATGTACAGAATCATGTGGTCTGTAAAAAGTGACAGTTTTCCTTCTTCCTTCCCTATTTGGATGCCTTTTATTTCTTTCTCTTGCCTTATTGCTCTGGCTAGGACTTCCAGCACTATGTGGAATAGGAGTGGTGAGAGTGGACATCCTTGTCTTGTTCCTGATCTTAGAGGAGAAGCTTTCAGCTTTTCACCATTAAGTATGATATTATCTGAGGGTTTATCATATATAGCTTTTATTATGTTGAGGTACTTTCCTTTTATTCCTATTTTATTGAGTAGTTTAATCATAAATGGATGTTGTATCTTGTCAAATGCTTAGAAAAGGGAAATATCATCTATTGACAAGATCATATGATTTTTATCCTTTCTTTTTTAAATATTTTTAAATGTATTTTTATTGATTTCAGAGAGGAAGGGAAAGGGAGAGAGAGTTAGAAACATCAATGATGAGAGAGAATCATTGATTGGCTGCCTCTTGCACGCCCCCTACTAGGGATTGAGCCTGCAACCCAAGCATGTGCCCTTGACTGTGATTGAACCCGGGACCCTTGAGTCCAAAGGCCGAGGCTTTATCCAGTGAGCTAGACCAGCTAGGGCTTTATCCTTTCTTTTGTTAATTGATTGATCTGTACATTGATTGATTTGCATATGTTGAATGATCCTTGTGCCGCTTGGAATGAACCCCATTTGATCGTGATGTATTATTTTTTGATGTACTGTTGTATTCGATTTGCTAGTATTTTGTTTAGGATTTTTGCATCTGTACTCATCAGAGATATTGGTCTATAGTTTTCTTTCTTTGTGTTATCTTTGCCAGGTTTTGGTATCAGGATTATATTGGCCTCATAGAATGTGTTAGGAAGTTTTGCCTCTTCTTCAATTTTTTGGAAGAGTTTGAGAAGGACAGGTTTTAAATCTTCTTTGAACATTTAGTAGAATTCGCTGGTGAAGCCATCTGGTCCTGGACTTTTATTTTTGGGGAGGTTTTGATGGTTGTTTCAATCCCCTCACTACTGATCAGTCTATTTCGATTTTCCAGTTCTTCATGATTTAGTCTAGGAAGGCTATATGTTTCTAGGAACTTATCCATTTCTTCTAAGTTATTGAATTTGGTGGCATATAGTCTTTCATAATATTCTAGTATGATCCTTTGTATATCTGTGATGTCTGTGGTGACTTCTCCTCTCTCGCTTCTGATTTTGTTTATATGGGTCTTTCCCTTTTTTCCTTAGTGAGTTTAGCCAGGATTTTGTCAATTTTCTTAATCTTCTCAAAGAACCAGATCTTTGTTTTATGAATTTTTTGTATAGCCTTTTTGTTCTCCATTTCATTCAATTCTGCTCTAATTTTTATTATTTCCTTTCTTCTGCTGACTTTGGGTTGCCTTTGTTCTTCCTTTTCTAGTTCTTTAAGATGTGATGTTAGTTTGTTTACTTGGGATTTCTCTTATTTCTTGAGATAAGCCTGTAATGACATAAACTTCCCTCTTATTACTGCTTTCACTACATCCCAGAAGTTTCAATATGTTGTGTAGTCATTCTCATTTGTCTCTATATATTTTTATCTTGTCTTTTTTTTATATATATATTTTATTGATTTTTTTTACAGAGAGGAAGGGAGAGGGATAGAGAGTTAGAAACATCGATGAGAGAGAAACATCGATTAGCTGCCTCCTGCACACCCTCAACTGGGGATGTGCCTGCAACCAAGGTACATGCCCTTGACCGGAATCGAACTTGGGACCCTTGAGTCCGCAGGCTGACGCTCTATCCACTGAGCCAAACCGGTTAGGGCTTTATCTTGTCTTTTATTTCTTCTTTGACCCAGTCATTTTTTAGTAGTGTGTTGTTTAATCTCCACATATTTGTGAGTGGCTTTACTTCCTTTTTGCAGTTGATTTTTAATTTCACAGCATCGTGATCAGATGTAATTTCAATCTTCTTGACTTTGTTGAGCCTAGTTTTGTGACCCAACATATGATCTATCCTTGAGAATGTTCCACGTGTACTGGAGAAGAATGTATAATCTGGTATTCTGTGATGAAAGGTTCTGTAAATATCAATTATGTCCATTTGGTCTAGTGTTTCATTTAAGGCAGATATTTCTTTATTGATTTTCTGTTTGGTTGATCTGTCTAGAGCTGTTAATGGAATATTAAGGTTCCCAACAATGACTGTGTTTTGTTCTGTTTCTCCCTTTAGTTCTGTGAGTAGTTGTTTTATATATTTCAGTGCTTCTGGTTGGGTGCATATATGTTAAAAAGTGTTATGTTTTCTTGATGTAGTGTTCCCTTTATCATTATAAAGTGTCCATCTTTGTCTCTTGTTATCTTGACATCTATTTTGTCAGATATAAGTATGGCTACACCTGCTTTTCTGTGGATGTTATTTGCTTGGAAATCATTTTCCATCCTTTTACTTTGAATCTACCTTTGCAGTTTAGATGTAGCTCATGTAGGCAGCATACCAGTATGTTGGTTTTTGTTTTTTGATCCACTCTGCTATTCTGTGCCTCTTTGTTGGTAAAATCAGACCATTTACATTTAGGGTAATTATTTATATATGAGGATTTCTATAGCCATTTTATCTTTTGTTTTCTGGTAGCTCTGTGCCTCCATTCATTCTTTTCCTTTGTGTTTCTGTCTGTTGTTTTTGTTGGGTGGTATTCCATACTTCTTTCCTCTGTGTCCCCTTTTTTTAAGCTATGTATCCTGGTTTGGGGATTATGTGTGTGGTTACCATTAGGTTTATCTATATATAAAAGTCTAATATGCAAGTTGACCCCTAAGGAGTTCAACTAGGAGACCAGGAGTTCAATCGCTTGCTATGACGTGTGCTGACCACCAGGGGTCAGCACGGTATGAAGGAAGGTCCCAGCCGGCAGCCAGGGAAGGGAGGCCCTAGCTGGCAGCTAGAAGGAAGGCCCCGATTGGCCGCAATCACCGGCCAGGCCTCGGGACCCTACCTGTGCACAAATTTTGTGCACCAGGTTTCTAGTAAAAAATAAAGTTGCATATATACAGTAGTTTTTTTTTCTTTTGAGTACATCTTATCTTCATACTCCTTTGCCAATTCAAACCTTCCTCCCCAGCCCACACCCCCTGTTTTTGTTGTCACAAATTATCCCTGTTTATGCTCTAAGTTTTCTGGTGATCTTACTCTTCATGTTGTGACCTTATGTTCTTTGTTTCAGGTAGAATAATTCCCTTACAATGGAGGTTTTCTGATGATAAAATCCCTCACCTTCTATATGTCCAGGAATGTCTTCATTGCTCTTTCATAGATAAAGGATAATTTTGCTAGATATATTATTCATGGCTGGTAATTTCTCTCTTCCTGACATTTGAATATTTGGTTCCACTCTCTTCTGGCTTGTAGAGTTTCTGCTGAGAAGTCGGATGAAATTCTGGTGGGTTTTCCTTTGTAGGTCACTTCCTTCTTTTCCCTGGCAGCTTTGAGAATTTTTTCTTTCTCATTATTTTTTGACAGTTTTAATACCCAATGCCTTGGAGAGGGCCTCTTTGGATTGAGGTAACTAAGGATCCTGTTTGCTTCTTGGATTTGAGGATCTAGTTCTTTCCATAGGTTTGAGAAGTTCTCATCCACTATTTGCTTGAATAGACTCTCTGTTCCCTGCTCCCTCTCTTTCTCCTCCAGAATGCTTATAATTCTAATATTGCTTCTAAATAAGCATCAAGCCCTAACTGGTTTGGCTCAGTGGATGGAGCATTGGCCTGCGGACTGCAGGGTCCCAGGTTCGATTCCAGTCAAGGGCATGTACCGTGGTTGTGGGCACATCCCAAGTAGGAGGTGTGCAGGAGGCAGCTGATTGATGTTTCTCTCTCACTGATGTTTCTAACTCTCTATACCTCTCCCTTCCTCTCTGTAAAAAATCAATAAAATATATTTTTTTAAATAAGCATCAAGAAAAGTGATCTGGAAAAGAAGGGTAATTGGGAAAGGCAATAACATTCCCAGATATAAAAATATTTAAATCTTGTAAAGCTAAAATAAATGTAAATAGGCACAAGGATAGGCAGGTGAAACAGTATATCAGTAATATACCCCAGTTTTTAGTAATTTATTTTTTTAAGTATGTGGAGCTTAATTGAATTTATTGGTTAATAAAATTATATAGGTTTGACGTGTACAATTCTATAATGCATCATCTGTGTATAGTGTTGTGCTCACCACCCAAAGTCAAGTCTTCTTCCATCACCAATTATCCCCTCCTTACCCTCTTCCACCTCCCTCCACCCCCTTTCCTTCCGCTAATCACCATGCTGTGTGTATATGAGAAGTTTGTTGTTTGTTTTTTGCTTACTCCTTTCACCTTTTTCACCCAGCACAACAACGCCCATCCCATCTGACAACTGTCAGCCTCTTCTCTGTATCTACGAGTCTATTTCTATAATGTTTGTTAGTTTATTTTGTTCATTGCATTGCACATGTAAGTGAAATTCTCTGGTACTTGTCTTTCTCTGACTGGCTTATTTAACTTAGCATAATACTCTCCAGATCCATTCATGCTGTTGCAAAAGGTAAGATTTTCTTCTTTTGTACAACTGAGTAGTATTCCATTGCATAAATGTACTACAGCATTTTTATCCACTCATCTCCTGATGGGCACTTGGGCTGCTTCCAAATCTTAGCTATCTATAATAATAAAAGCGTAATATGCTAATTAGACCAGATGTCCTTCTGGACGTCCTTCTGGACATCCTTCTGGACGAAGTGGGGGCTGCGAGGTCCGAGGCGGTTGCCACAGCAGGTGGGGGCCAAGGCAGCTGCGGCAGCGGGGGCTGAGCCCCTTGCATGAATTCTGTGTATCAGCCTGTAGTCTATATATATAAAAGCCTAAGTGACTGTTCAAACATTTGACCGGTGTCTATGATGCACACTGGGGGAGGAGGGAGGGCGGGAAGAGATTAGCCAAAGATCTTATATGCATACTAGAGGGTGAGGTCCCTCAGCCTGGCCTGTGGGGATTGGGCCGAAACCAGCAGTCTGACATCCCCCAGGGGGTCCCAGATTGCAAGAGGGCTCAGGCCAGGCCGAGGGACCCCACCAGTGCATGAATCCGTGCACCAGGCCTCTAGTTGTAAATACTGCTGCAATGAACACAGGGGTACATATATTCTTTTGAATTGTGTTTTGGGTTTATTCAGATATATTCCTAAAAGTGGAATTGCTGGGTCATAAAGCAGTTCAATTTTTAATTTTTTGAGATAATTTCATACCGCTTTCCATTGTGGCTACACCAATCTGCATTCCCTCCAACAGTGCACAAAGATTTCCTTTACTCTACATCTTAACCAACACTTGTTGTTTGTTGATTTATTAATGATAGCCATTCTGGCAGGTGTGAGTGGATATCTCATTGTGGTTTTAACTTGCATTTCTCTAATAATTAGTGACCTTGAGCATTTTTTCATATGTCTATTGACCATCTGTATGCCCTATTTAGAGAAGTGTCTATTCAAATCCTTTGCCCATTTTTTAATTGGATTGTTTGGATTTTTTGGTGTTGAGTTTTATAAGTTCTTTATACAATTTGGTTATTAATCCCTTATCAGATGTATCATTGGAAAATATGTTCTCCCATTCAGTGGATTGTCTTTTCATTTTCAAAGTGGGTTAGCTTCCTTTGCTGTGAAAAAATTTTAGTTTGATGTAGTCCTATTTGTTTATTTTTTGTTTTGTTTTCATTGCCTGAGGAAATGTATCAGAAAAAATATGGCTACAAATATCCTAGATTTTACTGCCTATGTTTTCTTCTAGGATTTCTATATTGCAAATCTAACATTTGAGTCTTCAATCCATTGTGAGTTAATTCTTATAAGAAGGTGGTCTAGTTTCACCTTTTTTTGCACATATCTGTCTAAATTTTCCAGCACCATTTATTGAATAGACTATCTTTACTCCATTGTATGTTTTTGCCTCCTTTGTCAAATACTAATTGACTATAAAGGCATGGGTTTATTTATGAGCTCTCTATTCTGTTCCATTGATCTATATGTTGGTTTTTATCCCAGTATCATACTGTTTTGGTTACCGTGGTCTTGCAGTATAGTTTGATATCAAATCACATGATTCCTCCAACTTTGTTCTTTCTCAAGATTGCTGTAGCTATTTGGGGTCTTTGTGGTTCCATATAAATTTTTGGAATATTTGTTCTAGTTCTGTGAAATCAACATTGGAATCTTGATAGATATTGCTTTGAATCTATAGGATGCTTTGGATAGTATGGACATTTTAATTATTGTAATTCTTCCTATTGATGAACATGAATTTTCTTCGATTTTGTTATATAGTGTCTTATAATTTTTTCCAAGTACATGTCTATTATATCCTTGGTTAAATTTATTCTTAAGTATTTTATTTTTCTTGATGCAACTGTTTTCTTAGTTTCCCATTCTGATAGTTTATTATTGGTGTATGAAAATGCAACTGGTTTCTGGACATTTATTTTGTATCCTGCTGCTTTGCTGAATTCATTTATCAGTTCTAGTAGTTTTTGAGTGAAAACTTTAGGTATCTCCATATATAGTATCATGCCATATGCAAATAATGACAGTTGTACTTCTTCCTTTCCAATTTAGATGCCTTCTATTTCCTCTTCTTGGCTAGGACTTCCAGTACTATGCTGAATAAGAGTGGTAAAAGGGGACATCCCCGTCTTGCTCCCAATCTTAAGAAAACACTTTTAGTTTTTGCCTATAGAGTATGATGCTGGCTGTGGGTTTGTCATACATGGCCTTTATTATGTTGAGGTATGTTGCCTCTATTTCCATTTTTCTGAGAGTTTTTATCATAAATCAATGCTGGATTTTATAAAATGATTTTACTGGATCTATTGATACTATCATGTGGTTAATATTCTTCCTTCTGTTTCTGGGGTTTATCACATTTCTTGATTTCAGAATATTGTATCAAACTTGCATCTCTGGAATAAATTCCACTTAAACATGGTGTGTGATCTTTTTAATGTATTGCTGGATTCAGTTTGTTAATATTTTGTTGGAGATATTAGCATCTATGTTTATTAGGGATATTAACCTATAAATTTCATTCTTTGCAGAATCTTTATCTGGTTTTTAAATTAGCATAATGCTGACCTTGTAAAATGAGCATAGGAATCTTCCCTCCTCTTCAAATTTTTTGGAATAGTTTGAGAAGAATAATTGTTAGTTCTTTGAAAGTTTGGTAACATTGTTTTGTGAAGTCATCCAGTCCAGAACTTTTGTTTGTTGCTAGTTCTTTAAAATTATTACTTTAATTTCATTAGTTGTAATCTGTCCATTCCGATTTTCTGATTCTTCTTTTTTTAAAAAAAAAACATATTTTATTGATTTTTTACAGAGAAGAAGGGAGAGGGATAGAGAGTTAGAAACATCGATGAGAAAGAAACATCAATCAGCTGCCTCCTGCACACCCCCCACTGGGGATGTGCCCGCACCAAGGTACATGCCCTTGACCGAAATTGAACCTGGGACCCTTCGGTCCGCAGGCTGACGGTCCATCCACTGAGCCAAACCGGTTAGGGCTTTCTGATTCTTCTTGATTCAGTTTTGGAAGATTGTATGTTTCTAGGAATTTATCCATTTCTTCCAGATTGTCCAGTTCATTGGCATATAGTTGTTTGTAACAGTTCCTTACAATCCTTTGTATTTCTGTACTGTCAGTTGTTACTTCTCCCCTTTTATTTCTGATTGTATCTATTTTGGGTCCTCTCTTTTCCTTGATGAATCTGGTTAAAGATCTGTCCATCTTGTTTATCTTTTCAAAGAAAGAGACCTTAATTACATTGATTTTTATATTGTTTGTGAGACTGTTTTGTTTTTTCTGCTCTGATCTTCATTATTTCCTTTCTTCTACTCATGTTAGGCTTGTTTGCTGTCCCTTATCTGGTCCCTTTAAGTGTAAAGTTAGACTGTGTATTTGAGATTTTTCTTTTCTCTTGAGGTAGGCCTGTAATGGTATCAATTTCCCTCTTAGAACTGCTTTTGCTCTGTCCCATAGATTTGGGATTGTTGTGTTCTCATTTTCATTTGTTTCAAAGTATCTTTTGATTTCTTCCCTGATCTCATTGCTAACCCTTTTATTGTTTAGTAACATGTTATTTAGCATCCATGTCTTTGTGTGTTTTTCAGTTTTTCTCTTCTTGTGATTGACTTCTAGTTTCATAGCATTGTGGTCAGAGATGCTTGACATGATTTCAATCTTCTTAAATTTATTGAGACTTGTTTTGCGTCCTTGCATGTGGTCTATCCTAGAAAGTGTTCCATGTGCACTTGTAAAGAATGTGTATTCTGCTGCTTTGGGGGTAAAATGTTCTGAAGATGTCAATCAAATCCAACTGATCTAGTGTGTCATTTATGGCCGCTGTTTCATTGTTGACTTTCTGTCTGGAACTTCTATCCATGGTAGTCAATGAATGTTAAAATACCCTACTATGACTATATTACTGTCAATTTCTCCCTTTATGTCCATCAAGATTTAATTTATATATTTAGGTGCTCCTAGGTTGGGTGCATAAATGTTTACAGGGGTTATACCCTCTTGTTGGATTGCCCCCTTTATCATTATGTAGTGTTCTTCTTTGCCTCTTACTATAGCCTTTGTTTTAAAGTCCTTTTTGTCAGATGTAAGTATTGTTATCACAGTATTTTTTTTCATTTCATTTGCATGAAATATTGTTTACCACCCCTTTACTTTTAGTCTGTGTGTACCTTTCATTCTGAGATGGGTCTCTTGAAGACGGCATATTCATGGTCTTGTTTTCTTGTCCATTCAGTTACCTATGGAGCATTTATGCCATTTACATTTAAAGTGATTATTGATAGGTACATATTTATTGCCACTATATTCTTTTAACTATGTTCCTCCTCCTCCTCCTCCTCCTCCTCCTCCTCCTCCTTCCTTTTCTTCCTCTTCTTCTTCAACCCTTTAACATTTCTTATAATACTGTTTGGGGTGGTTTTTTTTGGTAACAAACTTCTTTAGTTTTTTCTTATGTGGGAAGCTCTTTACTTCTTCAATTTTTTATTATTGTTATTAATCATCACCTGAAGATATTTTTTACATTGATTTGTAAAGATTGGAAGGGAGGGAGGGAGGGGGGAGATATAAAGAAAGAGAGAGAAACGTTGATATACAAAAAACACATTAATCAGTTGTCTCCCACGTACACCCTGACCAGGGCCAGGATCAAACCTGCAACCAAGGTACATGCCCTTGACCAGGAATTGAACCCGAGAACCTTTCGGGTGTTAGTCAATGCTCTGACCACTTAGCAACACCAGCCAGGTTCTCCTTCCATTTTTAATTAAAGACTTGCTGGGCAAAGTAGTCTGGGTTGCAGGTCCTTGCTCTTCACCACTTTGAATATTTCATGCCAATCCTTCTGGCCTGAAATGTTTCTGTGAGAAATCAGCTGACAGTTTTATGGGAGCTCCCTTGTAGGTAAATACTGCCTTTCTCTTGTTGCTTTTAAGATATCTCTCTTCTTTTCATGAGCCTAGCATTAGCCTAATTCCAAAACTAGATAAAGACACTACAAAGAAAGAGAATTAGAAGCCAATACCCCTGATGGACATAGATGCTAAAACCCTCAACTAGCCCTAGCTGGTTTGGCTCAGTGGATAGAGCACTGGTCTGCGGATTGAAAGATCCTGGGTTTGATTCCAGTCAAGGGCACGTGCCTGGGTTGCGGGCTTGATCCCCAGTAGGGCACGTGCAGGAGGCAGCCGATCAATGATTCTCTCTCATCATTGATGTTTCTCTCTCTCTCTCCCCCTCCCTTCCTCTCTGAAATCAATAAAAATATATATTTTTAAAACCCTCAAGAAAATATTAGCAAATTGGATTCAGCAATACATTAAAAAGATCATACACCATGACCAAGTGGGATTTATTCCAGGAATGCAAGGCTGGTACAATATTCACAAGTCAATAAACGTGATACATCACATAACAAATTAGAAGACAAAAATCACATGATCATATCAATAGACACAGAAAAACCATTCAACAAAATCCAACACCCTTTTTTAATAAAAACTCTCAGCAAAGTGGAAATGGAGGAAGCATATCTCAACATAATAAAGGGCATATATGACAAGCATACAGTGAACATCATACTCAATGGCAAAATCTAAAACCATTTCCTCTAGGAACAGGAACAAGACAGGGATGTCCGCTTTCACCACTCTTTTCAACATAATACTGCAAGTGCTAGCCACAGCAATCAGACAAGAAGAAAAAATAAAGGGCATCCAACTTGGAAAGGAGGAAGTAAAACTCTCATTATTCACAGATGACACAATATTGTATATAGAAAACCATAAAGACTCCAAGAAAAAAATTACTTGATTTAATAAATGAATTAGGCAGTGTAGAAGAATATAAAATTAACACCCAGGATGAAATTGCCATTATTCACCAATAATGAAATCTCAGAAAGAGAAACTAAAAATGCAATCCCATTTACCATTGCAAGAAAAATTAAGATACTTAGGAATAAACTTAACCAAGGAGGTAAAAGACCTATACTCAGAAAACTGCAGGACACTGAAAAAAAGAGATAGAATAAGATATAAACAAGTGGAAGAATATACTGTGTTCGTGGATTGGTGGAATCAACATCATTAAAATGTCCATACTACCCAAAGCAATCTATAGATGCAGTGCAATCCCTATTAAAATACAAATGGCATATTTCACAGATCTAGAATAAATACTCCAAAAATTTTATGTAGACCCAAACAGCTGCGGCAATCTTAAGAAAGACGAACAAGGTTGGAGGGATCACAATACCAGGTATCAAGCTATACTACAAAGCCATTGTCATCAAAACATCCTGGTACTGGCACACGAACAGGTATATAGATCAATGGAACAGAACAGAGATCCCAGAAATAGACCCAAGCCATTATACTCAATTAATATTTGACAAAGAAGGCAAGAGCTTTAATGGAGGAAAGACAGTCTCTTCAATAAATGGTGTTGGGAAAATTGGACAGGTACATACAAAAAAATGAAACTAGACCACCAACTTACATCATGAACAAGAATAAACTCAAAATGGATAAAATATTTAAATGTAAGTCATGAAACCATAAAAATTTTGGAAAAACCATAGGCAGCAAAATCTCAGACATCTCTCCTAGCAATATGCTTATGGATACATCTCCTAGGGCAAAGGAAACTAAGGAGAAAATAAACAAATGGGACTGCATCAAAATAAAAAGCTTCTGCACAGCAAAAGAAACCATCAACAAAACGAAAAGGGAGCCCACTGTATGAGAGAACATATTTGCCAATGATACATCTAATACGGGGTTAATTTCCAAAATATATAAGGAACTCATACAACTTAACAAAAGGAAGACAAACAGTCCAATTAAAAAATGGGCAAAGGACCTAAATAGACACTTCTCCAAAGCGGACATACAGATGGCCAAGAGACATATGAAAAAATGCTCAAAGTCACTGATCCTCAGAGAGATGCAAATTAAAAAGACAATGAGGTATCACCTCACACCTGTCAGAATGGCTACCATCAACACATCAACAAATGACAGGTGCTGAGGAGGATGTGGAGAAAAGGGAACCCTAGTTCACTGCTGGTAAAAATGCAGATTGGTGCAGCCATTATGGAAAACAGTATGGTGTTTCTTCAAAAAATTAAAAATGGAACTGCCGTTTGACCCAGTGATCCCACTTCTAGGAATATATTCTAAGAAACCCGAAACAACATTCAGAAAGAATGTATGCGCCCCTATGTTCATAGCAGCACAATTTACAATAGCTAAGATCTGGAAACAGCCCAAGTGCCCATCAGTAGATGAGTGGATGAAAAAGCTGTGGTATATTTACACCCTGGAATACTATGCAGCTATAAAAAAGAAGGATATATTACCCTTTGAGATAGCATGGAGGGACCTGGATATTATTATGCTAAGCAAAATAAGCCAGTCAGAGAAATATAAATATCACATGATCTCAATCATATGTGGGATCAAATGAAGAAAATAAACTGAAGAACAAAACTGATCCAGAAACAGAAGCATGGAACAGACTGACAAATCTCAGAGGGAAGGCGGGGGTGGGGAGGGTGGAGAAAGATTAACCGGGGAACCTATATAAATATATGTAGAGCCCGTGGACACTGACAATAGAGTGGTGAAGGCCTGGGAGGGGTGGGTGCAGGTGGAGGGAGTCAATGGGGAAAAAAGGGAGGACATCTGTAATACTTTCAAAAATAAATATAATTTTTTAAAAATATATTATCTTTTTCTTAATCCTCACCAAGGACGTGTTTTTTGTTGATTCTAAAGAGAAAGAAATGGGGAGGGAGGAAGAGGGAAACAGAGAAACATTGATGTGAGAGAGATAAATCGATCAGTTGCCTCCCATATGCTCTCCAACCGGTGATCGAACCTGCAACCTGGGTATGTACCCAGACTGGGAATTGAACCCATAACCCTTTGGTGCACAGAACAACGCTCTAATCAAGTGAGCCGCACCAGCCAGGGCAAGATTCTCTCTTTGTCTGTAACCTTTGCCTTTTTAATTATGATGTGACTTGATGTGGGCCTTTTGGTTTCATCTTCTTTGGGGACTCTGCACTTCCTGAACTTGTGTGTCTTTTTCTGGTTAGGGAAGTTTTCTGTCATTATTTCTTCAAGTAAATTCTCAATTCCTTATTCTCTCTCTTCCCTTCTTGTACCCTTATTATGGGGCTGTTGGTACACTTCATGTTGCCCCAAAAGTCCCCTAAACTATCCTCATTTTTCCCATCCAAGTACTAACCAGGCCCGACCCTGCTTAGCTTCCGAGATCAGACGAGATCGGGCGCGTTCAGGGTGGTATGGCCGTAGACTATGCTCATTTTTAAAAAGTCTTTTATTTTGCCATTCTGGGTGTTTTCTGCTACCTTGTCTTCCAAATTGCTGATTCAATCCTCTGCTTCATCCAACCTACTGTTTATTCCTTCTAGTGTATTCTTTATTTTGGACATTGTATTCGTCATTTCTGACCAGATCTTTTTAATGGTTTCTATGTCCTTTTTTGTGCTCTTGCATTCCTCACTAAGTTCCTTGAGCATCCTTATAACCATTCTTTTGAACTCTATCTCTGCTTGCCTCCATTTCACTTAGCTCTTTTTCTGAAGCTTTCTCCTGTTCTTTTTTTTGAGGCACGTTTCTTTCCATTTTGGCTTCCTCTTTCTGTAGGTAGATCTGCTATGGCTCCCAGTGTTTGTAGGGTGGCCTTATGTAGTATGTGTCCTGCGGGAACCTGCTGTGTAGTCTACTTGACCACCTGAGCTGGTGTTTCACAAATGTCCCTTGAAGAGATTATGTGGGCCCTCTTGTAATTGAGACTTGATTGCTATTGGCCCATTCATGGGTGGTCTCCACCCTCAGGCTGGCTGGATATGAGAATCAACCCTGACCACAGTGTATGAGCTGCTGTGCAGTGCTGATCACACAGAGTGAAATTCTCCTCTGCCGGGGCTGGTGCCTGCCAAGATCTCCCTTCGGATAGGCCACTTGCAAGGTTAACTGGATCCTGCTCTGATACTGTCTGAATCTGGCCACTGGATGTGTGATTCTGGGCCACTTGGGAGGGACTGTGGCACAGTCCAATGTCAGATGCTGCCTGTGACTGGGCCTGAGCAACCTGTTTGGAGCAACAAAGGGATCTACAGTTTGTGGCTGCCTCTCTGGGTGTGTGTGGTAGAACCCACCTGTGCACTAAGGCTGGCGTTTGTAGCACCAGGCCCTGGGACAGGCCAGCAAAAGCCCCAACGCACCCTGAGATCCGCCTCCACCTGCCTCTGCTTGCCGGCTGCCTGTTAGGCTGAATCACTGAAAGCCTCTGGCGACACTCCAGTTGGACAAGGCAGGTTCTCAGTCACCAGGTAGGGTGAGTGGTGTTCAAACTCGGTATCAGTGCTGGGTCTGAGGCCACTCAGCAAATGTCCCAGGGTTACCAAGTCTAGCTGCCACTCACTGGGTGCTCACACACTTTCAGGGTGGGGCAGAGTCTAGGGCAGTGATGGCGAACCTTTTGAGCTCAGCGTGTCAGCATTTTGAAAAACCCTAACTTAACTCTGGTGCCGTGTCACATGTAGAAATTTTTTGATATTTGCAACCATAGTAAAACAAAGAATTATATTTTTGATATTTATTTTATATATTTAAATGCCATTTAACAAAGAAAAATCAACCAAAAAAATGAGTTTGCGTGTCACCTCTGACACGCGTGTCATAGGTTCGCCATCACTGGTCTAGGGAGTCGTCCGGGTGAGGCCAGCAGAGTTTATCAGGTCCAAAAAGAGCAGGATTTGGCCCTGTGAAGGGAGGGTTCTGCACAGGTCAGGTGTGTGATAGGACAATGGTCTTACTAGAACCACACAATTCAGTCTGTGCCAGAGTCTGTTCAATCACAGCGGAGGGGAAAGGGAGGGTGGGGCTGGTAGATTTCCTGGGAGGGGAGGAGCCGGTCAGGCCTGAAGGAAGGTGGCGTGAGTGGCCCGGACCCCAGAGCCACACAGCAAGTCTGTCCTGGTTCTGCCCAGACCTCAGCGGGGAGAGCAGGAGTCAGGAGGGTGGGCTCGAGCATCTCCCTTGCAGGGGAGGTGACACCAGTCAGATTCACTAAAAAGTGGGTGGAATGGCCCCCACTTCAAAGCCACACGACTCAGTCACTGATACCCCTAAGTCTGCTAGGACTTCTACACCCAGGCCCAGGCCTGACTCCTCAGCAGGGCCCACGCTCTTCAGGTTGGGTATCAGGGAGTCGAGAGGGTGCGCATTGCATTCCCCAGGCTGATACTGCATGGAAGGGAGTTCTCCACCCAAGAAAGGTAGTGTCTTCTGTGTGGGAGATGGACTCAGCACAGGAATGCTCTTCAGCTTCCTGTAGCCACACAGCCAGTCTCTCCTCAGGCAGCTCTATTCTCCTTTACCTTCCCTCCACCAGAGCCCAGAGTGAATGGCTGCGAATGATACTTTGTGTATTGGCCCTTTAAGAGGGTGCCTATGTATCTAGCAGATTCCCAACTCTCCCAGGTGGACAAAATCCCCGCTTATTTTCACAGCCAGATGTTATGTGGGTGCCTCTTCCCAGCTCTGGTGCTTTGGCCTGGGGAGCCCAGCTTGTGGTTGAAACCCCACGCTTCACAGGGGGGCCCTTTGCAGCTGAGACCTCCCTCTAGAATCTCAGCTGTCACCATGGGAGTGGGATCAGCCCTTTTTGCATCGCTGCCCTTCCTACCAGTTTCAATGTGACTTCCTTTCCAAATCTTTGGTTACAAGACTTCTCTTGAGCTATTTTTAGTTAGTTGTTCAGGTTGATTGTTCTACACTTTAGTTTGGTCCTGGGAGGAGATGGGTGTAACATCCACCTACTCTGCCACTCTCCTGGATCTAGTAATTTATTTTTAAAAGTACCTCCTACTCAGTTGGAAAGAAGAACATTTTCTCTAACACCATCATTCAATAAAAAGGGGTGAGATAATTGCCTGGTAATTTAAGAAGGAAATCTATAGCATCTTTAATGAATGGATTTAAAAACTAGATCTAAAAGTGTCTTTAACTATAGAAGAGCAAAAAGAAAAAAGAATCCAAAAATATGAAGATAGTTTAAGGAGCCTCTGGGACAACTTCAATTGCACCAATGTTCGCATTATGGGGGCGCCAGAAGGAGGACAGAGAAAACAAGATATTGAAAACTTATTTGAACAAATAATGACAGAAAATTACCCCTACTTTATAAACTCCCCTTGAAGGGCACAGGTGATTAAGTGAAGGGGTGAGCGGCAGCTGGCTTCTAGAAACTGCATTCTGATTAAAATTACCAAAAAGACAAGAAACAACAAGTGCTGTCGAGATGTGGAGAAAAGGGAGCCCTCGTGCACTGTTGGTGGGATTGCAGCCACTGTGGAAAACAGTAGGGAGGTTTCTCCAAGAAATAGAACTACAACTACCATGTGATCCAGCAAAACCCATTCCTGGGCATCCGCTGACGGACACGGAAACAGTCTGGAAGCGGTACCTGCACCTTGCTTCACTGCAGCCTTCCTCACAGCAGCCCCGCTATGGAAGCCACCCAGTGGCTTGGACAGGTGAGTCGATAACGAGAATGTGGTCTCTGCACAGGGAACGCTTTTCAGCCACAGGAGGAAATCCCACCAGTTGCACCCACATGGATGGACCTAGAGGGCATTATACTGAGTGAAGTCAGGCCGGCAGGAAAGACAAGGACTGGATGATGCCATTGGAAGAGGAAGCGAACCATCACGATGAAGCAAAACAAAACCCGGTTCCTAGGTAGGCGGACAGATGGTTGGATGCCACGGGCAGCGGAGAGGCGCTGGGAAAATGCGGAAGGTGGTCGGAGGCAACAAACTCCCCGCCCGGGCTGTGCGGCTCGGCTGGTGGGAGCACCGTCCCACGCGCTGCAGGTGTCACTCCTGGTCATGGCACACACCTGGGTCTCGGGTTCGATCCCAGGTCGGGGCGTGTACAGGAGGCAACTAATGAATGTTTCTCTCTCACGTTGATCTCTCTCCAAAATCAATAAAAACATACACTCACGCGGGGATTAATTTTTGTAAGAGGCCCAAACCTCCGGTTATGAAATAAACTGGTCTGGGAGGTCATGCAGCGCAGGTGACCGTAGGTAACCCTGCTGCGTTGTAAATGGGAAACTTGCTAAGAGACCAGGTCTTTGAAGTCCTCAACACACGTTCTCAAGACGCAGCGGAGTAGCTCCCCCAGCACCAGGCTGGTCGGGGAACGTCCACCCTGAATGACCACGTGAAGGCAGGAAGGGGAGGGCGGGGAGGGGCTGGCCTCGCCCGCGGAGGCCGAGGCTGTGCGGGGGCTCTCC
>NW_005357191.1:602742-610356 GCF_000412655.1 Myotis brandtii
CCAGCCCTGCGACCCAGCTCGCCCCGCCCTCAGGAATCCGCTCGCCCCACCCTGCATTTTGATCCCTGCTGAGAAGGCAGCCATAGAGGCCAGGCCTGGGGGTCTGAGCCGTCACAGCGGGGCCTGTCCCCCCACTCTCCCGGGGAACCTGACCGGTGCTTCTCCCTCGGGAAGAGCTGATACGCTCTCCTGGCTCCCACAGACCCCGTGGCCTGCCTCCCGGGGCCTCCACGTGGCCGAGGTCAGGGGAATATTCTGGGACAGACTCAGACGCGTGGCCCTGGGACAGGGGAACACCCCCCACATCCTCCCTGCCTTCTGGGTGGCACCCCCACCACGGAGGAGCCAGAGGGCCCATCCTCCCAGTCCCCCCAAAGCCTTTGCAGGGACCGAACGTCAGCCGCCCAGCAGGCAGAGCCAGGTGCAGGCGGAGCTGGGTGCCTCGGGCCGTGTGCTGACCTGTCCCTGGGCCCCGCGCTGCTAGAAAGCGGCCTTGGCCTGCCTCTCGGCCCGCCCCGTGCACAGCCCAGCCCAGCAGCGGCAGCCACACACTGCGCACTGCTTCGAGCTCCAAACACGCTGCCAAGAGCAAACCGTGGACAACTTCTGGCATTGTTAGCAACAGACCACCTCCCGGAGGCCGACGCTGGCACACAGCACAGTCGCTCAGACACCATAGAAGCAGGAGCCAAGGCAGAGCCCGGGATGCACTAAACTCTGCTGAGACCAGCTCGGCTCAATTATTTTTCTTCACTTTCCGTATTTGTTCTTTTAAATGGCTTTATTATTATTTTCTCTCTTTTTTCTTTAACATCTCATGTTTCTCTTTCCTTTTCTTACTCTATTTTTTCCTTCTCTTCTTTTTTCACTTATTTTCTTATTTCTTTTTTCCTTTCCTTCATTTTTTCTTTCTTCATTCCTTTTTTACAATTTTTCTTTTCCTATTATTTATTTTTGTCTTTCTCTCCCTTCTTTCCTTTCATATTCTTATTTCTTCAACTTTTTTCTTCTCATATTTTTTATTTTATTATTCTTGTTCCCTTTTCTCGTTCCTAATTCTTTTTTGTGTGGTTGTTATTGTTGTTGGGTTCTTTTGTATGTTTTTGTTTCCTTCCTTTTTTCTTTTGTTCTGTCAGCACTCATACAACAGCTCACACTGAGTGGCTGGAGTTGAGACTCACAGTCAACCAGCCTGAGGAGAGACCCCACGCCCGAATGGGACACAATGATTAAGACTCAGTTACAACAAGAGGCCCCAAATAGCCCACACAAGGGACATTCCTAGAGCATCCAACTCAGGAGCTCAAAGAGACTGCACCACTGGGTCCCATGGGGCACTTTCTACATAAGACCTCCCCACGAAGACACAGAATCATAGTAGTTGTATCTAATACTCTACTACATACAAACAAACACAAAGAGACAGTTAAAATGGGGAGACAAAGGAAAAAAATATAAGAAAATGAGGAAACTCTAAAAAAAGACCTAAATAAAATGGAGACAAACAATTTATCAGACACAAAGTTCAAAGTAATGGTTATAAGGATGCTCAAGGAACTTAATGGAAACCACAAGGAATTTAATGGGAACTATACACAACTTAGTGGTAACTACATCAGCATAAAAAAAGGACATAGAAACTGTGGAAAGAATCAGTCATAAAGGAAAAATACCATATCTGACATCAAGACTACGCTGGAAGGAATTAAAAGTAGGGTGGATGAAGCAGAGAATCAAATCAGCAATTGAAAGACAAGGTAGAGTAAAATCACTCAATTAGAGCAGCAAAAAAAAAAAAAATGCATAAAAAGCCTGAGGATAGTTTAAGGGAACTTCAGGACAACGTGAAACAGCACAATATCCGTCTGTATCGTAAGGGTACCAGAGGGAGAAGAGAGTGAGCAAGGGATTAGAGAACCTGTTTGAAGAAATAATGACAGAAAACTTCCCTAACCTGATAAATGAAAAAGTCACACAAGTTCAGATAGCACATAGCCCCAATAAGGACGAATCCTAACAGACCCACACCAAGACACATCATAATTAAAAGGGCAAAGGTTAAAGACAAAGAGAGAATCTTAAAGACAGAAAGAGAGAAACATAGATAACTCAAGGGAGTTTCCATAAGGCTGTCAGCTAATTTTTCAACAGAAACACGTCAGACCAGAAGGGATTGGAATGAAGTGTTCAAAGCAATGAAAAGGACCTAACCCAAGACTACTCTATCCAATAAGGCTATAATTTAAAATTGAAGGCTAAATAAAAGCTTCCCAGATAAAAAGAAAGCTAAAGAAGTTCATTACTACCAAACTACATTGCAAGAAATGAAGAAATGCTAAAGAGACAGCTTTAAGAAGAAGAAATAGACAGACAAGGAAGGGGCGGGGAGGGAGGAAAGACTTTGAAACTCTTTTTACAAGGCCAGCATTATCCTAATTCCAAATCCAGGTAAAGACACTACAAAGAAAGAAAATTATAGGCCAATATCCCTGATGAACATAGATGTTAAAATCATCAACAAAATATTAGCAAACCAGATCCAGCAATTGAAAAGATCATACATCATACAGCTACCCTATATCTTTTTATTGGAGTGTTTAATCCATTTTCATTTAAGGCTATTATTGATAGATACTTATTTATTGCCATTTTTATTCTTTTGTTTTGTTTTGTTTTAATTATGTTTAATTAAGTTGTCATTTGTTACTTGGCTTCCTGAAAGTTCTGCCCAATGAAACCAGGCTCCACATTCAGATCTACACATTTACCTACAGCTCAGCTTTGGTTAAAAGGAATGGTTAGCAGAGTCTGTCTTCCTGGAGGCTCCCCATCCTGCTGCCAACACTATAGTTTATATAATATTAATACAGATGCTGGCCAGCACCACCCAAGGCTTCTGCTGGGGCACTGACAAAGACGACCCCACCCCAACCCCCAATAACCCTTCGCTTCCCCACAGTAGTTTTTATACATGTCAATATTTGAATATGGAAAAAGTGTGAGCAATTCACCTCAAATCATTAGTACCCTCTTCCCCCAAATGGAATGAAGTTACCTATAGCCTGGATCAGTGGAGAAATCTAACTCTTCCAATTCAAACTTCCTGTCAATAGACAGTGTTATGATCATGGCTATTTTTAAAATATCAGCTCTACCAGTGATTTGATTAATCCTGGCAATATTTTTATTCTTTATGCCTTTCTACCTCTCTTCCTCTCTTCTCAGACAAAAAAGACCAAAGGAGTTTATTACCACCAAACCAGCACTGCAAGAAATGCTAAAGGGTCTGCTGTAAGAAGAAGAAATAGAGAGGAAGAAAGGAACAAAGTCATAATGTTGTCTATAAGAGACTCACCTCAGAACAAAAGACACACACAGAATAAAAGTGAAGATATTGGGGGAAGATTTCCATGCAAATGGAAATGGAAAAAAAAAAAGCTGGGATAGCAATACTCATATCTGAAAAAATACACTTCAAAATGAAGGCCATAACAAAAGACAATGAAGGTCACTGTATAATACTAAAGGGATCAGTACAAGAGGATATAACCCTGGTAAAAATATATGCACCCAATACAGAAGCACCCCCCCAAAATCTGGAGGACTTTCAGGGAGAGATTGATAGCAATACAGTCATAGTAGGGACCTTTAACACCCCACTGACATCGCTAGATAGATCGTCTAGGCCAGTGGTCGGCAAACTGCGGCCCCTTGAGTGTGGCTCTTCCACAAAATACCACGTGTGGGCGCGCACATACAGTGCGATTGAAACTTCATGGCCACACTCAAGGGGCCAAAGAGCTGCATGTGGCTCGTGAGCCGCAGTTTGCCGACCACTGGTCTAGGCAAAGAACCAACAAAGAAACAGCCACTCTAAATGGCACAATGGATCAGATGGATTTCATTGACAGTCACAGAATTTCACCCCAAAGATGTAGAATATAAATTCTTCTAAAGTGCACATGGGACATTCTCAAAGATAGACCACATGTTAGGACACAAACTAAGTCTCTACAAGTTCAAGAAGATTGAAATCATATCAATCATCTTTTCAGATCACATGGCTTAAAAATCAACTATAATAAAAACTCTCAAAAACAATCAAACACATGGAAGCTACATAGCATGTTATTAAACAATGAATGGGTTGCCAATGAGATCAAGGAAGAAATAAACTTCCTGGATATAAATGAAAATGAACACACAACAACCCCAAATCTATGGGACACAGAGGAAGCAGTTCTGAGAGGGAACTTCATAGCACTACAGGCCTACTTCAAGAAACAAGAAAAATCTCTAATTAAATACCTAACCCTAAGACTAAAATTATTAGAAAGAGAAGAACAAGAAAAGCCCAGAGGAAGGAAAAGGAAGGAAATAACAAAGATCAGAGCAAAATAAATGACCTAGAGACTAAAAAGAACAATACAAAAGATCAATAAAACCAAGAGATGGTTCTTTGAAAAGATAACAAGATTGAACCTTTAGCATGACTCATGAGGAAATAAAGAGAGAGGACTCAAATAAATAAAATCAGAAACAAAACAGGTGAAGTAACAACTGACGCAACAGAAATACAAAGGTTTGTAAGAAAACACTATGAACAATATGCCAACAAATTGGATAACGTAGGCAAAATGGACAACTACCTAGAAACATACAATCTTCCAAAACTCAACCAGCAAGATTCAGAAAACCTGAACAGACCAATAACAACTAATGAAATTGAAGCAGTAATCAATAAACTCTCAGCAAACAAAAGCCCAGATCCGGATGGGTTCACAGGGGACAAAAACACTCAGAGAAAAACTAACACCTATCCTCCTCAAATTATTCCAAAAAATTCAAGAGGAAGGAGGACTTCCAAGCTATTTTTACAAGGCCAGATAGACAATACAATGAAAGAGAATTACAGGCCAATATCCCTGATGAACATAAATGCTAAAATCCTTAACAAAATATTAGCAAACTGGATCCAGGAACATATTCAAAAGAGCATACACCATGACCAAGTGGGATGTATTCCAGGGATGCAACGCTGGTACAATATTCACAAAGCAATATATGTGATACATCACATAAATAAATTGAAAGATAAAACTCACATGATCATATCAATGCAGAAAAAGCATTTGACAAAATCCAACACCTATTTTTGATAAAAACTCTCAGCAATGTGGGAATAGAGATATACCTCAACATAATAAAGGCCATGAATGACAAACCTACAGCTAACATCATACTCAATGGACAAAACCTAAAAACATTTCCCCTAAGAATAAGAACAAGACAGGGATGTCCGCTTCCACTACTCTTGTTCAACATAGTACTGGAAGTCCTAGCCTCAGTAATCACACAGAAGAAAAAATAAAAGGCATCCAATTTGGAAAGGAGGAAGTAAAACTGTCATTATCATGGATGACATGATATATACATAGAAAACCCAGAGAACTCCACCAAAAAACTACTAATTTAATAAATGAATTTGGATATGTAACAGGATACAAAATAAATATCCATAAATCAGTTGCATTTTTATACACCAATAATGAACTATCAGAAAGGGAAACTAAAAAGTAATCCCATTCACAATCGCTTCCAAAATAATAAAATACCTAGGAATAAATTTAATCAAGGATGTGAAAGACCTGTACTCAGAAAATTATAAAACACTGAAGAAAAAAATTAAAGAAGATACAAATAGGTGGAAACATATTCTGTGTTCATGGATAGAAAAAATTAACATAATTAAAATGTCCATACTATACAATGAAATCTACAGATTCAATGCAATTCCTATCAAGATACCAATTTCAGAGAACTAGAACAAATGTTTTAAAAATGTATATGGAACCACAAAAGACCCTGAATCGCAACAGCAATCTTGAGAAAAAAAGAATAATGGTGGATAAATCACGCTACTTGATTCAAACTATACTACAAAGCCATAGTAATCAAAACAACATGGTACTGGCATAAAAACAGGCATATAAATCAATGGAACAGAATAGAGATCCCAGAAATAAACCCATTGCTTAATAGTCAATTAATATTTGACAAAGGAGGCAAAATCGTATGGACTAAAGATAATTTATTCAATAAGTGATGCTGGGGAAAAGGACACATACATGCAAAAAAAAAAAAGAAACTAGACCACCTTCTTACACTACACACAAGAACAAACTCAAAATGGATTAAAGATTTAAATGTTAGACTTGAAACCATAAAAATCCTAGAAGAAAATATAGGCAGTAAAATCTCAGACTTTTCTCTTAGCAATATTTTTTCTGATATATCTCCTCATGTAGGGGAAACAAAAGAAAAAAAAATAAACAAACAGGACTACATCAAACAAAAGAATTTTTGCAAAGCAAAAGAAACCATCAACAAAATGAAAAGACAACCCACTGAATGAGAGAACATATTTGCCAATGATGCATCTGATAAGGGCTTAATCTCCAAAATTTATAAAAACATAAAATTCAACACCAAAAAACCCCAAATAATCCAATTTTTAAAAATGGACCTGAATACACACTTCTCCAAAGAGGACATACAGATGGCCAATAGACATATGGAAAAATGCTCACTAATCATCAGAGAAATGCAAATGAAAACTACAATATGATGTCACCTCACACCTATCAGAATGGCTATCATCAATAAGTCAACAAACAAGTGTTGGCAAGGATGTGGAGAAAAGAGAACCCTAGAGCATTGTTGGTGGGAATGCAAATTGGTGCAGCCACTATGTATGGAGTTACCTCCAAAAATTAAAAATGGAACTGCCTCATGACCCAGGGATTCCACTTCTGGGAATTCATCCAAAGAAACCTGAAACACTAATTCGAAAGAATATATGCACCCATATATTCATTGCAGCGTTATTTACAATAGCCAATTTTTGGAAGCAGCCCATGTTTCCATTAGTAAATGAGAGGATTAAAAAAGCTGAAGTACATTTACACAATAGAATACTTCCTGCCATAAAAAGAAAGACAATTTCACCCTTTGTGACAGCATGGATGGACCTAAAGAACATTATACTAAGTGAAATAAGCCAGTCAGAGAAAGACAAGTACCACAGGATTTTACTCCTATGTGGAATCTAATGAACAAATTGAACTATGAAGCAAAATAGAGACAGACTCATAGAGAGCAAGCAGACAGCACAGAGGGAGGGCTGTTGGGGTGGATGGAAGGATTGAGCAAAATATTTTAAAAAGAGAGAGAACTCATGGACATGGATAACATTGCAGGGAGGTGAGGGAGGTGGGTGGAGGTGGGAAAGAGAATCCTATCTAATAAAGAGGGAATATGCAAATTGACCATCATGCCATCACAAAGATGGCGGCACCCATAGCAGAGGCGGGGTTTCCGTAACACAAAATGGCTGCATCCACAGTGGAGGCCAAGTTCCCCTAACGAGCCTTAACGAGCAATCAACAGGGACCTGAGGCTGCATGGTACTGGGCTGGGGCAGGGGACCTGAGGCTGCGCCCCCCACCCTGGCACCATGCTGGGGAACCTCAGGCTGCACCCCCTGCCCTGACGCCAGCCCGGGGGACCTCAGGCTGTGTCCCCCACCCAGCGGGGCTTGACAGGGGACCTGAG
>NW_005357191.1:610697-619648 GCF_000412655.1 Myotis brandtii
CAATATTAAAATATTTCCTCTAATTAATCCCCTTTTAATGTGCATGAATTTCGTGCACCGGGCCACTAGTAGAGGGGATAAATGGTGATGGAAAATAAAATAAATAAATATAAAAAAAACATATATGCATTGGCCATAGACACAGACAATAGTGTTGTAAGGGCCAAGGAAGGAGGGCAGGGGCTCAATGGATGTGAGCAAAGGGGTCGTTATTGAGGACATCTGCAATAGTGTCAACAATAAAAATTTAAATTAAAAGAAATAAATTTTTTTCAAAGTCCTCATAACACACAGAAAAAATTGTAACTATGTCAGGTAATGGATGCTAACTAGATTTACTGTGGTGAGCATTTCACAATATATACAAACTAGAGGCCTGGTGCACAAAAATTCGTGAAGGGCAGGGGCTCAATGGATGTGAGCAAAGGGGTTGTTATTGAGGACATCTGCAATAGTGTCAACAATAAACAATTTAAATTAAAAGAAATAATTTTTTTTCAAAGTCCTCATAACACACACAAAAAATTGTAACTATGTCAGGTAATGGACGCTAACTAGATTTACTGTGGTGAGTATTTCACAATATATACAAACTAGAGGCCTGGTGCACAAAAATTCATGTACTGGGGGGTGGTCCCTCAGCTCAGCCTGCCCCCTCTCACAGTCCAGGACCCCTCAGTGGATGTCTTACTGTGGGGAGCAGACCTAAGCTGCAGTCTGGCCTCACTCTGTGGGAGGCGACCGGGCTGATCAGGGGAAGGTGCCGCCCTCATCACCTCGCTGCTGCTGCCACTGCCGGCTACCGCAGCCGCCAAAGTGTTTTCATCAACACGGAGTCCAGTCCCTTCACCACGAAAAAATGACAACTTTCTTTAGGCATTTTCAAGATGTCTCTTTCATAGGACATGACATTTCTTTCTTTCTTTTTTTATCCTCACCTGAGGATATTTTTCCATTGATTTTTAGAGAGCATGGAAGAGAGAGGGAAAGACAGAGAGAAACATCAGTGTGAGAGGGAACACTTTGATTGGTTGTCTCCTGCATGAGCCCTGACCTGGGCCCTGGCCAGTGAGGAGCCTGCAACCGAGATACATGCCCTTGATCAGAATCAAACCCAGACCCTGCAGTCGGAAGGTCGAGGCTCTATCCACTGAGCCAAACCGGCTAGGGCAGGATATGACATTTCTTAGCTCTCCAGCAGTGGACCTACGTTTTTTCCTCCAGGAGTGAGGTGGAAAAACCCTAGATCACCTTCTTGGATTCTTATTACCCAAGTTACCAAGAACATAACCAGTGGCGTACAGGGAGCTTAGCCAATGAGCGGTCAGAAAAGGTGTTTCCTCTGTAACTCACACGCAGAGGCGGACTACCAGCACACCGCGAAGCTGGCAGGCCCTCTTCTCTCAGGGCCTGCGCCATCCGTGGCTTGCCTCACCACGCACACAGTCCCCTCCCACCCACCTGTGCACGCAGCCTCCTCCTGAGCGGTCGTGATGTTACGGCGTCCTGGACAATTTGCATATTACTTCTTGATAGATAGATAGATAGATAGATAGATATTGAATCATTGTGTCATACACCTGAAACTAATACAATGTTATATGTCAATCATTTCTGAATTAAAAATAAAATTTTTAATCTGCATGATCTGAATCATACCTCATAAGGTTGGATGAACATTGAATCAAGTTATATATATATATAATATATATATGTACACAAGGTATATATACGCAGTTTTATATATAGTATATATACATATACTACATATATAGTGTGTGTGTATTTTTAAATTAATATTAGTGTTAGAGAGAGGGTCAGGGTTTGGTCTTTCAGTTAGAGTTAGGATTAGATACAGAGAACAGACTGACAGCTGTTAGAAGGGAGAGGGTTTGGCGGGCCGGGTGGAAAAGCTGATGGGATTTGGAAAAAAACTTGATGCCTTTCCTTCCCTCTCTTCTTCCCTGTCAGGCCTGCATCTCCTAAACTCTAAGGGGCCCCACGAGACTTGCAACCAGGAGAGCAATGGGCAGCAGCGGCTCGTCCCAGGCTCACCCCCTGAACCTGACCCAAGGCCCCCTTTTCTCTGACTTCTCAGTGAACCAAAGCATCCCCACTTAGGCTCTCTTCTGTTGCCTCTCTTATCATAAGTCCTTTCTTAAAAGAAATAAAAATTTAAAAATCTCAGAGACACAAACAACAGTGTGGTGATTACCAGAGGGAAAGGGGGTGGGAGGGGATAAAAGAGAGTGGAGGGGGGATAAATGGTGATGGAAGGAGACTTGACTTTGGGTGCTGACAACACAAAACAATATACAGATGATGTGTATAGAATTGGTTATATCATTTTATTAACCAATGTCAACCCAATAAATTCAATAAAAATATTTTTTAAAGTAAGAAAAAAGAAAAAAAAATATTTACTCACGTTGTAGCGAGTGTGAGCGCTTCACTCCTTTTTGTGGTCCGACGATATCTCATTGTCAGGATGGACCACATTTTGTTTATTCCCTCATTGGTTAGCGGACATTTCGCTTGTTTCCACAATTTGGTTATTGTAAATAATGCTGCTATAAGCATGCAGGTACCGTGGGTTTTTTGTTTGTTTGTTTTTGTTTTTAGTTAATCCTCACCCAAGGATTTTTTTCCATTGATGAGAGAGAGAGAGAGAGAAACATCAATGTGTGAGAGAGAGACACATTGTTTGGTTGCCTCCCACACGTGCCCCAACCGGGGCCAGAGTTTGAACCTGCAACCCAGGAATGTGCACTTGACCGGGACTCGAACCCGAAACTCTTTGGTGCACAGGCCAACACTCTAACCACCGAGCGAACCGGCCAGGGCAGGTACAGTGTTTGTTTGAACACTGTTTTCAATTCTTTTTTTTTTGCAGCTATATAACTTTATTCGACCATCAGCATTAGTTCTCGTCCGCATTAACAGTGTAGATTTTTGGAAGTGGTGACAGGCACATAGGTGACCACTGTATTCGGCTTGCTTGGTGAGTCTTCATCCTCATTTCGTTTTCTGGACAAACGTGCCCGGATCCGACATGGGGCAACCCTTCCTACTCCGGCCCAGAAGCTTCGTTGAGCCTGGTGTACGTCCGCGGTCCCCATCTCCTTCAGGGCGACTTTCCGGGTCTCCCTGAGGGCCCGGGATCCGACATGGGACATCCCTTCCTCCTCCGGCCCAGAAGCTTCCTTGAGCCTGGTGTCGATGCGCACGTCCGCGGTCCCCACTTCCTTCAGGGCGACTTTCCGGGTCTCCCTGAGGGCCCGAGGGGCGCGCCTTGAACCCCACGCGCTGGGTGCGCTTGTGGAGGTAGATGGTGTGCTCCCCGGTCACCACCTCGGTGATGGCGGAGGGGCCCTTCTTCTCGCCTCCCTTCTTCGCGGGAGCCATCACGCCCAGCAAGTTGGAAAGAGCGCGGGGTGTTGTGGGAGAGGGAGCTGTTTTCCATTCTTTTGAGAATATACTCAGAAGTCAATCTCCTAGGTCAGACGATAATCTTTAATTTTTTGAGGCCCTGACAAGCTGTTTTCCACAACTTGTGCACCGTTTCCCATTCACACCACCAGTGCACAAGGGTTCAAATTTCTCCACATTCCGGCCAGCACTGTTATCTCCTCTTTCCTTTGTTTTTAGTGACAGCCAGGCTCATGGGTGTGAGTTGGCACTTCAATGTGGTCTGCATTTCCCTAGTGACTGGTGCTGCTGGGCCTCTTTTCAAATACTATCGTGTGTGCTCTTTGGAGGCGTGTCGAGTCCTTGCCCATCGGCACGTATTGCTTTTGAAATCTGGTTGTGCCCTAACAAATACCTTGCGCCCCAGCTCCTTCTCTGCCCGCCGAGCGCCCCACAGCTATGTCCCTAACCACTGTGCTGCCTGGCCTTCCTCCTGTGGGCTCAGTCTCTGCTCACCTCTGGGCCACAGGGGGTCTCGAAAAGAGGCTCCAACTGGCTGAGACACAAAACACAGCAACCAGCTTTCACATGAGGTCTCCAGGCCTGGGGAACAGTCTTCCCCTAATTCCTGGTCAGCTGTCACCTCAGGTGCTCCTTACAGCGGGGTTCATGCCCTCTCATTCCCCCCTCCCCCTCCCTGTCCACCTCACACATACACCCGCTGTGACCCTCCCTCCCACTCCTGAAGGGAAAGAAGTCATGGAGAGCACCCCGTGCCCTCCCAGCCCGTACCCGTCCTCCATCGGCACCTATCTGCCCTGCTTCCCTCCTCCCCCCAGGCCCCTTGTTCCCATCTGGAGCTGGTCCCTCCCCCGCATCTGGTCCTGTCCCTCCACCTGAAGGATGTCATCCCTCAGTCAGCCCAGCTTTTGTGTGCCTCTGACCTTCACCACTCCATCCCCCCTCGCCCCCCGCTGTGGGCTCAAACAGATCCAGCCTGGTCCCGGCTCTGCCACGTTCTGCCTGTATGAGAGGCCGATCCACCTCCCCAAACCTCAAGTTCCTTGTCTGTAGGACGGGGCTTTGCCAGGCTCTAGTGAGGGTGGCGAGAGGGAACACGTGGACAGGGCAACACTGGCCGGCTGTGCAGTAAATGCATCGACGACTGTGTTTGCTGGTTCCGTCCTGTTCGTCAGCGTGGGGTGCTGTAAGCAAGTACCGCTGCCTGGGCAGCTGGCCGTCCACGATCCAGGTTTCCTCCGGTCTCCGTGGTCCTTCCTCTGGGTGCACCGCATCCCCGTTGTCTCCCTTTGTGTCCTAATCTCCTCTTATGAGGACCTCAGTCAGATTAGGGCCAACCCTGACAGGCTCACTTTAACTTAACTCTCTCTCTAAAGGCCCAATCTCCACCTACATTCACATTCTGAGGTTCTAGGAGTTGGGGCTTCAGCATATGGATCTGGGGGGACACAGTTCAGTTCATAACACGTCTCATTGGAAAGTGGGAGTCCGTTCTCTTTCAACTTTAAAGTAACAGAAACAGCTGCTGCCCCATTCATCTTGCCTTCCCATGCATATTCCTTTATCTTTGTTATTCAGATGTCCTGCTGGAGAAAGTCAGATGGAGGGGGATAGAATCACTGGGGGCGATGATGAGATTTTAAATAAGGTGGTCAGAGAAGTCCCCGAACGAGTCAAGAACAAAATCATGTGGACATCTGGGAGAAAACTGGTCCAGGCAGAGAGGATAGCATGTGCAAAGGCCCTGAGGCAGAACTGTGCCAGCATGCCGACAGAACAGCAAAGATGTGCATGGGGTTGGATCTTGAAAAATGGACCATCATGAGCAGCCCTGGTAATAAAATAATAACCTCCCACCATCACCACCAGGTTATCAACAGCCAACAAAGCTCCTGGGACTCAGCCTCAGCCTCACCATTCAAGGTAGCCTGACCTCAGAGTCCAAGGGGTGGGTCTGTCTGACACCTTGGTGCACGTTCTAAACCCAGGCCAACCACACAGTCGGTTTGGAAGTCACCCAAACTCTGCCCACCATCAGGCAAGGCCAGAACAAGCAGCAGCTGATAAGCTGTCTATTCTGAGCAGTTCCCATGCCCAGCCCTGACGTAATGAAAGCCACTTCTCTCTCCTTGGCTAAGAAATGTGAATTTGCTCAATGGTGGAGAAAAAAATCTATATATATAAAAAGCCAGCAACCGGAACACTGTAACGACCAGAATGACCAGTCGCTATGATGCCCTCTGCGGCCAGCAAACCACCCGGATCATGGGTGGGGCCGGCGGCCAACCTCCCGTGGTTCCTCCCCCTGGCTGCCTCCACCCCGATCGTCCCCTACTATCCCAATAGGGGGCGGGACCGTCTGGCCAACCACCTGCAGCCCCTCCCCCCAGCTGGCCCCTCCGGCCCTGATTGGGCCCCGATTGGGGTGGGCTGGCCAGCCAACCTCCCACGGTCTCCTCCTCCCGACAGGCCCCACCCATGCAAGAATTCGTGCACTGGGCCTCTAGTAAATAGATAAAATGATAGGAAGTGGGAAGTTTATTAAGTTAGGACAGGATTTCAGTTGACATTGGGGGCCTGTGCATTATAGGATATTTAGCAGCATCGCTGGCCTTTGTTTTCAGATGCTACTAGCACCCTCTTCCCGGTCAACAATGTCTCAGACTTAGCCCAATGTCCGCTGGGAGGCAAAATGACCACTGCTGAGAACCACTGTGTTAGGATGCTAGCTGCTCTAACAAATAAACCCCAATGTTTTAATTATTTCACACTCACTTATGTGATCATCTCTTTCTAGACCTCAGTTTCTACATCTGTAAAGTGGGTGCTCACTGTTGATGGATGATGATGCAGGGATGCCACAGAACAAGGACCAATTTTTGTAAATAAAATGTTATTAGCACACAGCAATGCTCATTCATTTACGTATCATTGTGGCTGCTTTTTCAATACAACAGCAAACCTGAGTAGTTGTGACAGGTACCATTTGATCTGTAAAGCCTAAATATTTACTCTCTGGCCCTTTAAGAAAAAGTTTGCCAAATCCTGCTATGGAATATTACACCATCCTTAAAAGTAGCATGCTAAGTCATGTTCTCCAGTAATAACATGGAAAGATAAGCATGATCTATTACTAGGTTGAAAAGAAGTTGCAGAAAAGTATGCATAGTAAAATCCCAGTTGGGCAAGATTTATGGGTGATGGTATTTTTTTTTTCAGCATTTTATTTTATTTTTCATTTAAATTCTTTATTGTTTAAAGTATTACATAAATCTCCTTTTTCCCCCATTGACCTCTCCCTGGCCACTCCCCCCCACCCCCACCCCCAGCACATGCCCTCACTCACCTACTGTCTGTGTTCACTGGTTATGCTCATATGCATGCATACAAGCCCTTTGGTTGATCTCTTAGCCCCCCCACCCCCCATCCCCTGCTTTCCCTCTGAGGTTGGACAGTCTGTTCGATGCTTCTCTGTTTCTGGATCTATTTTTGTTCATCAGTTTATGTTGTTCATTATATTCCACAAATGAGTGAGATCATGTGATATTTATCTTTCTGCAACTGGCTTATTTCACTTAGCACAATGCTCTCCAGGTCCATCCATGCTGTTGCAAATGGTAAGAGTTTCTTCTTTTTTTTATAGCAGCGTAGTATTCCATTGTGTAGATGTACCACAGTTTTCTAATCCACTCATCTGCTGATGGGCATTTACGCTGTTTCCAAATCTTAGCTATTGTAAATTGTGCTGCTATGAACATAGGAGTGCATATATCCTTTCTGATTGGTGTTTCTAATTTCTTGGGATATATTCCTAGAAGTGGGATTACTGGGTCAATATGGATGATATTATTGATTTATCTGAGTATAGATAGAGAACATAAGAAAATACATATATAGGTATGTATTTGTGTTTATTGCATTCTGGGAGGATATATACAGGTTCATAGTGGTTGGGATCACTGTAGGGGACTTCCACATCCCACATTTTTATGTTGTTGTTGTTTTTTTGTTTGTTTGTTTTTTGCAATATGAATTAATATTTTCAATCCAGCAACTTTTAAAATTCTTAAATTGTGGTCAGATACATATAACATAAAATTGACCATCTTAATCATTTTTAAAATATTTTTTATTGATTTTAAAGAGAGAAGAAGGAAGAGGGAGAGAGAAACATCAATCAGCTGCCTCCTGCACACCCTCCACTGGGGATGGAGCCCAAACCCCAGGCATGTGCTCTGACTGAGACTTGAAGACTTGAACCATTTGGTGCATGGGACAGCGCTCAGCCAGCTGCCCACACTGGCCAGGGCACAGCTCGACCCTGTGTAAGTGCACAGTTCCGTGACATTAAGTATACTCACAACACTGCACAACCATCCCCCACCACCAGAATGTTTTTCATTTTGCAAAACCGAAACCCTAGCCCCATTAAACACTAACTCTTCCACCCTCTCCTGCAGCCCCTGGCACCCACTACGTTCTTTTTTTAAATTAAATTTATTGGGGTGACATTGGTTAATAGGATCATATGGGTTTTAAGTATATATTTTTAAGATACAAAATCTGTATATTGCACTGTGTGCCCACCACCCAAAGTCAAATCCCACATATGAGTGAAATCATATGGTTCTTAGCTTTTTCTGTCCATTCTTTTGAGAATATACTCAGAAGTCAATCTCCTAGGTCAGACGATAATCTTTAATTTTTTGAGGCCCTGACAAGCTGTTTTCCACAACTTGTGCACCGGTTCCCATTCACACCACCAGTGCACAAGGGTTCAAATTTCTCCACATTCCGGCCAGCACTGTTATCTCCTCTTTCCTTTGTTTTTAGTGACAGCCAGGCTCATGGGTGTGAGTTGGCACTTCAATGTGGTCTGCATTTCCCTAGTGACTGGTGCTGCTGGGCCTCTTTTCAAATACTATCGTGTGTGCTCTTTGGAGGCGTGTCGAGTCCTTGCCCATCGGCACGTATTGCTTTTGAAATCTGGTTGTGCCCCAACAAATACCTTGCGCCCCAGCTATTCTCTGCCCGCTGAGCGCCCCACAGCTATGTCCCTAACCACTGTGCTGCCTGGCCTTCCTCCTGTGGGCTCAGTCTCTGCACAGCTCTGGGCCACAGGAGGTCTCGAAAAGAGGCTCCAACTGGCTGAGACACAAGACACAGCAACCAGCTTTCACATGAGGTCTCCAGGCCTGGGGAACAGTCTTCCCCTAATTCCTGGTCAGCTGTCACCTCAGGTGCTCCTTACAGCGGGGTTCATGCCCTCTCATTCCCCCCTCCCCCTCCCTGTCCACCTCACACATACACCCGCTGTGACCCTCCCTCCCACTCCTGAAGGGAAAGAAGTCATGGAGAGCACCCCGTGCCCTCCCAGCCCGTACCCGTCCTCCATCGGCACCTATCTGCCCTGCTTCCCTCCTCCCCCCAGGCCCCTTGTTCCCATCTGGAGCTGGTCCCTCCCCCGCATCTGGTCCTGTCCCTCCACCCCTCCACCTTCATCCCTCAGTCAGCCCAGCTTT
>NW_005357191.1:622187-637163 GCF_000412655.1 Myotis brandtii
CTCCTTTTTCCCCCATTGACCTCTCCCTGGCCACTCCCCCCCACCCCCACCCCCAGCACATGCCCTCACTCACCTACTGTCTGTGTTCACTGGTTATGCTCATATGCATGCATACAAGCCCTTTGGTTGATCTCTTAGCCCCCCCACCCCCCATCCCCTGCTTTCCCTCTGAGGTTGGACAGTCTGTTCGATGCTTCTCTGTTTCTGGATCTATTTTTGTTCATCAGTTTATGTTGTTCATTATATTCCACAAATGAGTGAGATCATGTGATATTTATCTTTCTGCAACTGGCTTATTTCACTTAGCACAATGCTCTCCAGGTCCATCCATGCTGTTGCAAATGGTAAGAGTTTCTTCTTTTTTATAGCAGCGTAGTATTCCATTGTGTAGATGTACCACAGTTTTCTAATCCACTCATCTGCTGATGGGCATTTACGCTGTTTCCAAATCTTAGCTATTGTAAATTGTGCTGCTATGAACATAGGAGTGCATATATCCTTTCTGATTGGTGTTTCTAATTTCTTGGGATATATTCCTAGAAGTGGGATTACTGGGTCAATATGGATGATATTATTGATTTATCTGAGTATAGATAGAGAACATAAGAAAATACATATATAGGTATGTATTTGTGTTTATTGCATTCTGGGAGGATATATACAGGTTCATAGTGGTTGGGATCACTGTAGGGGACTTCCACATCCCACATTTTTATGTTGTTGTTGTTTTTTTGTTTGTTTGTTTTTTGCAATATGAATTAATATTTTCAATCCAGCAACTTTTAAAATTCTTAAATTGTGGTCAGATACATATAACATAAAATTGACCATCTTAATCATTTTTAAAATATTTTTTATTGATTTTAAAGAGAGAAGAAGGAAGAGGGAGAGAGAAACATCAATCAGCTGCCTCCTGCACACCCTCCACTGGGGATGGAGCCCAAAACCCAGGCATGTGCTCTGACTGAGACTTGAAGACTTGAACCATTTGGTGCATGGGACAGCGCTCAGCCAGCTGCCCACACTGGCCAGGGCACAGCTCGACCCTGTGTAAGTGCACAGTTCCGTGACATTAAGTATACTCACAACACTGCACAACCATCCCCCACCACCAGAATGTTTTTCATTTTGCAAAACCGAAACCCTAGCCCCATTAAACACTAACTCTTCCACCCTCTCCTGCAGCCCCTGGCACCCACTACGTTCTTTTTTTAAATTAAATTTATTGGGGTGACATTGGTTAATAGGATCATATGGGTTTTAAGTATATATTTTTAAGATACAAAATCTGTATATTGCACTGTGTGCCCACCACCCAAAGTCAAATCCCACATATGAGTGAAATCATATGGTTCTTAGCTTTTTCTGATGGCTTATTTCACTTAGCATAATGTTCTCAGGGGCCATCCATGTTGTTGCCAATGGCTCCATTTCATCCTTTCTTATGGCTGAGTAGCATTCCACTGTGTATGGACCACATCTTCTTTATCCAGTTCTCTACCGAAGGACACTTGGTTTGTCTCCGTGTCTTGCCCACCGTGAATAATGCTGCAATGAACATAAGGGTGCATATATCTTTGAGAATACATGTTTTTGAGGGTCGTTTTTTTTTTTTTTAGTATATACCCAGGAGAGGGATGCTGGGTCATATGGTGACTCTAATTTTAATATTTTGAGGAATTGCCAGACTGTTTTCCATAGTGACTGTACCATCTACGCTCCCACCAGCAGTGAATGAGGGCTCCCTCTTCTCCGCAGCCTCCCCAACAGTTGTTACTTGTATGTTGATAGTGGCCATTCTAACAAGTGTGAGGTGGTAGCTCATTGTAGTTTTGATTTGTATTTCCTAATTGCTAGTGAAGTTGAACATCTTTTTATATATGTGTTGGCCGTTTGTATGTCTTCTTGGGCGAGGTGTCTGTTAAGGCCCTCTGCCCTTTTTTAAATTGGGTTGTTTGTTTGTTTGCTTGTTTGGTGTTGAGTTATGAGTTCTTTATATATATTGGATGTTAAACCTTGGTTGGAGCTATTGTTTGCAATTACCATTTCCCATTCGGTCAGCCACCTCTTTGTTTTGTTGTCGGTTTCTTTTGCTGTGCAGATTTTTAGTTTGACATAGTCCCATTCATTTATTTTTGCCTTTATTTCCCTTGCCTTTGGGGTCAAGTTCATAAAATGTTTTCTGTGACCAAGATCCACAAGTTTAGTGCCTGTTTTTTTCTGTGTGACTTATTATTTCAGATCTTATATTTAGGACTTTGATGCATTTTGAATTAATTTTTGTACATGGGGACAAAATGTAATCCAGTTTCATTTTTTTTGCATGTGGCTTTCCAATTTTCCCAGTCCATTTAATGAAGAAGCTTTCTTTTCTCCATTATGTGTTTCTGGCTTCCTTAACAAAAATGACCTGCCCATATACATGTGGTTTTATTTCTGGGCTCTCAGTTTTGTTTCACTGATCTGTGTGTCTGTTTCTCTGGCAATACCATGCTGTAGCATAATTTGAAGTCAGTGTGATATTTCCAGCTTTGTTCTTTTTTCTCAGAATTGCTTTGGCTATTAAGGGCCCTTTGTGGGTCCATACAAATCTGATTTTTTTTGTTCTATTTATTTTTAAAATGACATTGGGATTTTGATGGGGATTGCATTAAATCTGTATATTGCTTTGGATAATATGGCCAGTTTAACTATGTTGAGTCTTCCAATCAATGAACACGGAATATTTTTCCATTTTGCTGTATCTTTTTCAATCTTTTAAAATAATGCTCTGTAGTTTTCAGTATATAGCTCTTTCACATCCTTTGTTAAGTTTATTCCCAGGTATTTTATTCTTTTGGTTGTAATTACAAAAGGAATTTTTTGTTCTAAGGGTTTTTATACACCTCATCCTCTGGGGGGCAGTGTGTCTCAAAGTCTGGGCCACCGAGCCTCAGCTTCCTCATCTACAAAACAGGACCAATGGGACCTGCCTCCCAGGAGGGCTGTGAAGATTAAATGAGTTGGAATAAGCCCCATAGAAAGTGTCCAGAGAGTGAAGACCCCACTTTTATGATCCATAACCAGATCTATAATCAGAGCCACTTTGGGGCGCATCTTACAATTGGAAGTATGAGAAAAATAATACTGTGCCTCTGTGGGCGTCTTTTATGGGGACGCTGGGTTCTGTAAAGATGTGGTTTCCTTGCTGAAGCCCCTGAACTCCCCCGCGGCGTCTCTGGGAGTTCCACCGCAGGGGAGGGGTAGTTCCTGAGCAAGGAATGGGCCGGAGAAGGAGTCCAGTCTCCCCACCTCATGCTTCTGCCTGAACTTGGGAGACCAGCCCCAGGGGCTCAGGGATTGCCACAAAGCGTCCCTGAGCAGGGCCCCTGTTAGCTAATTGCCACAATTAGCAAATACAAATATATTTTATCTGGCAACACTGGATCCTTAGGTGGGCTGGGCACGCTCCCTTGACAGAATAAATACGCAATGTCTCCTGCACATTTGTAAGTCTATGTTTTGTAATGTGGGCAGGTGTCATTTTTGTTTTTGAAATGCAAATGGATTAAAGGCATTAATGCACTAAGAGTTTTGCCTACACACACACACACACACACACACACACACACACACACACAGTTATGCAGTTGAAAGGAGACCAGAATACTATTCCCACGAAGGGAATTGCAAGTGCCGAAGCCCTGAAGCTGGACAGCTGCTGTCAGAAGAAGCTGCCCGAAGGCCTGGCTGCTGCCTGTGGGTGCCAAATCCTGTTCCAGGCCCTTCGCCCGCATTGTCTCATCTAAGCCTATGACATGGGAATATTACCAAATAGGAGCGGCAGCACAGACAGATAGGATTATGCCCACACAGGCCTCACAGCAAGTGATTGGCAGGATGAGGTAAGCCCTGACCCCTGCACTCTTAGCTCCTGCAGACTCTGTAACCTCTATTCTCCATTTAGGAATATTAAGACTTAGAGGCAAGCATCCAAGTTTTCTGACGCTATAAAGGGACCCTAACACAAGGAGACCACTACACACCAATGGCTAAAGTTAGAAGGCGACAACACTAAGTGCTGACAAAAGTGTGGCTAGTGTGAATGTAAAATGGTGCATTTTTCAAACCATCTGGAAGACAGTTTACCATGGGACCCAGTGTCGGAGAGCTAGAGCACTGCTCAAGCCCACTGCTCTGAGTTGCTCTGAGTCCATATATTCTAAATTCTTCCTGACTACACCAGAGTGGGTTCCTTCTTGAATCCTACTAGCTACACTAACTGTTGGGAACTTAGTCCAAGTTCCTCCTTTATCCTCTGCTCACTAGTTATAGGTGTCGGGTCCAAACCCCTCTGCCAGGGGCTGGACCTCCTAGGATGCCGGGTCTTAGACAGAGAAGCCATGAGAAGTTGTAGGTGTGTGAGAATGAGTCTTTAGTGCAGAAACCAGTGGTTATAAGTAATCAGACAAAACAGTCTTTACAACAAAGTCCATACAGGCAACCGCACACCGCTGGTAAATGTATATCCTTCCCACACAGTAGTAGGAGTCTCTGTACCCACAACCGTTATCTGAGCAGCCGCACGCTCCTCCAGACCTAGAGCTTTACACAGCAATAGCACCTGAGCTCTCCCGTAGCGCTACAGCCTCCGTAGCCTCTCCAGCCTCTCAGGCTCAGCAGCTTCCTGTCTCCTGGCCCAGCACACTGGCTGGTCTCTGTAGCCTCACATAGAACCTCTCTCTGAGCTTCACTCTCAGCACACGGGCTGGTTAACGTGGCAGCAATATCTGAGTTCTCTGTGAGCTCGTAGCCTTACATCGTAGCAGTACCAGCTCTCAGCTCCGTCTCAGCTCTCTGGCCTTTTCCCTCCTCTCTAGCCTACTAGCTGGTTAGTACCATGTATTCTACTCCTTGGACAAAAGAGGCCTCCAGCCCCTCTAGCCAACAGTGCACAATCATTGGGCTGGAGAAGGGCACCGCGTACCGTGAGATCGCTGTGGCCTTGCAGCTGTGTTCAGAGTGGCCTTGGACATTCCGGAATACTATCAACAAGGCCTCCATACTAATTAGTGTTGACTATCTGGGGATTCTGGCATGGTTTCCACACCCAGCAATGCCATTCCTAGGTATTTTTCCCAAAAGAAATTAAAACATATATTCACACAGAAAACTCTTCACAAATGTTTATAGTGGCGTTATTCATCATTCCAGCAAGAGCTTTGTATGTATCGCACATGCGTGAGTCAACAGCCTTTTATAGACATAGAATAAACTTGCTTAATTAGACTCACTGATGCACACAGCAGCATGGACAACTCTCAGGTGCCTCATGCTGGTGGAAGAAGTCAGACTCAAGGGGGACTACACTTCCACTTATATGTTATTCAGGAAAAGACAAAGGTATAGGGACAGAGAAAAAGACAGGGATTTCAGGAGTAGGGGATGCCTACAAAAGGGCACGAGGGAATTTGGGGTAGGCAATGGAATTGTTATACCTAGTATATCTTGATGGTGGTGGTGAATACATGACGGTATGGATTAGTCAGAGCTCATAGAATTGTATGCGAAAGGATTGAATTGTACTATATACAAATCACATCTCATTGTTTAAACATCGAGAGAAGGGGGAAGCCAATACTGAGAAAATGTAACGCTACTGGGTACCTTCCTCAAAGTGTTTCCACCTGGGTATATAGCAAATCGTGTTCCTGGGCTGAAGAGACTGCAAGGAGGCTAGTCACTAGGAAGAGGAAGCTGGGCATTGCTACTTGAAGTCATTACCCGGACTTTCGGACACTTAGCATATTAGCCTTTTATATAGATAGATGTGAATCTCTGCCACCAGAGGTGAATCACCTTTTTAGGTTTGTTGTTTTTTGTTTTGTTTTTTCAAGCAGTTGAGCACAAATATTTTAATTCTTTAAAATGAAATTTTCTCTAAGAGTTAACTATAGTTCGAGGCCTCCAGCCAACAACGCACAATCATTGGGCTGGAGAAGGCACCGCGTACCGTGAGATCACTGTGGCCTTGCAGCTGTGCTCAGAGTGGCCCTGGACATTCCGGAACACTATCAACAAGGCCTCCACACTAATTAGCCTTGACTATCTGGGGACCCTGGCATGGTTCCCACACCCAGCAATGCCATTCCTAGGTATTTTCCCAAAAGAAATTAAAACATATATTCACACAGAAAACTCCTCACAAATGTTTATAGTGGCGTTATTCATCATTGCCAACAACTAGATATGAGCTAAATGACGTTCAGTGGGTGAATGGATAAACAGAGGTATATACTGTGCAATGGAACAGTACTCAGCGGGGAAAAGGACTCACTGATGCACACAGCAGCATGGACAACTCTCAGGTGCCTCATGCTGGTGGAAGAAGTCAGACTCAAGGGGGACTACACTTCCACTTATATGATATTCAGGAAAAGACAAAGGTACAGGGACAGAGAAAAAGACAGGGATTTCAGGAGTAGGGGATGCCTACAAAAGGGCACGAGGGAATTTGGGGTAGGCAATGGAATTGTTATACCTAGTATATCTTGATGGTGGTGGTGAATACATGACGGTATGGATTAGTCAGAGCTCATAGAATTGTATGCGAAAGGATTGAATTGTACTATATACAAATCACATCTCATTGTTTAAACATCGAGAGAAGGGGGAAGCCAATACTGAGAAAATGTAACGCTACTGGGTACCTTCCTCCTCTGATCTCACATGAAATGGGATGGGAGATTATACACAAACCCAGGGGAGTGAGCTTTACCCAGAAATAAGATGACACAGAGCAGAGGCTGCTGATAGGTGGCCTCAACTGTGACTGTTTATGGTCTAGACCCGTGGTCGGCAAACTGCGGCTCTCGAGCCACATGTGGCTCTTTGGCCCCTTGAGTGTGGCTCTTCCTAAGCCTTAGGAGTACCCTAATTAAGTTAATAACAATGTACCTACCTATATAGTTTAAGTTTAAAAAATTTGGCTCTCAAAAGAAATTTCAATCGTTGTACTGTTGATATTTGGCTCTGTTGACTAATGAGTTTGCCGACCACTATTCTAGGAGGTCCGTGAGGGTCCAGTTTCAAGAGGCTCTGTCTCTGCGAGGGCTCTGGTGTGTTTATCCGACGTGTGAGAAGGTTGCAGGAAGCATGGGTGACTGACCAGGGACTACGGCGCCGGTCTCATAACCTGAATCCCACCAGATGGCCTGTGGGGTGGGGGGGAGTCCCCTGGCAGGAGAGAGAGGGGGAGGGGTGCTGGCAGACAGAGGCTGCCTCCTCCTGAGACTTGTTTATCTAAAGCAGTGGTTCTCAACCTTCCTAATGCCACAACCCTTTAATACAGTTCCTCATGTTGTGGTGACCCCCAATTTCATTGTTACAAATTGAACATAATTAAAGCATAGTGATTAATCACAAAAACAATATGTAATTATACATGGGTTTTCCGATGGTCTTAGGCGACCGCTGTGAAAGGGTCGTTTGACCCCCAAAGGGGTCGTCAGTCGGGTCAAGTTTCTAAACTTTCTAAATCTCCATTTTCCGGCTAATGAAAAGAAAATGGGGTTCCACTGAGTCTCCTATCTACCTACTCCAGGACTTCTGTGAGGATCAAATGAGATGAGGCACGGGAAAACGCTTCACAGACATTTGGTTACAGTAAAGTGTTTCCACCTGGGTATATAGCAAATCGTGTTCCTGGGCTGAAGAGACTGCAAGGAGGCTAGTCACTAGGAAGAGGAAGCTGGGCATTGCTACTTGAAGTCATTACCCGGACTTTCGGACACTTAGCATATTAGCCTTTTATATAGATAGATGTGAATCTCTGCCACCAGAGGTGAATCACCTTTTTAGGTTTGTTGTTTTTTGTTTTGTTTTTTCAAGCAGTTGAGCACAAATATTTTAATTCTTTAAAATGAAATTTTCTCTAAGAGTTAACTATAGTTCAAAGCTCATTTTTATGGGATGTCACATTCATCACCCTTTTAAGAGACATCCTATATAATAAAAGGCTAATATGCAAATTGTCCCCTCAGGACTTTGACCACTCACTATGATGTGTGCTGACCACAAGGGGGTGACATGGAAAGAAGGAAGGCCCTGGCTGGCAGCCGGCAGCTAGAGGAAGGCCCTGATCAGCCCTGATCACTGGCCAGGCCTAGGGACCCTGCCCATGCACAAATTTCATGCATCAGGTCTCTAGTCCTATATAATAAAAGCCTAATATGCTAAGTGTCTGGTTGTCTGATCAGCCATTTAACCAATCAAAGCATAGTATGCTAATGATATGCTAAGGCCGCTCAACCACTCTCTATGACATGCACTGACCACCAGGGGGCAGACAGTCAATCAGTCAACCAGTCGCTATGATGTGCACTGAACACCAGGGGGCAGATGCTCCGACTGGTACGTTAGCTTGCTGCTGGGGTCTGGTCAATTGGAACTGAGCGAGATGGGCCAGACAAGCTCTGGAGCCCTCCCATGATCCCTCCCTGGCTGGCCAACCTCCCACGTCCCTCCCCCCAGTCATGCACTGGTGGGATCCCTCGGTCTGGCCTGCACCCTCTTGCAATCTGGGACCCCTTGGGGGATGTCGGAGAGCCAGTTTTGGCCTGATCCCACAGGCCAGGCTGAGGGACCCCACTGGTTCACAAATTCGTGCACTGGGCCTCTAGAAACATTATAAAAGGATATCAGTAGAAGATACCTAACCATTTCAGTTAAGGGTTAAGATAAAGTTACAGGTATTTTCAATGTGGAAATCCAAAGAAGACAATAGGAATGAAACAAGTTTCACATGGTCCTACAAATCTTGGTAAAGGAACCAGGTGGAAGCCCAGGCTGGTGGGCAAGTGGGAGAAGGCAAGAAAACATGGTTCAAACAGATGGCACGAGGCAACCGGTATCTAGATAATCCCTATTTTTTTGGCATAGGTAACTCTAATAATAGTCCTGTTGTTACCAAACCAGTCCAGATCCTACCAAGTTAAAAAGAAGTTCCTTACCCTAGCCGGTTTTTCTCAGTGGTTAGAGCATTGGCCAGTGGACCGAAGGGTTGAAGGCTCAATTCTCTGTCAAGGACATGTACCACAGTTGCAGGTTCCATCCCCAACCCCCATCAGGGTGCATGCGGGAGGCAACCAATCCATGTGTCTCTCTCATGTCTATGCTTCTCTCTCTCCTTCTCCTCCCTCTCTTCCACTCTCTCTAAAAATCAATGGAATCATGTCAACCAATGTCACCCCAATAAATTTAATTTTTAAAAAATCAATGGAAAAAATATACTCAGGTGAGGATTTAAAAAATAAAAAAGTTTTAAAAGTTTTAAAAAGAAGTGCTTCATCAATTTATTGGGTGTAGGTAGTAACCCATGTCCTTCCACACCAAGCCGGGTCAGTTCTGGCAAGAAAGTCTCACCATGCCTGAATGGTACTGTAGGTAGGATGCCAGAGGCCGGGCACATCCCAGTGATGCTCTGGTGACTGAGATACCAGGTGGGAGGAGAGTGGGTCTTATTACTCACTTGAATTTTTGGGGGAGGCAACCAATCCATGTGTCTCTCTCATGTCTATGCTTCTCTCTCTCCTTCTCCTCCCTCTCTTCCACTCTCTCTAAAAATCAATGGAATCATGTCAACCAATGTCACCCCAATAAATTTAATTTTTAAAAAATCAATGGAAAAAATATACTCAGGTGAGGATTTAAAAAATAAAAAAGTTTTAAAAGTTTTAAAAAGAAGTGCTTCATCAATTTATTGGGTGTAGGTAGTAACCCATGTCCTTCCACACCAAGCCGGGTCAGTTCTGGCAAGAAAGTCTCACCATGCCTGAATGGTACTGTAGGTAGGATGCCAGAGGCCGGGCACATCCCAGTGATGCTCTGGTGACTGAGATACCAGGTGGGAGGAGAGTGGGTCTTATTACTCACTTGAATTTTTGGCCTTGAAGAAGCAATTTTTGGCCAGTAGAAGCCTAGTGGCTAGTCCAGAGAGACAGAGCATTGAAAAGCTGCTGAAGTGCAGGCCCAAGTGTTTGTAACTCTTTGATATCACACCTCTCCTCTTCTCGCTTCTTTGTGGAGGAAAAATCATTAATGATAGATTCCAAAGGTCTTCTAGGCATCATAGCTCCACTTCTAAAGGTTTGAGACCCTCAGCTTTTGCAATCACTTCAAAATGTTTCTAGCTGCTCTCTATGCTTCACATCTGGAATCACAAAGTGCTCAGGTATCCACCCTGTTCCCTTGCTCTCAAAACACACTTTCGAACGTGTCATAATCTTCGGTGGTAAAGGCAAATTTCTCCTTGGTTGCATCTTCCTTGGATACCGTATATGGGCAGCAGAGTCTGTGACCCTCCGTGGGTGAGCAGGCCACAGCACCCCAGGGTGGTGGGTGATCTCAGATGCGCCCATCACCAGAAGGTCCCGGTGCATCTCTTCAGGGAGGTACTTGCAGGAGGAACGAGATGGCGAGGACCCAGCTGAGCAGGAGCAAAGGTGGCCACACTAATTGGCAAGGGCAGTGCTGGGGCTGTGGGCCAGACAAAGCAGACAGGGGCTGGCACTGTTCACCACAGGCCGCTACGCTCCAGAAGTGGCCCTTTTAGGTTTCTCAGCACCTTTTTTTGTTTGTTTTACAACAACTGCTTGAAAACTTTCCTTCAATTTTAGAAAATATTTGAAATCATGGACAAATTAGAATTTCACACATTTTCTGATTTTTACCACAATTTCAACTACAATAAGGTGATAATCAAATATATGCTGTCACTCTTCTGTTGTTGCTGTTGCCACTGTCCTGGGTGGGAAATGACAGCTCCTTATTCCTGAAATTCACACTCTCTGGGCTCCGAGGCTGTATTTTCATGTTCTTTGTTCTTGGTTCTGAGATGTTTATATCCTTTCTCAATTTTCTATTTATGTTTGTCTTTTTCTTCTCAATGTGTGGAAATTCTTTATACAGGGCATCCCAAAAATGTATACACACTTTAAATGACTATAAAGTCGGTGTGTATGAATGTACAGTCCATTTTCAAAATTTAAAAGAATCTACTGAAATGAATACTTTTTTGTCAATGCCTGTTTTCAAACTGATGGCCATTCTGGTCTACTCACTGCTGATAACGCAAAGCAATGGAATTGTAAACATCAGGAATAATTTCGTTCGGTATTTATAGGCCATCGATTCATCGACTATTGCCTGTTTTGTACTGTAATATTTTATGGATCACCATAAAAAAAGTCTAGTGGCACTTTAGGATAAACTGTCTTTGTTCAAATTTTAGTCTGGCTTCACCCATTATTTCATATCAGTTAAACCTGAAAAGAAGTGAAAATTAAGTGAGTTATCAGCAGTTAAAGTGTGTATACATTTTTGGGGGACACCCTATATATGAATGTATTAACCCTTCTCAGACAAAACAAAATTGATCTTTACTTATTGGTTTTGTTTATAATATTATTTCCCTAAAATTTTTATTAATCAGTTATTTCTGTCTCTTCATTCATGGCTTCCAGGTTTCCTGTCTTCATTTTTTTTTTTCTGTTTTCTTTTTAAAAATATTTGCAACCCTTTGTTGTAAAAATCGACTTGTAGCCCAGCCGGCATAGCTCAGTGGTTTAGCATTGACCTGTAAACCTAGGAGGTCATGGTTCAATTCCCGGTCAGGGCATATGTCTGGGTTGCAGGCTTGATCCCCAGTGTGGGGTGTGCAGGAGGCAGCCAATCAATGATTTTCTCTCATCACTGATGTTTATATCTCTCTCCCTCTCCCTTCCTCTCTAAAATCAATAAAAATATTTTTTAAAAATAGCCTTGTAAATTCTTTATTATTATTATTATTAGTTAAGGTATTACAAATGTGTCCTCATCCCCCACTTGTAAATTCTTTCTACTATTTTTATTAGTTTTGTTTTGTTTGCATTTTATCTTTAGTCCATCTGGAGTTTGTTTTATTTTTTTCTGCAACACAGATATATTTCACTCAGCCACACCTCTATTAACGGTGGGAAGAGGCAAGGCAACCTTAATGGCTTCCTGTGTCCCACATCCATGCCCCTCACTAACTCAGGCGTGGCCTGGCCCCTGGGCGGTGGGGGTGTTCCATCCCTGGTTTTCTGTTTTTGATCAATGGTCTTAGCTTTGCCAGAGAAGTCCTGGGAAAGCACTGCCCTCCAGTGGCCAGTAGCAACTACAGTCTGATGACAAAGACTTCTCTGAACGCTGAATAGATCTGTTCATGTCTGGGCTTAAATTCTCCAGGAGTATATTCCCATAAGGATTGAAATCAGGGACTTGAACATATATTTGCACACCTATGTTCATAGCAGCACTATTCATAGTAGCCAAAAGGTGAAAACCACCCAAGTGTCCATCAACACATGAATGGATAAATGCAGTGTTGTCCATCCATACGATGGAATATTGTTCAATTATAAAAAGGAGGGAAATTCTGAGAAAAAAAAACCCCAAGATGGCAGCATAGGTAAACACCTAAGATTGCTACCTCTCACAACCACTTCAAAAATACAACTAAAAGACGGAACAGGCATCATCCAGAACCACAGAAAGGCTGGCTGAGTGGAAATTCTACAACTAGAAGGGAAGAGAAAAGCATACCGAGACTCAGAGGAGGTGCGGTTCGGAAGTAAAATACAGAGGTATGGAGGCGCATGCGGAGAGGACTGGCGGCTGAGGACACGGTTGTCTTTTTCAATTGGGAGGGAGTCTCAAGCTCTGAGCTCCAGTTCCGGGCGAGTCTCTGGGGACCCAGACTCATACGGGAGACACTGGACTGTCTGGCATCGGTCGGAACTGGAGGGCAGCTTTCTCTCAGAGGTGCTCGCAGCGATTGCCGGGACACTGAGAAGCGGGGCCTCTGAGGGCAGGACTGAGAGCAGCCATAAGTGCTCGCTCCGCCCTGTTGATCCCCTGGGACCCCGCCCCGGCCAAGCCGTGCTTTTGCATATGAAAGGCCCGGCCCTTTGCAATCTGAAAATTACTTAACAAACTGCAGCTGGCCCAAGGCCCCATGGCAATTTGCATTGCTTCACAGCTGGATTCTGCTGGGTAGCCTCAGGCAGAGGCTAGATTAGCACCTCCTTAGAGATCCAGGAGCCAGTGTGCCTGGTGGTCAGAGTGGGACCATCCAGATTGCAGCTCCTCGGATCGATAAAGGACACACTCGGGGGGCAGACTCAGTGAGCACCAAAGCCCCACTGAAGCAAGCCTTGTCCCGGAGGGGTGTCTCTAGCACAGAAGTTCTCCCACTGCAGACACTTTCTGCTCTGTGCTGTCTACTAGCTGGTCACCAGGCTGCAGCCGAGGGACAGCCTTTGATTGTGAGGGTTATTAGCACAGAGTGAATGCCGGTTACCTCACCCCAAGTCCTCTGCCAAATCCATGACCAGGCTTCCCAAAAAGGAAGACAGGCGATCAGGCACTCGTCTCATGGGGACCTTAGGATCAGGAAAGGGGGTGCCTGAGAGGAGGGGCGAGTGGGGAGAGACCAGGGAGCCATGTGCAAAGTGACGTAGACTCCATCCTGCCTGCTCCTGGCCAGGCAGGCGGGAAGGCCCAGGACCCAGAACCGGGCTGAGGGGTCTGAGCTGTGGAAGTGGCTGCTCAGAGACGCATTCCTGGGGGAGACCGTGGTGCTGGGGCCTGGCCTTCCCTCCCTCAGGGACCAGACGCATGAAAAGTGGGTTCCACCACACAATGACAGCAGGTCCCGGCCACCCCCCGCCCCAGGTGGTAGGGAGGAGGCGTGGGCCTGCTGCACTGCCCACTCTGCCCGACTTGCTGTCACTCACTGAACCTTCACTAGCCCAGCTCCTCACGTTTAAACAGGCTCGTGGTGAGCAATAAACACTCCGTTAGCATGATTAGCCCAGGGACGGCCACATCAGTAACTGTCATGAACAGTAGTCTGTAATTTGGAGATTCAGGGCCACATCCTTAAGTGGGTCACACAGTCAGTGCCTCTAGGCTTTGAGCCGGTGCTCTACGCCACCACCTGGCGTGGCCAGGCCAGCCTTGGCCCCTGCTGGGGCAGCCATGCCAGACGCCCAGCAGTTTCTCTGCCTGGGCCCCCGTGGCTCTCAGGACAGCGTAAAGTAAACCTGCGTTCTGGGGCCCTGAGTGCAGGGGGTCTGCTGGGTTTAGAGCATCAGGAACGAGAGCAGATCCAGGGGGCGAGGGTGCGTCGGTGCACGAAGGGGAGGGTGGAACAGTCCCTCAGGCCCAGGGTAGGGCGTGCTGGACAGTCTGCTGAAGGCACTCCACACACAACCGAGAACGGTCCTCTGCTGGTCAACCTTGGCTGCCTCTCAGGCATCAAAATGCCCTCGACGCCCTGGCTGGTGTGGCTCAGTGGATAGAGCGTCGGCCTGTGGACTGAAGGGTCCTGGGTTCGATTCTGATCAAGGGCACGTGCCAGGGTTGCGGGCTCGGTCCCCAGTAGGGGGCATGCAGGAGGCAGCCAATCAATGATTCTCATGGTTGATGTTTCTATCTCTCTATCCCTCTCTCTGAAATGAATAAAAATACATTTAAAAAATGCCTTGAGCAGGAGGTCACACTGAGGATGAGCACGACAGGGAAGCGGCACAGGCCAGAGGGAGGCGGTGCTTCAGACAGAGACAGTCAGTCTCACTCCCGCTGTCGACAAAGCAAGACGATTAAAACAGTCACTGGGGCCAGAGAGAAATGTCCCCCATCACTGCCTTCTGGGGTCTAAGGTGACCTCGGAGTCCCCTCGACCTGGCCATTGGGGCTGCACGGAGGACACAGTGCTCTGGCTCCATCTCCTGGCAGGGAATTTTAAAAAAGGAGGGATATTCTGCCTGGCCGGTGTCGCTCAGTGGATTGAGCGCCGTCCCATGCACCAAGAGGTCACCAATGCAATTCCGGGTCAGGGCACGTGCCCGGGTTGCAGGTTAGATTCCCAATAGGGGTGTGCAGGAGGCAGCCAATCAATGTTTCTCTCTCATC
>NW_005357191.1:637204-653779 GCF_000412655.1 Myotis brandtii
ATATTTTTTTAAGGAAGGAAATTCTAACACTTGCTTCAGTGGGGATAAACCTTAGGGATATTATTCTCAGGGCAGGGGATTGAGCCTGCAACCCAGGTAGGTACCCTTGACTGGGAATAGAACCCGCAACCCTACAGTGCATGAGCCAATGCTCTCACCACTTAGCACCACCAGCCAGCACAAAGGCTCACCAATCTTGTTAACTTTTCAAAGAACCAGCTCTTGGTTTCATTAATCTTTTGTCTTGTTTTGTTTCTGTTTTTATGTCATTTATTTCTGCTCTGATCTTTATTATTTCCTTCCTTCTACTTACTCCAGGCTTTTATTGTTCTTTTTCTAATTCTTTTAGATGTAGTGATAGAGTGTTTATTTCAGATTTTTCTTGCTTTTTGAAATAGGCCTGTAAGACTACGTACTTTCCTCTCAGGACTGCTTTCACTGTGTCCCATGGCTTTTGGGTCATTGTGTGTCTATTTTCATTTGTGTCCAGGTAATTTTTTATTTCTTCCTTGAGCTCATTGATAACTCATTCTTTGTTTAATATCGTGCTATTTAGCATCCAGGTGTTTGAACATTTTTTAAGTTTTTTTTTTATTGTGGTTGATTTCTACTTTCATGCCATTGTGATCGAGAAGATCCTTGATATGAGTTCAATATTCTTGAATTTATTAAGACTTATTTTGTGTCCTAACGTGTGGTCTATCTTTTAGAATGTTCCATGTGCATTTGAAAAGATTGTATATTCTGCTGTGTTGTGATGAAATGTTCTGTAAATGTCTGTTAAATCCATCATATGTAGTGTGTCATCTAAGGTCACTGTTTCCTTGTTGACTTTTTGTATGGAAGACCTATCTAGTGATGACACGGGGTGTTAAAGTTCCCTACAATGACAGTATTGCTGCCAATCTCTCCCTTAAAGTCCACCACGAGCTCTAGCTGGTTTGGCTCAGTGGATAGAGCATCGGCCTGTGGACTGAAGGGTTCTGAGTTCGATTCCGTTCAAGGGTACATACCTTGGGTGCAAGCTCCTGGCCTTGGTCAGGGGCATGTGGGAGGCAACCAATCAATGTGTCTCTCTCACATTGGTGTTTCTCTCTGTCTCTCCCTCTCCCTTCCACTCTCCCTAAAAATCAATAGAAAAATATCCTTGGGTGAGGATTTAAAAAAAAAAGGAAGTCCAGCAGGAGTTTTGTTTATATATTTAGATGCTCCTAAATTAGGTGCTTATATGTTTACTAGAGGCCCGGTGCATGAAAATTCATGCACTCAGGGGGTTCCTCAGCCTGGCCTGCACGCTCTCACAGTCCAGGACCCCTCAGGGGATGTCCACCTGCCAGCTTTGGCCCACTCCCTGGAGGATTGGGCCTAAGCTGCCAGTCAGACATCCCTCTGGCAGCCCGGGAGCAGGGGATGTCCACCTGCCAGCTTCTGCCCGCTCCCTGGAGGATCGGGCCTAAGCTGCCAGTCAGACATCCCTCTGGCAGCCTGGGAGCACTTAGGGGATGTCCAACTGCAGCTTAGGCCCACTCCTCTGCAGCCACCTCTGCGGAAGGCGTGGTGCTGGAACTAGGACCGGCCCCGTGCTGCAGCCTCTCCCACCGCCTCTGCAGAGGGGGAGCGCCAGGACCAGGCCAGCGCCGCTGCCTGTGTGGATGGGGGGGTGCAGGGACCACCATGCCTGGCCTGGCGATGCAGGCTCACTATCCCCGCCCCCAGCCCACTGGTCATTCCAGCAGGTCTTTCCAGAAGGTCATTTTGCCTTCTGGTCTAATTAGCATATCAGCTCTTTATTATATAGGATAAGGATTATATCCTCTTGTTGGATCAGTCCCTTTAGTATTATGTAGTGACCTTCTTTATCTCTTTTATGGCCTTTGTTTTTAAGTCTATTTTGTCAGAAATAAGTATTGCTCCCGCAGCTTTTTTTTTCTTTTTTGTTTCCATTTGGATGGAATATTTTTCCCAATCCCTTCACTTTCAGTCCGTGTGAATCTTTTGTTCTGAGGTGGTCTCTTATAGACAGCATATATGTGGGTCATGTTTTCTTATCCATTCAGCTACCCTATACCTTTTGATTGAAGCATTAAATCCAGTTACTTTTAAGGTTATTATTGATAGGTACTTATTTATTACCATTATTTTCTTTATGCCTATGTTCCTTTCTCTCTCTATTTCTTCTTCTTCTTAAAGCAGTCCCTTAAGCATTTCTTGCAATGCTGTTTGGTGGTACTGAACTTCTTTAATCTTCCTTTGTCTGGGAAGATCTTTATTTCACCTTCAATTTTAAATGATAACCTTGCTGGATAGAGCAGTCTTGGTTGCCAGTTCTTGCTTTTCATTACTTTGAATACTTCATGCCATTCCCTTCTGGCCTGAAGTGTTTCTGTTGAGATATCTTCTGACAGCTTTATGGGAGCTCCCTTAACCGTCTCTCTCTTTTAATGCCTTTAAGAGTCTTTCTTTATCTTTAACCTTGGTCATTTTAATTATGATGTGCCTTGGCATTTATCTCTTTGGATTCATCTTGATTGGGGTTCCCTGTGCTTCTTAAACTTGTGTGACTTTTTCTTTCACCTGTTTAGGGAAGTTTTCTGTCATTATTACTTCAAACAGATTCCCCCTCCCTTGCTCGCTTTCTTCTCCTTCTGGTACCCCTATGATACAGATGTTGTTATGTTTCATGTTGTCCTGGAGTTCCCTTAAGCTATTCTCATTCTTCATAATTCTTTTTTCTATGTGTTACTCTGATTGGGTGTTTTTTTCCTACCTTGTGTTCCAAATTGCCAATTCGATCCTCTGCTTCAACCAGCCTACTTTTAATTCCTTCCAATGTAGTCTTGATGTCAGATAGGGTATTCTTCTTTCTGACTGGTTCTTATCCATGGTTTCTATATCTTTTTTCATATGTCTTCTGGTCTAATTAGCATATCAGCTATTTATTATATAGGATAAGGATTATATCCTCTTGTTGGATCAGCCCCTTTAGTATTATGTAGTGACCTCTTTATCTCTTTTATGGCCTTTGTTTTTAAGTCTATTTTGTCAGACTTAAAATAGACTGTAGTTACCACCCTCCCCCCAAGTTCCTTGTAGTTCTCACTAAGTTGTTTGAGCATCCTTATAAGTTACTTTGAACTTTGTATCTGACAAATTGCTTGCCTCCATTTTATTTATTTATTTTTTTCTGGAGATCCTTTCTTTCACTTGAGGGTTGTTTCTTTGTCTTCCCATTTTAGCTGTCTCTTTGTATTTGTTTCTATGTATTAGATAGAACTGTTATGACTCCCAGTATTCATGGTGAAGCCTTATATAGTAAGTGTACTGAGGGAACCAGTGATGCAGTTCCCTGAGCCAGATGCTCTAGGAATGTCCCTTGTGTAGGTTATGTGGATCTTGACTGCTATTGGCCTGTTTTGTGGGTGAAATTGATGCTCAGGCTGGCTGGCTGAGGTTCAACCTGACCACAGAGTGCAAGCTGCTCTGCAAGTGCAGCCTCAAGGTGTCTGGTTGGACTCAGTAGCACAATCTTCCAGATCACCTGTGCTCCTTGCTCCAGGGATGTTTCTTATGGGTTATGTGTACCCCCTGTTTTAGTTGCCTCTTGATGAATGCTGTTGGCCCTTTCCTGGGTGGAGTTAACCCTGCTGGCTGGGTGGCTACGAGGGTAAACCTTGATCACCAGGTATGCAATATTGTGGAGTTGTTCCCAGTAGTGTCTGGTGCCTACCAGATTCTTCCTTTAGGTGTGTTACTTGTGTGGCTGGTTAGATCAAGTTCTGATGTGGTCTATCCACCACTAGTTTTATTGGTTTGGGTCCACTTGGGTGGGGTTTGGGTATAGATCACTGTCAGATGCTTTTTGTAACCAGTTTGGGGCTACCTGTCTGAAGCTCCCACAGTGTTCACGGTTAATGTCTCCATCTGTTGAACCTGGGTGTGCATGGGAGGGGCCAATCTGTGTAGATGGGTCAGCTTCCTGGAGCTCTGAGCTGGAGTCAGATGAATAAAAGACCTAGACTCCCTGAGGTTGGCATCCACCTGTTGGCTACTCTGCTCCCCCTCCAGGTTGCCTGGATTTCCTCCAGTGTCTTATGCAGGAAGGCTATAGAGTGAGAACAAGCTGGCCATGCCCCACTGACCCTTCCACAGGGCTCAGGCTTGGTAGGTTGGGGTTACCAGGTCAGGCAGACAGGATTAGTGGGTGCCCTAGTTTGGTCTGGCACTCAATGGGGAGAATGTGGTCCCTACTCCACAGCCATACCATTTAGACTCTGCCAGAGTCTCCACCTCTATCTCCCGCAGGAGGAGTGCACCACAGGGTTAGGTGTAGGCAGCTGCCCTCACTGCAGGAGGGCAAACAGTTTGAGAAAGCCTTGTTTTGGGGGTGGTACAAAATGTGCCACAGGAGGGGGGAAACTGCACTTCTCCTTTTAGCTCTGTAGCCATACCTGCTCAAGCCCTGGCCTGGAGCCTCTGAGGTAGATGCACTCTGAATGTCCCTACTCTGAGCAGAGCCTCCTTCCCCCCTCAAAACTGAGCCTAGCAGGATGGGGCCAGCTGGGCTTTCCCTGCTCCCTCCCCAACCCCTACAGAGCTCGGAGGTCAAGGTGGCCCTCCCCTTGGGGTGGTGCCAGCCTTGGGAGGGGAGAGAGCTACTCACCTCCATCTATCTCTGCATGACTGACAGAGACCCTAACAAAATGTTCTGAGGGGGTTGCATCAAATGTCCCAGCTCTGAGTTTGTGAGCCCTGTCCCCCCGGATATGAGTTTAGCAGATGGGGCCAGCAGATGGGGAATGCAAATCCAACCCACCCTTTGATTGGGGTGATGTGGGCCCTTGGCCCTCAGGAGGGGAGCTAGCTACCTTCTCCTAGCCTGGTGGTGTCCTGCTAGTGAACCTGACAGGAGGCTCCAAGTGGGTTGTGCCAAATGTCCCAGTTCTGCAGTGTGCGTCCTTCTCCCTGTGGAACTGCACTGGCAGGCTGGGGCCAGCAGATTTGGGGGATGCATATCCAGGTAGTCCTTTGTCGGGGGTGGTGTGGGGCCACAGGAGGGGTGCAAGTGCACGCCTCCCCCTAGCTCCACAGCTGCCTGCTGCCTGAGACCTTAACAAGGGCGTCTTCTGGTGGGTTGGTGTGGCACCTGCCTCACCTGTGGAAGGGGGAAAGCTTGGCCCTTGTTCCAGAGCCACTCAGTTCAATGATCATCTAAGAGTCTGTCTATAGTTTCTCCAGAAAGAGTGCACTCGGGTCCCTGTTGAGTGCAGCCAACAGTCTTATGCCAGACTGGAGTTTTCAGGGTGGTGTCGCCAGTGTTTGGAGGACGGGTTAGTGCACTTTCTCCAGCTGGTGCTGTAAGAATGGAAATGCTTGACCCTGACAGATGGCACCTGAGGGCCGGGTGGGATGTTGACTCAGGACCAGGACCTCAGTTGCCTACCTTCCAGAGCTCCAGAGCTATGCCACCCAGATCTTCTCTTTATGGCTTCCAAATGCCCTGAGTCTCCTTCCCTCTACCAGAGGCCCAGGTGAGTGCCCAAGAGAAGCCCTTGTGTGTTGGCCCTTAAAGAAAGCCCCTGGGATTCAAGTTGACTCCCTCCTCTTTCCAGCAGACAAAGTCGCTGCTTATTTTTGCTGCCAGATGCTGTGCAGGCTCCTCTTCCCAGCACTGGTGCTGGGTTGGGGGTCCTGGCGTAGGGTTGAGACCCCACTTTCCTTGAGGGGACTGGTGCAGTTGTGATATTTCTCTAGCTTCTCAGTCACTGTCTCTGGGTTCAGGGACCAGCCCTCTCTGCCTCTCGCCCTTCTTACCAATCTCTTCTTACCAGTAGCTTCCTTTTTCAATCCTTGGATACCATACTCCTGTTCAGGTGTCCTGTTGTTTATTCAGGCTGATTGCTCTAAGTTTTAGCTGTTAACCTGGTTTGGTGCGGGAAGGAGGTGTGTGTTGCTTTCACCTACTCCTCAGCCATCTCAGAACTCCACTTCAACCATTTTTAAGTGTATAGTTTAGCTGCGTTAAGTACCTGGTGATGGATTTAAGTGGTTATTACTTTTGTTCTTAACATAATTTATTTAACTGCCAATTTGTATAATTAAATTTTGATGACAGCTGCATTTAACAACAGCTTGCAAAATCCCTGAACGTTTACCAACTGGCTCTGTAAGCTGACTCGAGATGGCTGAGCCTGTCTTTGTGTCCCCTCACAGGCTCCCCCTATCCTCAGAGTCCAGGTGTGTGCTCCCGTGTGCCGGTGTGTGCTCCCATGTGCAGGTGTGTGCTCCCGTGTGCAGGTGTGTGCTCCCGTGTGCAGGTGTGTGCTTCCGTGTGCCGGTGTGTGCTCCCATGTGTCGGTGTGTGCTCCCGTGTGCAGGTGTGTGCTCCCATGTGTCGGTGTGTGCTCCCATGTGCCGGTGTGTGCTCCCGTGTGCCGGTGTGCGGCTCCACATGTCACCATGCATGAGCTGTGTGTGCCTGTGCACCCAGTTGCCTTTGAGTGTGAAGGAGCCTAGGTGTGCCTTGCATGCGCCCAGCTGTCTCTATGGGTAGACTGCTCTGTCTGCACACCACCGTGTGGCCCTGGACCCATAGGTGTCCACACACCTGAGAGCCAGGATCCCGTGTGCATGAGTTCCACATGTCACCATGCATAAGCTGTGTGTGCCTGTGCACCCCGCTGTCTTTGAGTGTGAAGGAGCCTCGGTGTGCCTTGCATGCGCCCAGCTGTCTCTATGGGTAGACTGCTCTGTCTGCATACCACCGTGTGGCCCTGGACCCATAGGTGTCCACACACCTGAGAGCCAGGATCCCGTGTGCATGAACCCACGTGCCTGAGCCCCCACTCAGTGACATGCTGGAGCCATGCTGAGCATGTCCTCCTAACTCCACACTCAGTGACATCCGGTTGGCAGATGAAACCAGCTATGGTGGGAGTATTTGTACCATGGGAAGCAGCAGATGCTAAACACCAGGGTTTCATTTTATTCTTTATTTCTTTTATTTTCTTTTTTTGGTCAGAGAGGTGGTTATTAACAATTTATCAGCAGACCATGGGACCCAGGTGCCTCCATGCCCGAGGTAACCAAGTGTGTACCCACATACCAGTGCATGGTCACAGTGTGTCTGAGCAACTATGTCTCTGGATACACGTGACTTTGTGTTCCCATGAGTCTCTGCCTGTGTACCCATGCGAGGCCCAGAGCCCTGTTCCTCTTTGGCAGTTGGTTCCACAGGAAGCTGTTGGGGTGGGGGTGAGGGTGCTGAGGCTTCCCCCATCCCCCACTCATCTCTTCAGGACACCTGCACCCACAGGGCTGAGTGGTGGAGGTGAGTACCCTGCTTCTAGAACCCCAAGCCTATGCTGTACTCAGACCCCCACCTTAGCCCACAGCTGGGGACAGAGGGACCAAGCAGTCGGGCAATTAAGGAGAAGGAAGTTGAGGTCACCCAGCAGTTACTCTGGACTCTGACCCACTGATGTTCGCCCTGGACAGGCTGGAGGCCTTGGCCATGGGTCGTGGGGGCTGCAGGAGCCGGGCTGTGTGCCTGCAGCAGTGAGGACAAGTCTCCACGTGGTGAGTGACCATCCTGGGGGCTTGGGAGTGGAGGGACAGATGGACCAACAGGGACAGATTGGCAGCGAGGTCTGGGGCAGCCTGAGGGGCAGTGGACAGAAGCCCATCCTGTTTCTCTCGACCCTCTGGTCAGCCTGTTTTCAAGTGAGCGGGCGAGGTGGTTTGGCCTGCTTATTTGTCCTGCAAAAGTCTGTGGTCCTAAGAGGTCTCTCCAGGGGCTGGGGTCCATGACAGACCACAAGGTACAACAGGAGGATGGAGCCCCTTGTGGCCAAAGTCTGGGGAAAAGAGAGAGTGGATGCCAGGGGGAGGGTCTGGGGCTTCCTGCAGCAGAGCCAGGCATGCTTCGCTTTTCTAACTGGAGATTTTGGAACACACACACCCACACCCCATGGACCTCCCTGAAACAGAATCTGAAAGTTGGGGCTGGGGTGTCTGACTTTCAAAACAAACACTTCTGCTTCAGGCTGATGTGTGAGAGCCAGGCCTGAGAACGGTTGTTCCCCAAGCTGGCTAGCTCACCCAAGGAGGAGAACCCTCCACCGGGCAGCCCTCCAGCTCCCCTTCCCCCAAGGAGGTGCTCCTGGCTCCCACCATGGCCCACCTCGGGGAGCTTCCCACCCCAGGCTGCCTGGGGTGGGGTGCAGTAGGGAGGAAGGCTGTGGTTTTGTTCAGGGCACACCCAAGCCTCTGCTTCCTCCCAGCCCCCAAGGCCACACGGCCACCAGGCGGGTTCAGGCACTCTGGGGTCTGGGAAGGTGACCCGGAAGCAGCCAGGAAGGGGTGCATTTGGAGTGGATGGCTGAGGCCGTGGAGCTGGTGAGTGAGGCTGGGGCACATCAGAGAAGGCCTCCAGGGCCACTCAGGTGGCTGATCCCACTGGCCCAGGCTCCTACAGTTCTAAGAAGGTTCGACAACCAAGCAAGATCAAGGGAGGACTGCCCGCCTTTGAGCCCCCCTGCCATGGTCCCGGGCCTCTCTGGGAGGGCTTCTGGGCAGAGGCAGGCTTTGCACTGGACCTGGAAGCACCACGGAATGTCAATGGCAAACCCATCAGTATGTCTTGTCTCGGCCGTCTTCGCACACCCTGCTCCCAGCCCTGACCCGGTGCTGGCCACCTGCCGCACTCAGTACCGTACAGATGACAGGATGGTCGTGTCAGCCTGCCGTGGGTTCAAATCCCGCTCCCCTGCCTCTGGGCAGCCATGGGCAAGTGACTTCACCACGCTGGCCCTCCCTTGGTTCCTCCATTAAAGAGCTGTCCTAGCCCTTACACGTAAGGTCATAGCACAGGCCCGCACGCAGTAGGAGCTCAGAGAACTCGGTCAGACGTTCCTGCTCCCTCACCCTGTCCCTGTCCCTGTCCCTGCCCCCCAGCCTTGCTTCCCTGAGCAGTCCCTGCCAGGCCACCTGTGTGCATCCTTAGCGGCCTTCTGGGCCACATGGAAAGAGAACCTGATGGTGGGTCCAGTGGTTACTGAGTTTGCAGGGTGGGCTCCTGAGAAAGGACTAGACAGGGCGGACAGCCCTATCCTTGGGCCTCTTTCTGGTCTGCTTCCCAGTCACTTACGAACCACATTCATATCCACAAACTCCCCGTGAGAAAAAACACTGCATCGTGCTGCCTCACGTCACTGGTTTCCTGCCTTCCGGGGCCCTGACCCCTCAAGCCCCAGTGCCAGTGCCTCCCAATTGCGGGCGGGGTTTCCCTCTGGTTTTGTCCAGGTTTGGGGGCTGTTCTTTTGAAGCCGCCCACGGTGCTGGATGTTGGGGTACAGCGTGTGTTTTGTGTCTTTCTACAATAAGCGAGCTTGCACTGTTAGAAAGGGTATCCTTGTCGGATTTGTAAAGTAAGATTTTTCTAAAGCCTCCACTGCCTACTGTGCTCTAACCTCGTGTTCCCCGGGTTCTGGCCTCCTGGGCTCCTGCCTTTGGTACCAGGGGCTTGATGGGAGCTCTTCCTGGCTTCTCACTGCCCTGGGTGTTCCCGAAGTTCTCACATCTGCCCTCCACCCAGGGACCAAGGGGTCCCCGAGGCGTTGGTAGCCTGTTGGGAAACGTGTGGTGGGAGATAAAGAATTCAAACCTGGAGCACAGCAGATGGGTGCTTTTTAAATGTCCACAAGCTGTTCTCTGGATTTCTATGTATGTGTCTGACTGTGTATAATTGTATGTGTCTGTGTCTGTCCATGTGTGTGTGTATGTGTCTGCCATTGTCCACAGGTGTTAATATAGAGTGTGTGTGTGTGTTTTTTAATTAATTAATTAATTAATTTTTTTTTTTTATTGCTTAAAGTATTACAAAGGGTATTACATATGTGTCCTTTTTTTTCCCCTGCCCTTGACAATCCCCTGGCCTCCCCTACCCCCCAGTGTCTTATGTCCATTGGTTATGCTTATATGCATGCATACAAGTCCTTCGGTTGATCTCTTACCCCCCTCCCTCCTGTCCCCCAACCCGCCCCGGCCTTCCCGCTGCAGTTTGACAATCTGTTTGAGGCAGCTCTGCCTCTGTATCTATTATTGTTCAAAAGTTTATAATGGTCTCTATTATCCATGAATGAGTGAGATCATGTGGTATTTTTCCTTCATTGACTGGCTTATTTCACTTAGCATAATGCTCTCCAGTTCCATCCATGCCGTTGCAAATGGTAAGAGTTCCTTCTTTTTTACAGCAGCATAGTATTCCATCGTGTAGATGTACCACAGTTTTCTAATCCATTCATCTACTGATGGGCACTTAGGCTGTTTCCAGATCTTAGCTATGGTGAATTGTGCTGCTATGAACATATGGGTGCATATATCCTTTCTGATTGGTGTTTCTGGTTTGTGTCTTTGTGTGACTGAAAGATTTCAGGGCCACCTACTTATGAGAGCAATGAGGGAGGAGCAGGGGGGATCACCAGGGCTGGTGGGAGAGCAGGAAGTGACCAGGACAGAGCCCTGGGAACACAGAGTTTACAGGTCAGGCAAAAAGGGAAGATTAGGCCAGCTGGCGTGGTTCAGTGGTTGAGCGTCAACCCATGAACAGGAAGTCATGGTTTAATTCCCCGTCAGGGTGCATGCCCAGGTTGCAGGCTTGATCCCTGGAGGGGGGCGTGCAGGAGGCAGCCAATCAGTGATTCTCTCTCATCATTCATCAATTCAGCCTGTTGCATCATAGGAGGAATGAATCTCTAGAGGGATGTGGTCGGAGGCAGCCAGTAGAGGTGAGTCGGGGAAGTGTCCTTTGGACTTAGCCTCAGAGAGAGCTAGAAGACTGAAGGGGGTGGAAACGGGACTGCAGCGGGCTGTGCAGCTGAGCGGTGTGCAGGGCCAAAGACGGGAGTGTGGAGAACTCTCTGAGAAGGGAGGGAAGAGCCTAAGAAGTCGCCAGACAGCCAGGAATTTTTCAGAGAAGAATGAAAACACCAGTTAGGAGGCAGCACTTGGCCGCTGGCAGGTGCGCGCACAGCCATGGCACTGGGTATACCCAGATCCCGCACAGACACGCAGACACAGCCCAGGCAAGCAGCAGAGCCCTCACAGATGCCAGAGCAGTTCTCCCTCAGGCCTGGAGGACACAGGCAGGTCCCACCCCTCAGATACTAATGGCCTTCACACACATGCGCGCGCACACACACTCACACTCACACACATACTCACACACACACTCACACACACTCACATACACACACACTCACAAACACAGACACTCAAATACACACACACTCACACACACACTCACACACACACACTCGCATACACACACACTCACACATATACACACACTCACACACACTCATACACACACTCACATACACGCACACTCACACACATACACACTCATACACACACACATACACACTAACATACACTCACTCACACACACACACTCACATACATACACACATACACACACTCATATACTCACACACACTCACATACACACTCACACACACACACATACACACGCATACACTCACATACACACTAACATACACACGCTCATACACACATACACAAACACACACAATCCCAGACGTTTGAAAAAACACATAGATAATATCATTCAGCCTCAAAAAGAAGGAAATCTTGTCATTTACAACAACGTGGATGACCTTTGAGGGCATTATGCTAAATAAAGTAAACCAGACAAATACTATAAATAAAGTAAGAGAAACAAATATTACATGAGCCCACTTATAGGTGGAATCTAAATTTTAAAAAAACTCATAGTAAAAAACATCAGATTTGTGATTGCTGGGGTGGGGGGGGGATGGGTAAAGGTGGTCAAAACATAGAAGCTCCCAGTTACAGATGACTACGTCCTGAGGCTGTAACTGCTGCACACCTTAAACGGGCACAGTGCTGTGTGCCAATCACATCACCAACACCGCGGGGAAACCCACTAGATGCTGAGTGTGAACACACACACGTGGACACTCACGACTTGCACTCAAACACTCACCTGAAAGCACACGCACTATACACCAACACAAACGCCCTGTTAAACAGGGACAGTGGCACACAAACACTCAGACACTCACGCACACGGGGCTCACGTCAGGACTCAGTCTAGACTCTAGCCTGTTGCCCCGAGGACCCCACAGTCACCACTCCTCCCGCCGCTCTTCAGCTCCTCTTGCAATGTCTTGTCCAGCCCAGGTAAGAGGCCGATGGGGCTGGGGGCGGGGATGCTGCTAGAGCTTGGCCTCCCCCCAGACTGGAGTCCAGGGGCCCCCATAGCCGGAACGCCAGCCCCACGATCCCAGGAGCTGCTGCATCTGGCAGCCCTTTGCAGCAGTCCCCGCCCCTCTTGCTGGCAGCCCCATCCTGGCAAGGATTCCCGGCTGAGCTCTGCTCCATCCCAGCTGCACTCACTCACGCAAGCCTGCCCCATGGCTGACCCAGGGCTCAACCACTCCTGGCCAGCCTTCTCTAAGCTGTGGCTGAAGCGGTGGGCCTTCAAGAGAGGTAAGAGGGCAGGCCGCGAGCAGCGGGCACAGGCCAGCACACAGGGTTCCCTGGACAACTTGCCCACCGTCCCACCTCTGAGCTCTCCTTGGCTGTGGGCACAGAGTGCCTGAGCCAACCCCCAATTCCACATCCCCGGGACCCCATGGCACATCCCAGACTCCGGGTCCCTCTTGTCCAGGAGGAGACATCTTCCCAGACTCCGCAGTAACTTGTCTCAGGAGGTAAATCTGCAGGAGAGGATTCACCTTGTAGCTCCCTTGGGCCCCTGACACTGTGAGCTCTGGCTGGCTGTAGGGCAGAGGCTCAGCAAGAAAGAGCAGGGCTGAGACCTCAGGGGTTCTGATAGGTACCTTCCTTGAACACACACACACACACACACACACACACACACACACTGGATAGTGACACCCACCCCCGTCCTGGGCCTCAGTTTACCTCGGTGGTGGCTAGAGAGGCCCTGTATTATATCCCCCCGCGCCCCCCTCCTGGGTGAATTGCTTTTGCAAAAAGATACTTCTTAAATCTCAGGAGGAAGTTAGCCCTTGAAGATAAGCGATGGTGTCAGGGCCATGGTGTGTGGTACACACTGTGACAGCAGCCCCCACACTGTTCCCACGACCTTTCCACAAGCATCTCCGAGGCAGGCCGGCCCCTCTGCTCAGCCTCATCCAATTCCGGCGCCCATTACTTGTGAGAGCTGCGTACTTGCTCAAGGTGGCAACGAATGTCCATTTGAGGGGCAATGAGAAGATTCATTAGTTCTTTTATCTACAGACTCTCTCTGAGGGCCCATTGTGTGCTGGGCACCCTGCTGGAGGAGACAGCAATATCAAGGGACCGGAGGGTGGGGCTGGGGAGAGAGGGTGGCAACTGAAGAGCAATCATGATGATGGGAATTGCTGCCAGTTGTTAAGTCTCATGCAATTAGACTCAGAGAGGTTGAGTGATTTGCACAAGGTCACACAGCAAGGACAAGCTAGAGGAACCAGCATTTTAAACCGGTTCTCTTCCAAGGCCACCTTTGAGGTATGTTCTACCCAATGAACAAAGCTGCCAGTGTGGGCAGCTGGAGGGCCTGGGAGGTTTTTAAATCCACCAGTGGGTGGCAATGCTGGAGAATTTAATGCATCAGCTTGCAGATCAGCAAGGCAACAGTCTGTGACCCAGGTCCTTGCAAAGGCCTACCAGCTCCTGGTCACCCAGCCCAGCCAGTCTCCCTGCCTGGGTAGGTTGAGGCTGTGATTTAGAGGCAGCAGATGAGAGAGTGAGCTGTGGGAACCTGTGGTGACTCTTAAACCGTTTTGTGGCTGGTGCTGCAGATACTGCTGGTGGAAGAGGCTGCCTGGGACTTGAATCCAGGCTGATAGCTTCGTCAAGAGGATCTTTTGGGGGGATGAGGGGAGCAGAGTGACTCCCCACCAGCGTCCTCCTGTCTTTAGCCCTGGAGGGCATAGGGAGAATGTCCTGTTTGTGTCCCTCTTAAGCTCTGGAACTAGCTGCCCGGAACTTCCTGGGGAAATGGTGGAGTTGGGTTTAAGGAGGCAGACAAGCCAGGGAGATGGGGTGGGGACCTCCAGGGAGGTTCCTGTGGCAGGGCTGCACTACCCCTTCTTCTCCGTTGTTCCACTTACCCCTTCTGGCCATCCTTTTTCATTCATTCCCCAAAATATAGTAAGTGCATACATAATTAGTGCAACCTGTGCCTCAACTTGGTTTCTTTCTTCCCTGGCTTCTCTGTCATGATTCTGACCCCATTCCATCTATACCTCTCACCGGCTAATCCCCTAAGAATGCCATCTCCTGATGTAATTCATCACTGCCTCTGGGCCCTGCCACATCACCTAACCCCCCAACTATCCATCCACCCATCATCCATCTATTCACCCATCTCACCATCCATCCATCCATCTAACCAACTATCTTCCATTCAACCAGCCAACTATTCTTTATCCATCCACCTAACTATCCATTCATTCATCTGTTCATCTGTCTACCCATCTAAACATCATCTACCTAACCATCCATTCACCTAACATACATACATACATACATCCACCTGAGCATCCATCCATCTAACCATCCATCCACTCATTCGCCCATCATCTGTCCAACCAACCAGCCAGCCAACTATCTATTCATCTAACCATCCAACCAGCTAGCCAACTATCCAACCATCCATCCATCTAACCATCCCATTTATCTAACCATTCACCCATTTAACAATCCATTTACCCATCCAACCACCCACCCATTCATCCATCTAACATTTTTTCACCCGTCTATCCACTCATCAGCTCACCACAGAATGGCCTGTTGCTTATAAGTCCTTTGCTTTGAGTTGGAAATACCTAGGTTTACATCCAGCTCTTCCTCTTACCAGCCTGGTGTGACCTTGAGAAAATCAGTACATCTCTCTGAGCCTCGTCGGGGTCCCCTTCTGTATAGTGGGGACTCAGAGGGTTGCTGTGAGGATAGAAAAATGAAATCATGTGATGGCCTCAGCACTAGCCCGGGCACATAGGAGTTGACTACTACACATGAAGTTTTACACCCTCGCTGGTTTGGCTCAGTGGACAGAGTGTTGGTCTGCAGACTGAAGGGTCCCGGGTTCAATTCTGGTCAAGGGGTGCATGCGGAGGAAACCAATAGATGTGTCTCTCTCACATCAATGTTTGATTCTCTCCCTCCCTCCCACACTCTCTAAAAATCAATGGAAAAATATCGTCAGGTGAGGATTAAAAAAACAACTTAAGATTCTACTTGGGGCTTGGAGGTATGAAAGGGAATCAGATACAGAACCTGCCCTGATGGACCACATGGTCTGGAGCAGGGGTCAGCAAACTTTCTGTAAAGGGCCAGAGACTACATATATTCGGCTTTGAAGGTCATATGAACTCTGATACAACTATTGAATTTTGCTGTTGCAGCATGAAAGCTGTCATAGAATGGGCATGGCTGTAGGCTTGGAGCCATATTTGGATCTTGGAACCCCTGGTATAGAAGGGCACAAATAAACCAACTACACCACGGCAGGATGTCGGGAAACGGTGCAGAGGATTCAAAGTTCTCTGGCAAAGACTAACAGCAGAGGATCAGAGTCCTCGATTGTCGGGCAGGAACGGGGGGAAGAGCGGTGAGGACAGCACAGAGGCAGCGGGAGAACTGAGTGTGTGTTGGGGGCGGTGGAGAGGGCTATGACATCCATCCCGGTGTCACAGACTGGAGCTCAAGGTTCAGTCTATGACTGAATGACAGTCTATGACTCTGTGACACAAAGATTCGTGCTCAACATGCGATACCAGGATCAGAGTTGAGTCTGTCATCAGAATCCAGCTCAGCCTGTTCCGGGGTCAGAAATTTCTATCAAAAGCCTAAATTCATCCCTGACCTTTCACCTTTAGCCTTTGGATGGCAGACCTGCAGGGGGGCAAATGCCAGGCATGAGCTCTGTCTTTGGCCTCTACAGGCTGTGGAAGGCTTCGGCCTCCATGAACCCCTGCCGAGTACAGCAGGCAGGCCCTGCAGCCTCTCGGGAGGCCCCTGGAGGACTTGGCCCAGAGATGGGTCTGCCTCTCCCTCCCAAGCTCCCATCAGCCTCCAGGACCCACCTCCACATCTGCTTTTTCTCATCCTTCGGCCTGCTTGTTTTATTCCAGTCTTCCCCTGAGTCACAGATGTTGCCCTGGCTTCAGGTTGGGGGAGGGGCTCAATGCAGGCTTAATGAGGGCAGCAGAACAGCGTCCCTCAATCAGCCTGAGGGGTAGCTGGGGAAGCCGTGATGATGGGAACTGTGACATGGTCACACCTGTGGCAGGCCAAGGGCTTCACGGCTCACCTACCTTGAAGCAAATGGAGCTGAAGCCCTGTGGGCCTGCCCCATCGTAACTCTGAAAGGGGCCCCAACACATTTTTTTGCTTACAACTTCATAGAGATATAATTCATACACCATGTAAGTCACCCACTTTATGTGTACAATTCAATGGCTTTTAGTATATTCACAGCGTTGTGTAGCTGTCACAATTTTAGAACATTTCCATCAA
>NW_005357191.1:653843-655434 GCF_000412655.1 Myotis brandtii
TACCTATCAGCCCATAATCCCCACCTTCCCCCACCCCAGCCTGGGGCAACCACTAATCTATGTTCTTAGACCCTATAGATTCACCTATTGTGGGCATTTCCCAAGAGTGAAATCACATAGCATGTGGTCTTTTGTGACTGGCTTTTTTGACTTAATGTTTTCAAGGTCCGTCCATGTTGTAGTGTGTGTCAGTGTGTCACTCATTTTTATGGCTGAGTAATATTCCCTTGTATGGATGGAGCACACTTTGTGTATTCATTTATCCATTGATGGATATTTGGGGCTATTTCCACCTTTTGGCTATTAAAAATAATGCTGATATAAACAGTTGAGTACAAGTGTTGTGGTAGAAATACATATGAGTTTATTTCTCTTGGGTAGATAGCTAGGGGTGGAATATCTGGGTCATATGCTTAACCTTTAGAAGAAATGCCAAGATGTTTTCCAATCTTCTTAGTTTTCTGTATAGTTTTTGTGGGGAATGGGGGTTGCACACATGTATGTGTATATGTAAACCCTTTTCATTCATTTATTCATCAAATGTGTTTAATTCTGCCTTGACTATTTTTTGCCATTTTTGCTACCTCCCAAAGGCCCCAGCAATTTTGTATTCATAATTTTGTATTCTTTTTCTTAAAGGAGGCCTCCCCAAATTGTATAAACTTCAGCGCCCACCCCCACCCCCAAAACTTGGGGCATTATGCAACTGGGAGGAGAGGGAATTAGTGGTTATTGACAGCCCTGTGCTGTCCCCCTCTCTGCTCACCGCACATTGGAATAGAGAGGCATATCCTCACCCCACTCATCTGCTGATGGGCACTTAGGCTGTTTCCAAATCTCCGTAATGGTAAATGGTGCTGCTATGAACATAGGGGTGCATATGTCCTTTCTGATTGGTGTTTCTGATTTCTTGGGATATATTCCTAGAAGTGGGATCACTGGGTCAAATGGAAGTTCCATTTTTAATTTTTTGAGGAACCTCCATTCTCTTTTCCACGGTGGCTGCACCAGTCTGCATTCCCACCAGCAGTGCACGAGGGTGGTTCCTTTTCCACATTCTCACCAGTATTTGTCATTTGTGTATTTGTTGATGATAGCCATTCTGACAGTGTGAGGTGGTACTTCATTGTCATTTTGATTTGCATCTCTCCAATGATTAGTGACTTTGAGCATTTTTTCATATTCCTCTTGGCCTTCTGTATGTCCTCTTTCAAAAAGTGTCTATTTAGGTCCTTTGCCCATTTTTTAATTGGATTGTTTATCTTCCTTTTGTTAAGTTGTATGAGTTCCTTATAAATTTTGGAGATAAACCCTTTAGCACATGTATCATATGCAAATATGTTCTCCCATAAAGTGGGCTCTCTTATTGCTTTGTTGATGGTTTCCTTTGCTGTGCAGAAGCTTTTTATTTTTATGTAGTCCCATTTGTTTATTTTTTCCTTAGTTTCCATGTATCAGTAAACGTATTGCTATGACATATGTCTGATATTTTGCTGCCTATGAATTCTTCTAGGATTTTTATGGTTTCCCGTCTTACAGTTAAGTCTTTCATCCATTTTGAGTTTATTCTTCTGTATGGTGTAAGTTGGTG
>NW_005357191.1:655771-658423 GCF_000412655.1 Myotis brandtii
GTCTAGTTTCATTTTTTTTTTTTTTGCATGTACCTGTCCAATTTTCCCAACACCATTTATTGAAGAGACTGTCTTGACTCCATTGTATGTTCTTGCCTCCGTTGTCAAATATTAATTGAGCATAATGGCTTGGGTTGATTTCTGGGTTCTCTGTTCTGTTCCATCGGTCTATATGTCTGTTCTTGTGCCAGGACCAGGCAGTTTTGAGAACAGTGGCTTTGGAGTGTACTAATAACCTGATGCCAGGGCTGACCAGCAGACTCTGAGCGACCAATGAACAGATGACTCCGACACACGTTTCTGTGAAAGAGAGGCTAAGGGGCTAGTCTACTTTAGGAGTAAGTAGCCCTGATTGCCTGCCTCGTTGGCTTTTTATTGTCACAACAGCTTGAACTCAAATTAACCTCTAGATACAATCCGCAGGGTAAGTATCTTTGAGAAAGCACATGCTTCTACAAGGTCGGGTCTTAAAGACTAAACATAGAGATTCTAGCAACACACCCGGGGGATCGGACTTGTTTGGAAAAGTCAAGGCAGGGGCTGCCGCCTTCGGCAAGGTCCCCTCAGAGGCCCCCGACCTTCCAGAGAATCCTCCCTACAGACCTTCCAACCACACCCCGTGCTTCCCCACATCCTCCCCGCCTTTTCGTTTTCTGGCTGCAGAAGACAGAGGGAGGCGGCGAACTTTCTGCTTTGGAAGGTCAGGGCCTGTGAAGCGTGTTCACTGCTCGAGTTCCGATTGTGTAGACTATAAGAAAAACAAAGAGAATTACGACAGCAGTGGTTAGTCCCGTCAGGTACCAATTGATTCTAGGAAACCATGTGGTGGGGTCTATCCACTCCAAATGCTCCTTTACCGCATTCCAAGCCGTGTTCTGGTTTTCATGTTCATTGATAGCAAGTAAGGACTCTAATTTGCCTTTGCAACATGTTTACTTCTTCAGTAAGGTTGTCATGAAAGACTCCCTATGACGCTTTTTAGCATCAATCCACTGATGGTGACTACTGTTCCATTTCAAAGGGGTGACACATATGTGCTTATGCTCCCAATCGCAATTAAGCACTGGCCTGTTTGCTAAGCATCCTGTCTTTCCCCCAGATATTCAAAATGGCTGCCTATTGCCTGTAGTCTAGCTAATTATTTTTTATCTATGTGCTGTTGTATAGTGAATTCCCTAGTTACATTATATGCCATATTGTCCACAAATGTGGCTGTCTGTACAGATTCAGAAAGGCCCACCATGGCGACACTGGTGGTGGTAAGAATAACAACAGCTGAGACAAGGGCTGCAGTGAGCATTCCCAAAAACCTTTTGGGCCGTAATTGGCTCAATGCCCCTTCTAAGACTTCGATAGCTGACGAGCCTTGCTATTTCCTGGTGAGATCAACAGGTATTAGGATTTCTGCTTGTCTCCTAAGCACCATAATAGTGCTGATGGCCAATGAGGTCATATTCTGGGTGGTAATACAGGGCGGAAAATGAGCTCCTTCTCCAACCTGCACTAGAAAAGATGAACTATGGCTGATTAGTAGATCGGGGCCCATAACAAAGACAACGGGGTGAGTGGTGCAAATCAGACTGTTGTCAGTAAGATTATTAGTAAAAGTTATACTGTAGTGGCCAGAGGAGTTCTGGTAGTCACTGTGCCACAATTTCAAAGGGCTGAAAACATGGCCTAATCTCCATAAAGTTTCCTGAACTGGCAAGCCTAGTACTTGAGGTCGTGGGGAACTCATCCCTCCCCCAGCCCACACCTCAGGCGTGCCTACATAACCGATGTAACTAGCATTAGACGCGCGGTGTACCAGAGTGTCAGTGTGGTTGGCTTGCAAATGAGCATGTGGGCTTCAATCTATAACCTGTTGGTCCCCTAGGACCGTCAAATGGGCATGATTTCCTCGACCAACTTCCCAAGGAATGCCTCAGCAGAGGGGTCCCACTGCTTATTTTGCTTGCACGGAGAGATGGGGGGCACAGAGGCATTGATCAGATTACCACAGGCCAGACTGCCTGCTGAGAGAAATAGTTAATTTACCAAATTCTGCTGAGAGTAGTTAATTTACCAAATTGCTTTAAAAATGCTTCCTTATATCTGAAAAACAGAAAGTTTAAGAATTAGTAATACTTTCAACAATAGTTACAAAAACTATATAATCATTTTCTTTTTATTTAGTTTTATAACAAAATTGTTGTTTCTTCTGATTTTTTCTGTTAATATTTCTATAAGTTTAGATACTTTATAGAGTAATGTAAATGACATGGAATCTTGTCCTTTCTACAAAATGTAATATTCTACAATATTATAACTTATAAGAATTAGTTATAAATGAAAATATATTAGAATTTATTTAATATGCATAAATAAATAGAATATAATTATTATTTTCTTATTTGACAGGATTTCCCATATACCTTAAGTATAAAATTTTCTTTATGAGGAGAGAAAATAAATTTTAAAATTTAAATCCTGGGAAGGTAGTCAAATATATTATATATTACTAGAGGCCTGGTGCACAAATTCATGCATGGGTGGGGTCCCTCGGCCTGGCCAGCAATTGAGTCCTATGGTGGGGGGAGGGGCGCGGCAGCCAAAGGGAGGGACCACAGGAGATTGGCTGGTGGGGGGGAGGGGCCAAGGGCGGTTGGCTGT
>NW_005357191.1:658921-663564 GCF_000412655.1 Myotis brandtii
CTTTTTTATTCTGGGATTTACTTACCTTCTATAATTGAAACTTTGTAGCCTTGAGAGGAGCTCAGAGCCTGCCAGGGCGGGCGGGAGGGAAGCTTGGCTTCCTCCATCAAAAGGGGCAACCCAAGCCTCCTGCTCGCTCCAGCTCCGTGGCCACGGCCGGCTGAAAGCAGGTATCTGGGGTTTATTTACCTTCTATAATTGAAACTTTGTTGCTTTGAGTGGAGCTCAGAGCGGGCCGCAGCAGGCGGGAAGCTTGGCTTCTTCCATCATTGGAGCAACCAAGCCTCCTGCTTGCTCCAGCTCCGTGGCTGCCGGCTGCCATCTTGGTTGGGTTAATTTGCATATAGTCGCTCTGATTGGCTGGTGGGCGTGGCTTAAGGTGTAGCGAAGGTACGATCAATTTGCATGTTTGTCTTCTATTAGTGTAGATATTTAAAAAGGCCAGTGGCCATAACGCCGTAAAGCTGTAATGACCAAACGACTGGTCACCAGGAGGTGCATGGAGCACCTCTCGGTCCCTCCCTCCAGCCCGCAAGCAGCGGCTCTTGCAGCACCGTGGGGCGGGGCGCCTCTCATGGTGTGGCAGAATGCGGAGCACCTCTCACGGCACAGTGGGGGCAGGGCGCTGGCAGGAAGCAGGGCGCCTTGCATGATTTTGCACGCTGGGCCTCTAGTATATATATAAAATATTTGTTTCTTAGGCAAATACAGGAAAAAACTTTTTCCCCCTTACTTTTAGAAATAGGCTTATTTTTCCAATGGAAAATATACTTATATTTTTAAGAACTGTAACAGAGATCATATGACCTTGACAACTCTTAGGAGGCTGGAGAAAGGGTGGGTGTGTATGTGGGGAGATAGCAGGCCCTGGGGTTTGTTCCCAGGACTGCAGTAACTCCTGGGCCTCTAACGGCTTTAGTGTAAAAGTATTTTTTTTTTTACAAGAAGAGTGCCCTCCACACACACACACCTACCCCACTGCTGCCATTTCTGCAGCCTATTCAAGGGCACTTTTGTAGCTTCAGTCCTTTATGATGAATACTTGGGGAATTTAAATAATTATTTCCCATATTTTTCTCTTTTTGAGTAGATTAACAATATGAAATCTTGTATATACAAAGAGATCTTAAAAACAGAAATAAAAAGCCCCTACGATAAATGAATGAGTACTCACAAAAAAGATAGACTGGGACATTAGCCTTAGAATCTTATTTTATACTAGAGGCCCAGTGCACAACATTCGTGAATGGGGGTGGGGGTCCCTCAGCCAGGCCTGCACCCTCTCTGGCCCATGAGCAGCAGCTCTTGCGGCGTGGTGGGTGGGGCGCCTCTTGCGGCGCGGTGGGGTACAAGGTGCCTCTCACGGCACAGCGGGAGGCAGGGTGCCGGCAGGAGGTGGGGCACCTTGCACAGTGCAGCGGGAGGCGGGGCACCTTGCACGATTTCACACACTGGGCCTCTAGTATATATATAAAATCTTTGGTTCTTAGGCAAATACAAGAAAAATCTTTTTTTCCCCCTTACTTTTAGAAATAGGATTTTTCCAATGGAAAATATACTTATATTTTTAAGAACTGTAACAGAGATCATATGACCTTGACAACTCTTAGGAGGCTGGAGAAAGGGTGGGTGTGTATGTGGGGAGATAGCAGGCCCTGGGGTTTGTTCCCAGGACTGCAGTAACTCCTGGGCCTCTAACGGCTTTAGTGTAAAAGTATTTTTTTTTTTACAAGAAGAGTGCCCTCCACACACACACACCTACCCCACTGCTGCCATTTCTGCAGCCTATTCAAGGGCACTTTTGTAGCTTCAGTCCTTTATGATGAATACTTGGGGAATTTAAATAATTATTTCCCATATTTTTCTCTTTTTGAGTAGATTAACAATATGAAATCTTGTATATACAAAGAGATCTTAAAAACAGAAATAAAAAGCCCCTACGATAAATGAATGAGTACTCACAAAAAAGATAGACTGGGACATTAGCCTTAGAATCTTATTTTATACTAGAGGCCCAGTGCACAACATTCGTGAATGGGGGTGGGGGTCCCTCAGCCAGGCCTGCACCCTCTCGCGGTCCAGGACCCCACCGGGGATGTCCGCCTGCTAGCTCAGGTCCACTCCCCTCAGGGTCCTCTCTCTTTGTTTTCTGGCGAACCTGGCTAAAGGTTCATCAATCTTATTTATCCTTTCAAAGAACCAGCTCTTGGTTCTATTGACCTTTTGTAATTTTTTTTTGGTCTCTATGTCATTTATTTCCTGTCTGATCTTTATTATTTCCTTCCTTGTACTTTTCTTGTTGCTCTCTTTCTAGTTCTTTAAGTTGTAGGGTTAGATAACTTATTACCAGTTTTTCTTGTCTTTTTGAGGTATGCCTGTAATGCTATGCAGTTCCTTCTCAGTACTGCTTTCACTGTGTCCCATAGATTTTGAATTGTTGTTATCCTTTCAAAGAACCAGCTCTTGGTTCTATTGACCTTTTGTAAATTTTTTTTGGTCTCTATGTCATTTATTTCCCGTCTGATCTTTATTATTTCCTTCCTTGTACTTTTCTGGGCTTTTCTTGTTGCTCTCTTTCTAGTTCTTTAAGTTGTAGGGTTAGATAACTTATTACCAGTTTTTCTTGTTTTTTGAGGCATGCCTGTAATGCTATGCAGTTCCTTCTCATTACTGCTTTCACTGTGTCCCATAGATTTTGAATTGTTGTGTTTTCATTTTCATTTGTTTCAAGAGTGTTTTTTTATTTCTGCTTTGATCTCTTTGGTAACCCATTCATTGTTTAATAGCATGCTATTTAGCCTCCATGTGTTTGTTTTTATTGGAGTTTATTTCTAATTGTATGCCATTGTGATCTGAGAAGATGATTGATATGTTTTCAATCTTCTTGAATTTGTACAGACTTATCCTGTGTCCTAATATGTGGTCTATCTTTGAAAATGTCCCATGTGCACTTGAGAAGAATGTATATTCCATAGCTTTCGGGTGAAAAGTTCTGAAGATGTCAATTAGTTCCATCTGATTTAGTGAGTCATTTAGGATTGCTGTTTCTTTGCTGATTTTTTGACTAGAAGATTTATCCAGTGATGTCAATGGGGTTTTAAAGTCCCCTACTATGAGGATTGTATTGCTATTAATCTCTCCCTTGATATCGTCCAGATTTTTTTTTAATGTATTTGGGTGCTCCTGTATTGGGTGCATATGTTTACCAGAGTTATATTCTCTTGTTGAATCTATCCCTTTAGTATTATGAAGTGCCCCTCCTTATCTCTTGTTATGGCCTTCACTTTGAGGTCAATTTTGTTAGATATGAGTATTGCTTCCCCAGCTTTTTTTTTTCCTGGAAAAATTTTTTTCCATCTCTTTACTTTAGTCTGTGTGAATCCTTTGTTCTGAAGTGGGTCTCTTGTAGACAGCATATATATGAGTCATTTTTTTAATCCATTCAGCAACTCTATGTTTTTTGATTGGAGCATTTAACCCATTTACATTTAAGGTTATTATTGATAGGTACTTGTTTGTCACCATTTTTATTCTTTATGCCTCTGTGCCTTCTTCCCTTTCTATTTCTCCTTTTTTAGCCTTTCTATTTCTCCTTTTTTAGCATTTCTTGCATTGCTGGCTTGGTGGTAATAAACTTCCATAGGTTTTTTTTTTGTTGTGTTTTTTTTTTTTTTGTCTGTGAAGCTCCTGATTTCACCTTCAATTTTGAATGATATCCTTGCTGGATAGAGTATTTTTGGATTCAGTCTCTTGTTTTGCATCACTTTGTATACTTCATTCCATTCCCTTCTGGCCTGATGTGTTCCTGTTGAGAAATCAGTTGATAGTCTAATGGGAGATCCCTTGTAGATAACTTTCTGTCTCTCTGTGGCAGCCTTTAAGATTCTTACTTTGTCATTTGACATTTGTCAATTTAATTACGATGTGTCTTGGTGTCAGTCTTTTTGGGTTCATCTTGTTTGGGACTCTGTGTGCTTCTTGGACTTGTGTGACTTTTTTCTTCCCAAAGAAAAAATGACAGGGAAGTTTTCTGTCATTATTTCTTCAAACAGGTTTTCTATTCCTTGCTCCACTTCCTCTTCCTCTGGCTCCACTATTATGCAGATGTTGTTTCCTTTTGTGTTGTCCCAGAGCTCTCTTAGACTCTCCTCCTGCTTTTTAATTCTTTTTTCCAGTTGCTGCTCTGCTTCAGTGTTTTTTTTTATCTTGTCTTCTAACTCGTTGATTCGGTCCTTAGCTTCTTCTAGTCTACTGTTGAAACCTTCCATCGTGTTCTTTATTGCAGCTACGTCATTCTTCATTTCCTCTTGATTCTTACGCATGGTGACTCTTACCCAGATGTTTGAGCATGCTTATAACCATTACTCTGAATTCTTTCTCTGATAAATTGCTTGCCTCTATTTCATTTATTTCCTTTTCTGGTGATTCTTCCTTTTCTTTCATTTGGGGATTGTTTCTTTGTCTCCCCATTTTTGCTGTTCCTTTGTAATTGTTCTGTGTATTAGGTCACACTGCTATGCCACCCAGATTTTTTGAATTGGTCTCATGTAGTAGACCAAGCATGTCAAACTCAAAGGCTAACATGGGCCAAATAAATAAGGTGTAAATTTATATGGGCTGCAAAAAAAAAAAAAAACTTCAAT
>NW_005357191.1:664089-668383 GCF_000412655.1 Myotis brandtii
AAAATGAATGCAACACGATTATAGTAATCAGTCATTAGTGAATGTTGTAGTTTGTTATTAATAATTATGTAACAGGATATTGTAAAAATTAAGCTACAAAACTTGTGTTAAAACGTTTCTTACATCCCCTTATATTGGCTGGGCTGCAAAAATATTTGTTGTGGGCCGCATGCGGCAAGCGGGCCATGAGTTTGACATGCTTGTAGTAGATGTTTTATGTGACCCAGTGGTGCAGTCTCTCAGGTCTCCTGGACTGGGAGTTCTAGGGCAGCCTCCTACTTGAGATATTTAGGTTCTCCCGATGTAGTTGGGTCTGGAATGTTATTTTCCTGTTCATGGATGCAGTCTCCTCTCAGGGTATCTGATTATGTGGCTCGCTCCCTACCACATCATGCCAACCGTTGTGGAGGCGCTGACTGAACAACACAAAATACGATACGACAAGACACGACACAGAAGGAACAGAACACAAATGTAGACAAGACACCTATAACCCCAATAAAGGGACCACCACAGAAAAGAGAGTTTGAAAATAGAAAAGAGAGAAAGAATGATAGCAAGAAAAAAAAAGACTTTGGGTTGAGAATACAACAAAACAAACAAATAAACCAAAAAACACCCAGAAAAAAGGGGGGTCAGAATCCATAGATGCAGAGCTTAAATAGAGAAAATAAGGTTGAGGAATTGGATGAATAGGGCAAGGACCATGGTTTAGAATCGAGAAGGGAGAAAAGAAATGAGAAGACAAGAAGAAAAAATTTTAAAATTTTTCTTTTCTCTCTTTTTGAAAAGGAGAATAGAGGAGAGAGTAGATAAGCCTATATTTAAGAAGTGAAACAAGTCAACAAAACAAAATAAACCCAAAAACACCCAGAAAAAAAGGGGGGTCAGAATCCATAGATGCAGAGCTTAAATAGAGAAAATAAGGTTGAGGAATTGGATGAATAGGGCAAGGACCTATTTAGAATAGAGAAGGAAGAAAAGAAATGAGAAGACAAGAAGAAAAAATTTAAAAAAAATTTCTTTTTTCTCTCTTTTTGAAAAGGAGAATAGAGGAGAGAGTAGATAAGCCTATATTTAGGAAGTGAAACAAGTTAAAAAATTAGAGAAGAAAAGAGCAAGAGAAGAGAAAATAAAGGAAAAATTGATTAGTGAAAAGAAAGGAAAGAGAAGGGGAAATGGAGTAGGAGCAGGGAAGAGGAAATTAGATTATGAATAAACCAACAGACACTAGAATACTAAGACATCAATAAAGTAGATAAAGACTTCCCATTTTTAAAAGGGATGGAAAAGAAAAGAGAAAAACTAAAATGGGGATAGGAGAAGAAACACAGGAGGAAAGAAAGAGAAATGAGGAAGAAAAAAGGTGCAAAAAAAGTGAAATATAAAATAAGGTAAAATGAAAAATAAAAAAATTTTTAATAATAAAAATTTAAAAATAAGAAAGTGAGTGTCATTCGCTTTGCCGAGTTGTACTGCCCCGCGGGAGCTGGCTTAGGACCCCACTCTTCTGTTCTGTCTGCTAATTCTGGGCTCCCTGTTGGGTACTAGGTGCTGGCCCCTGTCAGGCACTGCCTTTTGGCTGTTAGCGCCCTGTTGAAGCTCCAGGCGATCCAGGGGTCCTCTGCTTATGCCTGTCCGCCAGGCCCTGCTGCAAGCAGGTGGGCCAATCCGCCCTGTGTGCCTGTCTGCCAGCTGTCAGTCTTAGCCACTCAGGCGTCTGTTTCTGACAGGGCTTCAGGTGGGGTTGGTGCTGCTTCGCTTTCAGGGAGTGAGATGGGTGTTCTTTCCGGACCCACAGCTACTCCTCCACGAGTGGCCCAACATATTACTCTGGCCTCGGTTGGTCAGAGATCCTGGTATGGAGACCAACGGGGTTGGCTGGCAACCTGGAGTTTTTATCAGTCTGGTTCCTGGAATAGCAGGGCATTCAGACCTCTTCCACCCAGTCACGGAGGGCTCTTCGGGGCTGTTCACAGCCTTTGTCTCCTTTGCGAAGCTCAAAATGCAGGCAGGATGTGGCAGGCTGGTCACCTGCCTTGAGGCTACTGGGAGGGGCTAGCTCTTCTGGGGAGAAATGGCCACTTAGGTTTGGAAGCTTGAGAATGTCCCAATGCAGGATTCTTGGCCACGTCTCCCTGCCCTGCTTCCCTCCCCGGCCTCTCCTCAGGCATCTCGTCTGTGCCTTTTGCCTCTTTCCCTGTGCTGAAGCCTCGGGGGAGTGTTTGCAATCGAAAAGTCCTGTGTTCTGGGTTTAGCGAATAAAAGCAAGGACAAAACAACCATGAAACTGTGGATTTCTCTCTCCCCAGCATCTCACTGCTCGGGCTGCCTTTCGGACCACCATTCGAGGGGCAGCCTTTCGCAACTGTGGTCTTAGGTACAGATTCCCCAGCCACCAGCAATCCTGTGGCTTTTCCCTTCTACAGTTGGATGTTATGCCTGTCACCAAGGGATGTGGCTTTGGTGCAATGCAGCTAGCTTCCTCCTCACCCTCTCGGCCTGCTGGCCGGCTGTCCCTCTAGCCCAGATCCCCGTTCCTACCATTCTCTGGGTGTCCTCTGCCCTTCCTTGTAAATTGTCTTTCCGCTGTGTCTAATTTGTTAATTCCAGGTGGATGTTCTCCGATTTAGTTGTTTTACTAGTCTGGCCCCAGGACGAGGTAGCCGACACAACTGCCTATTTGGGCCGCCATTTTCTCTCCTCCTCTCTAAAAACCACCATCCCATTTCAGAGATAAGGAAAGCCCTTCCTTGTAAATTGTCTTCTCTGCTGTGTCTAATTTGTTAATTCCAGGTGGATGTTCTCCGATTAGTTGTTTTACTAGTCTGGCCCCAGTGCCTATTTGGGCCGCCATTTTCTCTCCTCTTCTCTAAAAACCACCATCCCATTTCAGAGATAAGGAAACTGAGGACTGTGGAGAGCCATGGCAGATGCAGAATTCAGGGCTCCTCAGACCTCCCAGCTCAGCCCTGACCCCTCGTCCTGCCTTTCTCCACAGGCTCTGAGTCCAAGCCATGTGTCCAGCCTTTTGACCCTGGGGCTGCAGCTTTGACCACCAACAGCAGCAGTGGATCCTGGAGACCTGAGCACCTGGACTTCTCCACCATGGGGGATGAGCAGGCAGGTGTCTGACCACTGAGACAGGCGGAAGCAAAGGCACCAGGACCAGCAAGTACACTTCATTTAGCACCTGCGTGTCACCAGGCCCTTTGTGTGCATTGTCTCAGGGGGCCTTCATTATAACTTGGCAAATTAGTTATTATCCCATGTTACAGATGGGAAAACTGGAATCATTTCTGGAACAAGAGGGAAAGGGAAGGATGGGAGGGAGGAAAGGTGGACAGGGAGATGAATGGGTGGATGGACAGATGGACAATGTATGGAAGGAAGGAAGGAAGGAAGGAAGGAAGGAAGGAAGGAAGGAATAAAAGAAAGGAGGGAGGGAGAGGAGAGGGAAGGAAGAAAGGAAGAAAGGGGGAAGGAAGGAAAGAATGAAGGACAGAGAGATAAACAAAGTATGGAAGGAAGGAAGGAAGGAAGAAAGGAAGGAAGGAAGGAAGGAAGGAAGGAAGGACAATGTATGGTTGGATGAAAGGAAGGAAGGAAGGAAGGAAGGAAGGAAGGAAGGAAGGAAGGAAAGAAGGAAGGAATGGAGGGGGAGGGAAGGGGAGGAAGTGGGGAAAGGAAGGAAGGAAGGACAGATAGACAATGTATGTATGGATGGATGGATGGAAGGGTGATTAGACGGGTGAGTGGGTATGCAGAAGGATGGATGTAAAGGGAAGAAAAAGCTCACATGGGAGGTCTGAGCTAGAGCAGCCCTGCAGAGTGGTCTCAAGCCAGGCTGAGATGGCCAAGTTATTACAATCACACATCAATCAGTTGTAGCCTGTGGGCTTCTCAGGAAAGGGTGTGATTTCCCAGAGGCTGACAGCTGGCAGCCATCTGCTGACAGTCTCCGCAACATCTGGGGCAGCATGTCCTCACTGAAGGGGGATCTAGGTGGCATTTTACACTGCCCACTACTCTAAGGAAGGGCATTCTATGTATCCACCTCCCTCATCTTATCTAATAAAAGAGAAACATGCAAATTGACCGTACCTCCGCTACACCCACAAGCCACGCCCACCAGCCAATCAGGAGAAAATATGAAAATTAACCCAACTAAGATGGCCACGGAGCTGGAGCGAGCAGGAGGTTTGGGTTGCCCCCGGCAACGGAGGAAGCCAAGCTTCCTGCCTGCCCTGCCAGCCCTGAGCTCCGCTCAAGGCTACAAAGTTTCAATTATAGA
>NW_005357191.1:669154-681748 GCF_000412655.1 Myotis brandtii
GCTAAGGATGTCCAACTGCAGCTTAGGCCTGCTCCCTGCTGGCAAGTGGACATCCCCCGAGGGCTCCCGGGCTGCCAGAGGGATGTCTGACTGCCAGCTTAGGCCCGATCTCCTGGGGAGCAGGCCTAGGCCAGCAGGTGGACATCCCCCGAGGGGTCCCAGACTGCGAGAGAGCATAGGCCGGGCTGAGGGACCCCCCCAAGTGCACAAATTTTTGTGCACCGGGCCTCTAGTCCTATATAATAAAAGTCTAATATGCAAATTGTCCCCTGGACCAGGAGTTCGACCAGGCGTTCCACCAGGGGGTGGGGCCGGCCGGCCAACCTTCTGCATCCCCTCCCCCTCACCAGCCCCACCCCGATCAGCACCCATCCAGGCCGGCTGGCCGGACCCCACCCATGCACGAATTCGTGCACTGGGCCTCTAGTTTTATGTAAAAGAACACTAGAGCCAAGCAGGGAACTAATTGGCCCAAGAGTCAGGGATGATCCAGGATAAACAAAAGTAGGACAGAGATGCAAATTGAGTTATGGCTCCTTCCAGGATTCCGGACCTCTTGAGTAGGAGCCATGGGCTGCAGACAGTCAGGCCAACAAAATGGTGAGGGAGAAACTGTGTGCCTGGGGGAGCAGTGAGCACTCAACATTGCAGGGAGGCTCTGCACCCAACACCTCCAAATAAACCCCTCCCCCTGTGTCTCAGCCATTGGCACTCAATCACCATAGCTGGAGGCAAGGGAAGCTATTGTCCTTGCCACATCTCTCCCTCCTCCACGCCCCGGGCAGAGGCCACCATAACCACTCTCCCAGGTGATCTGCACAGGTGTCCTCACTGCTCCACCAGCTTCTGTCTTGCCCCCTTACACCCCCCACCAAGCCCATCTTGGCTCTGCATCTTGCATAATCTTTCCAAAGGCAATCACAACCCCTAACCTCCCTACCACCACTGGTTGGAGCTTAAAGATTAAATCCTTAGTTGGCCTACCAGGCCTCCTGGTCCATTCCCATCCCCCTCCCTCCACACCTCCAACCATCAGGAACGCTTCTCTGGCCAGTTGTTGGGAGGTACTGTGAACTCTCAGACTGTGGGCTTCTGAACGTCCTGGGTTTGTTGCCTGAAATGCCCTCACCCACAGCCTCTGCCTATCCAACTCCTGTTCATTCCTCAGGCTTCACTGGCTGTCACTTCCTCTAAAAAGCTGGCCTTGATTGATTGATTGATTGATTGATTGAATTTTTACATTTTGTAGGACTTTTTATTGACACTCTATGAACTGATAAGATGTAGATCATTTTAAGATATATGAAACTTGGTCCTGGCCGGTGTGGCTCAGTTGGTTGGCGATGTCCCCTGTAACAAAGGGTTGCCTGTTCGATTCCTGGTCAGGGTATATGCCCAGGTTGCGGGTTCACAGGAGGCAACCAATCGATGTTTCTCTCTCACACATTGATGTTTCCCTCTCTCTCTCTCTCTCCCTTCCTCTCTCTCTCTAAAAGTCAATTTTTAAAAAGTAGGTAAGTAAATAAAATGTGTGACACTTGACTAATATGGTCAAAGAAATAATTTATATGTCATGTGGAGGCTATTTTATGTGGTTGGAACCAGGGTTTTTTGGTTTAGTTTTGGCTATAGAAGCTGTCTAAAGATTATCTAACTTTTTTTAACTAAGTTGCAGTTAGTAGGTCTTTACACCAATGATTACCCTGGGGTTTGTACTTTTTAAAAAGAGATTTTTCTAAGTAAAATTCCAATCTAGAATTCCTGCTCCTCCAGACTGGGTCAGGGGGCTCCCTTCAGTCCTTCCCCGCCCCCCACTTCCTGGAACATCACAGATTATAATTGCTGGATTTGATCACCAGTGTTCCCCAGTTCGCTCCAGGCAGCCAGGGACTGTGTGACTTGCCCAGAGAAAGGGCCCTGACTCCTGAAATATGAAACTTGGAATATAAAAACAGTAACCAACCTAGTACCTGCTTCCATCCATCGAGCACTTGCAGTGTGTAAACCTCATCTCATGTTACCGCAGAGCCATCCGACTAGAAGGCAACATTCCATCCATTTTAGAGATGAGAAAACTGAGGTCCACAGGAACTTGGCCGTGGGGACACTGAGCCGGCTAAGAAAGCCATGCCAGGACTGCGGACCTGGAGTAAGGCCTTTCTACCAGGCTGCCGTGCAAGAACCGTCTGTCCTGGTATTTATTTGCTATTTTATTTAAAACCGATTCCCTTTTGCCACGGTGAGATGGTACAAGGGACACAAAATGCATGAAGTCGCTTTGGTGTGCTCCTTTCTCTAATAGAAAAGCAGATAAACAACTCCTTACATGTTAAAGACATGTTCATCGGTGTACTATTTAATCTGCATGCAGTAAGCCTGTCTGCAGTGGGGATCCCGGGGGGATCTCGCCTCCAGGTCTGAATGGGGAGCCCATTCCCCAAGGTTTTCCATGGTCCAGAGAGCAGAAGCCTGAGCCAGTTACAATGATTAGTCAGGGGCCTGGAAAGGCCCCCTGGGGCCAGCTCACACTTTTTCTCACCCAGGAAATGTTGGAGGAAAGGTGTACGTCCCTAGTGAAGCCCCTGCCTGTCCCTCTAGCAGTGTACCTGCTGCAGGGAGCGGGCACCCTGTGCCCCCAGCCTGCCACCCCCAGCTCTGGCCGGCTGCCCACTGCTGCCTCCTGTGAGGGACACCAGATGCGAGAGAGGGAGAGTCCCGGCCCAGGCCAAGAGGCTGTCCTGACATGTTTACATTTATAGGAGGATGAAAACCAGAGCCACAGGGAAACGTTGGGGGCAATGGCCGAGGAGGAAGGAGATCAAAGAGGCTGTGCAGGCACCAGGGATGGGACTGGAGGTCTGAAAGGAGGCCGCTGCCCAGGTCCCAGGAGGGCCAGGCATTCAGACAGAGACTAAAGAAGGGACCCTGGTGTGCACAGGACAGAGGGCAGAAGAGAAGGAGCAGCCGGAGAGGTGGGAGGGAGCAGACATGGGCACAAAGGAGAGATGCCGGAAGAAAGGAGGCCTGGGAAACAGTGTGGCAGGTCCTTGAAAAACCAAAAATGCAATGACCATGTGCCCCAGCAAGTCCACTTCTGAATATCTACCCCAAATACTGAAAGCAGGGACTCAAACACATTGGCACACCCGTGTTCAAAGCAGCATTATCCTCAACAGCCAAAACGTGGAGACAACCCAAGTCCCCACCAGCGGATGATGGATGTGCACCATGGGCTCTGTTTACACCCACACCGTGTGGTCCATCCACACAACAGACTGTTACTCAGCCTTAAAAAGGAGTGGAATTCTGGCACATGCTAGAATACAGAGACACCTGGAAAGCATTAGGTTAGGTGAAATAAATCAGACACAAAAGGATAAGGATCATGTGGCTTCACTTATAGGAGGTCCCTAGGGGAGCCCGAGCCACAGAGACGGGGAGTAAAGGTCCCCAGAGGTCGGGAGGGGCGAGCGGGGAAGGGGAGTTAGTGTTGGATGGAGACAGGGTTTCTATCGGGAGGATGAAAGCTCTGGAGAAGGATGGTGGTGACGTGATGTGAACGCACTTAATCCCACTGAACTGTAAACTTACAAATGGTAAAAACTGGTCAATTTTCTTGTGTGTATTTTGCCATAATACAAAGAATGACAAGGGAGAGGTCAGACTGTAGAGAGCTCCAAGTGGGTGCGGGCAGGAGACAAGGCCAGGCCACTTCCTTATTCCGAGGCCAGTGTGGCCACCGCTGCTGCCTCCTGCAGCCAAGATCCTCAGCTGACCAAGAGCCTGGCTTTCGGTTAGCGGGTATTTTTCCACTTCAAATTGGAAACGTCCCCACACCAAGACTCAGCAGCAATCCCTCTGTTCTCCCTTACCTGGTAAAAAGACAGGCCGTGCCAAATGGTCCAGGGGTAGGGTTGCAAGGTTGCACAAATAAAATTACAGGACACCCAGTTGGGTTTAAATGTCAACCATTGCAACATCTGGGATCTACCTATACTAAAAACATATTTGTTGTTTACCTAAAATTCAAATTTAACCAGGTGTCCTGTATTTTATCTAGTAATCCTATCCTAGGGCCCTCTTGCAGAATTCATACAGGGGGACACCTTCAGGCCACCCATTGGGGCAGACCATCAAGGGCTTCCTGAGATCACATAGTGCCTGAGGCAGGAGAGGCCCACCCACCCACTTATCTACCAAACACTTACCTGGAGACAGTCCTAACAAAGGCCTGGAAAGGGACAGAGGGACACCTTACCTAACCTCAAGGGGTCGGGGTAATAGCCTGGAGGGCATGCCAAAATTGGGTTTTGAAGGATGAATAGGAGTTCACCAGGCTGACTCTAAGTGGGCTGGGAGAAAAGGGTCTCCAAGAAGAAGAAAAGGCAGGTGTCCTGGCTGGGAAAATTGACAAACAGAATGACTGGGAGGAAGGGAGAGCAGGGCAAAGGAAGTGGGGGGAAAGGAGTAGAGAGCAGCGAGTAAAGAAAGAACATAGAGCCTGGGTCCAGACAGACCTGAGTCTGAGCCCAGCTCGACTATTTATGGACTGCGCGGCTCTGGGTTAGTCCGTTCTCCTCCCTGCCGCTTTGTCTCCTGACCCGGAAAATACTGCCCCCTGGCGGAGCTGCTGTGGGATACACATCTGCGTGTCTGGTGTCTAACCCTGCCTGGCATGTTGCTGCCTCCTGGGCGGGAGGGAACCTGAGGCTGCCCAGGGGCCAGAAGCAGGAGGCACTGACCCTGGAGCCTTTCGTACTGCGCTGAGTAGCTGTCGGGGAGGAAACGGCAGTGGAGGACTGACCGCTCAGATGTCCTCTCTGGTAGGAGGGGGCAGAAAGGGGAGCTGAGCGAAGAGGGTGCAGGGTCTAGTACTGTGATTCCTTAAATGTTGAGAATTTGTTCATCATGAATCTCCTTGCATTACTTTTGAGTTGCTTTAACAATTACATGAAAATATTATCTTGATTCCTGAGTTTTGGGCCCCTCCGCCTTCAGTTCTGTGCCTGAGGCAGATGCCTCGCTTGCCTCACCCCAGTCCCAGCTTGGCAGGGAGATTTAGGGTCCAGGAGAAGTGTGAGCCCGAACAGCCCTGCGACGAGGAGCCTGCGCGCACAGCAAGGGCAGCACTCCTCTGTGTGGCGCTTGCCAGGTGGCATTTGCAGCCTTGGTCTTCCCTGAGCCTTACAGTGAGCGGGGTGAGCAGGCAGGGCAGGGCTACTGAAGACAGTGGGTGCAACGGAAACTCGAAGGGAGGTGGAAGCCCGGGCTTCCGGCCCCTTTTTGGGGGAATAAAGCTTGAAGGCCCAGGTGAGACAGAGGCCTGAGGGACTGCCTCCATCCCAGCCCACCGCCCTGAGAAGGCCCTGAGCCCCAGTGGGACAGGAGGGTGTGGGCCGGTCTGGGTCTTGGGCCTCTGCTGCCTTCAGCCAATGTGCTCTTCTCCCACCACCTGCAGGAGGAAGCTGGTCCTGGGCAGCTCGGGGAAAGCACAGAGGACCTCAGCCTGGACTGGGGGGCCCTTCAGGGCAGCGAGTACCTCCAGGACCTGGGCCTTGAGGCCCCTGCCCACCGCCAGCCTGGAGCGGCCAGGGAGAGTGACCCCCCAAGCGAAGCAGCAGGAAGCGGTTCATCCTGCTCCAGTTCAGCAGGACGGGAGGGCCTGCCTCGGAGATGCAGCTGGGCGAGGTCCCGCAGCTGCTCAGACAGCTGGCAGAGGTTGGTGCCCGCCACTGAGCCTTCCATGACACCCTCCCAGGATCAGGGGTGTCCGCACGGCAGAGGCAGCCCCCTCCCAAGACACACATGCCCACACACAGATCCACGTGCACGGAAACACGTGCTGAGTGTGCACAAGCCCCAAAGGACACTGTACATACACACTGCAGGCAGGTGCGATCCCAGGTGTGCACACTTGCCCACGCACACTAGGTGTACCGCTGCCCATGTTCACCCCCAGGCTGGCACATTCACTCGCTCTGACCCACACCTATAGGCCTACATGTCCGACTTGCAGGGCAGTGGCACATGCATGCACAAAGCCACAGATGCGCTTGGAATCAAGACACATATTGCCCTAGCCGGTTTGGCTCAGTGGGTAGAGTCTGCAGACTGAAGAGTCCCAGGTTCGATTCCAGTCAGGGGCACATGCCCGGGTTGTGGGCTCCATCCCCAGGGTGGGGTGTGAAGGAGGCAGCCAATCAATGATTCCCTCTCATCATTGATTTTATCTCTCTCTCCCTCTCCCTTTCTCTCTGAAATCAATAATAATATATATATTTAAAAAAAAAAAAAACACATAGGAGTGCTCGACTCCACACACACCACAGTGGCAGCCCTAAAGAGTGGAGGCGGGTGCTTTAGCCACCCCCACCCAACCCCTCCAGCCCTCTCACCCCAAATAGAAAGCCAGTCCATGTAAAAATGGGGGGTCTGTGATGCACAGGCAGCTTCAGCGAATCCACCAACCTGGCTCTTCCCCCCCCCCATACGGGGAGATGTGGACCCTCTCTATGGCCCAGAGGGGTCATCTGCGGGTCCTCCCAAACCCCCAGATTCTGGAGCTGGTGGAGCGGCAGCAGGTGGAGAGACCTGCTGAAGCCCTGAATCCCGCCCTTCTCCCCCCAGGTTCAGCCTCGACTCCTCGGCTGTGAGTGAGGGGCCGTGTCTCCCTCGGGCGCTGGCGACCCTTGCCCTGAACCTTCCTGGGGAGAGTCTGCAGGCCTGGACTAAAGAGTGTCTCTCCGGGGGCAGGACCCCAGCGAAGCACCCAGGCAAGGTGGGTGCAGCCTGCGGCCACCCGGACAGTAACACTCCGGGCCCAGGAGCCGAGCTGCGGCGGGAAGGGGAGCCTCACCCATGGGACTGACCTGCCATGGCTGGGCGGTCGCTGCTGGAGCCCACGACGGGGGAGTCTCAGCCCTGAGATCGCAGCCCAGGCCTGAGTTCCTCCCTGAGGAGGGTCCACAGCAGCGGATCCTTGGCCAGAAGCGCAGCCAATTGGCGGGGGCGGGGGACTCCTCCGCGCCCCTGCAGCGGAAGGGAGGCCTGTCTGATTGGAGTCTGGGACTCCAGCCCACAGCGGGGGGAGAAGCCTGGCCCCTTTGCTCTGACTCTGACCTGCAGACCTACTGGGCCTGGAACCTGCACTCACAGTTTCAGGGCCCGGCCCACAGCCCGGGCAGGGGAACTGCCGCGCATCTCTGGGAGGGTAAGGCTCCAGCGTCTGGCTGCGGGGAGACCCCTGCCCTGCGCCTGGGGCGCCTGCATGTGCTAGAGGTTGGGGCCGAGCCCTTGATCCGGAGCCTTCCTGCAGCCTCTGGGCCGCCGGCTTAGCGAGCTGCTCGTTCCGCTCGTTCCCCGCAGGAAGGTGACGGCCTGGAGGAGAGAGTGAGGTCCCAGTCGGTTCCCGTGACCTTGGATGAGGTCAGCGCCCTGGAAAGCTCTCGGGCTTTGGAGGTGCCCACTCACGCTGCCCAAGGTAGCCCGGCCTGGTGTTTCCCTCTCGGGCCAAGCAGGGCAGCGGGGCTGGGCTAGAAGGTGCCCCATGGGTCCCAGCTGGGCCCCAGAGGATGTGGAGGTCCTGGGGGAGGGGTTCCCGAGAGCGGGAGAGCCTCCAGCATCTGCCCCTCCTCTACCCCCTCCCCCAGGGGTCTGGAGCCCCCACCACTGCCATGGCCTCGCCTCCCTTCTCTTCTGACTCTGTCTCTTTCGTTGTTTTCCTGCCGGCCTCAGACAAACTCTGGGTCCTCAGAATGTGTCTCTCTGGTGTCAGGCAGACCTGCAGGCTACACCCAGACCCACCACTTTCTGACCAGCCTCAGCCCCTGCAGCCTTCTGCATAGACTGAGACATAATGTCCCTCCTTAGGGCCACTGGGGGTACACGCACGCACGCACGCACGCACGCACGCAAAGCACTTAGCACATCCTAAGCTCTTGTGAAAAGCTGGGGATACCTCCCTCCCTGCTCTCGTCCCTCTCCCGCCTCTCCTCCTGAGAGTGGCGAGGCCGCTCCGCCGACCTCAGTTCTGCAGGGGTGGGTCCCGGGGAGCCACTGCAGGGCGGGCTCCTCAGTCTCTGCAGGGAGCGGGCGGGAGCTCCTCACGCCTGTGCGTCCTGATGTCGGGCTACTTCCAGGCCTGGAGCCACCAGTGCTGGAGTGTCTGGAAAAGGACCACGTGGAACCAGACCATGTGTGAGTGTCCGCCCCGCGGGGAGGAGCCCAGTGGCCAGCCAAGGGGTCCAGGCTGTGGGAGGAGGGGTGCAGGCTGCAGCATTGCTGGCAGTAAGTGACCTGGCAGCCACGGTGCCTCTCAGTCCCCCATGACCTCACCTTCTCTCCCACCCCTCCTTCTCCCAGGGGAGGGACCCAGGCCCCTCAGAGAGGTTCCCACAGGCCTCAGGAGGGGGCTGGGCTCCTGGCTAGGGTCTGCTTCAGGACCCAAGGCAGGTGCGGCCATCCCCGCTCCTCTCGGGGATAGGTCTGTAATCTGGGATGACTATGGGCTATTTTATTCCCGCCCCAGGCTGATGGTCCAGCAGGTACTGCAGGAACTTCGACAGTACCATGGGTAAGTGGAAGGGAGACAGGCAGGGAACAGGGGTGGGAGGACAGGTGTGGGGCAGACAGGGACTAGGTGGGTATGGGGGACCAGTGTGCGAAAGGACAGATGTAGTGGATGGTTGTGAAGAAGTGTGGGGAACACAGGTTTGGAGGAAGAGGTTGGAGGACAGATGTGGAGGGACAGGTATAAGAGGCCAGATGTGAGAGTAAACAGGTGTGGGAAACAGGCTGGAGAGAAGACAGGGAGAAATGGGGACAGGACAGGGGAGGGGAGGCGATAGGAGGGGAAGAGAGCAGGGCCATCGTGGGGAGGAGGGAGCCACGCTGGCCCATGAAGCCTCTGTGCAGAGGGGAACAGATGCATCTCCCGCAAACACTGCCTCCCCGGGCGTGGCCTGCCTTCTGCCGGAACATATGCCCCAATGACCATACATGCAGGCCCACAGGTGGAGGAAGGGGGGCTCTCGGGCCATGGCAGCGGGCGCACACCCAACCACAGAAGCCTGAGGGAGAGGGGCTGCTGGGTGGGGGAGGGGCTGCTGACCAGGTGTCTGTCCCCTCTGGTCCTGCAGGGCTCAGCAGAGGGCTCGCTTGTCGGTCAGCCCCAGAGAAGCCCCCTCAAACCTCACCTGGTTTGAGTTCCTGTCTGAGTAAGTAGGCAGAGCTGCTGCAGGCGGGGGGCTGCGGGCGGGGCAGGTGGGAGCCCAGCCCTGGGTTTGCACAAGTGTGTCCTGCGGCCCTCGGTGCCTGGCCTGGGCTGGGGGCAGGAGCTGGGTCCCCATCCTCTCTGGAACCACCGAGGGCAACAGCAGGGGTGAGGGTGGGGCTCCTCATACACCTGCGGTGGGGGGAGGAGGACTTCCTGGAGGAGGTGACAGCTTGAACTGGGTTCTGGGGGAAGGGTAGGGTTCGCCAGTCCTCAGATCTGAGGATGGGAAGGGAAAACAGTGCCTTCTGGACTGGGGACCGGTATCAGGTGGGGCTGGGAGGAGGGACAGTGGAGGAAGTCAGCAGGGCCAGGTCACCTCTGCTAAGCTAAGGCCAGAGCTGCCTAGTGACTGAGGATGGTGCGCACAGATGACTGGGGCAGGCAGGGTGCAGACTGGAGGTGCAGAATCCCCTCCAGGGAATAGATTCTGCCCAGCTGGGCTTGTTTGTCGTTGACCTAACAAGTATTTATTAAATAAAGATGTGCCTGTAATCAGGGGGGCCATGGCAGTGATGCGGGGAGGGGAGGAGAGCTGGGTTTGAAGAAATCCCACAGGAAGAATGGGCAGGATTTATAGGCTCATTCGATCTGGAGGTGGGGAGGGGTGGATCAGAGGGAGGAGGCAGAGATGGCAGAGCCAAGATTTCCAGCCCAGGCCCATCAAGGGACCTCCAGCTTGAGACCATGTCGCTTGACCCCCTGCAAACCCAATCCCTATGGTTCCTGGAACATTGCAAACAGCAAAACACTGAAATGTTTGATGAGTGAGAGAAGGAGGGAGAGAGTTGGGGACCATAGAAGAGGTGAAACAGGAGGAGGAGGCCACAGGAAGATGGATGCAGGTAGATTCCAGGAGCGGCGTGCAGGCCTGGCTCAGAACGGCCTCTGACCCTGCTGCCCGCCCTCATCCATCTTCCCTCCCCTCAGGAGCGAGGATGGAGCCAGCAAGATGGAGAGGACTGACAGGGGCATCACCAGGTCGAAGTGCAGACTCAGCTCCCTGCGCAGTCGAGTCACCAGGCACAAGGACAAGGTGAGGGGGTAGGACACGGGCCCCTCTGCCTTCCTCGGCATGTCAGAGTGGCCCTGGCCCTGTGGTTCCAGGTAGGCCTGGGTACACAGGCATTCTAAGTCTCACCTCTGTCCCCCACAGGGGAAAAGCCCTGTCCAGCTGAAGGACAAGGATCAGGATGCTCGGGAGAGAAAGGAATGTGTCAATGGCCACCAGCTGTCGCGAGGAGCCGTCTCCGGCCACGCCACCTGCCCCCTGTGCAGCAAACCCTTTCTCAGCTCTGGTAAGTAAGGTGGCCCAGCCTGTCCCCTTGGATGGTGGCCACTTTCTCTACTTTTCTAATCGCGCTTGTGGCCGCCTTCGCTCTTTGCACTCTTGTCCGATTTCGCCCTAGCCCAGGGCGGGCTGGCCTTGGCTCCCTGGAGAGCACCAGGACCGGTCCCCAAGGGCAGGGACCATTTGGTTAGCGAGGGGCCCAAAAAATTCCTTTTTAAGTTTCGCTTTTGTCGTTGCGAAATCCTCTTGCAAAATGTGGACTCGGGCAGGGTATTAGTTAGCGAGGGCTGCGCCACCAAGTCCCACACTCCGTGCGGCATGTCTCTCACGGCTCCTCCTGAGGGCACTGGGCACGGGCCAGTCCAGGCCTCTCTCCTCGCGTCTGGCGGGTACTTGGCCTGTGGCTGCAGAACTGCAGGCCTCACGTGGCGTCTTCCCTGCGTGCGTGTCTGTTTCCCAACGTGCCCTTTCTGGTAAGGACACTAGTCAGCCGTATTGCATCAGTGTGACCTCATCTGAACTAACTACGTCAGCAATGACCCCATTTCCAAATAAGGCCACCTTCTGAGACACTGGGGGGATCAGGACTGCAGCCTATGAATGGCGGGGTGTTACCAGAAAGGGGACGGGCTCTGAGTGGGTCTGCCTGGGGCCAGCTGGGACTGTGCGGGTTCTTGACTTCGTGCAGGAAAAATTTCACAACGCGAGTCCAGGTGACGATGAGGGAGCGTTTATTAACGCTGGGGGCAGTGAGACAAAGGGCTTAGCGTAGAAGGAGCAACAGAGAGCCCAGGCTGGGCTGCCCTGGCTCTCTGGGAGTCAGAGAAAAGGGGGCCTGGGGGTCAGGTTCGGGGATTAGCCCGGGACAAGCTGCTGCCGCCCATTGCTCCCCAGGTTGCAAGTCTCATGGGGCCCCTTAGAGTTTAGGAGATGCAGGCCTGTGGGGGAAGAAGTGGGGAAGGAGGGGAAGGGGGTGGCGGGGGCTGCTCCCCGAGGAAGAGCATGTGTTGGGTCATTTGTCTTGAGGCTTCGAGATAGAGACTCTTCCCAAAACGGTAATACAGCTGCCCAGGTGTAGGCCTGGGACCCCGGGGCAGATTCTGAGGCCTCTGACCTTCTGGGAGGCTTTCACCCCGTGTCTGTCGTGGGTAGACGGTCTGGCCTTTTAACGGCTTCTAACAGTTGGGCCAGTAATCGTCCCTGTTGTATTTTACTAACAGCCTCGGTCTCTTAAGAGGCTTGGTAGCGTGAGACCGCGTCCCTTAAGAAAGAAATGAGCCCAGCCCGCGTTTCTGGGTTCAAATTCTATTTCCGGCAAGTTTCCAAGATCACGTTACAAACCCTTTTATTTCTCTGAGCACCTGTACCTTTGAGGCTGTTCTCTATCGGCTATACCTGTGGGAGAAGCATTAATGACAGACAGTAACGTTTGTTTGAATTACTCCCAAGCTAGCTGCGGGCTAGGGCAGGACTTCCCACCCAGCAAGGCTGCCCGAGCAGAACTGCAGAGCAGAGGGCGGGCTACACCCCGGGGGCAGCTTTTCTGGGTGACTTTTCTCTGTCCAGGAATTCTCTGTTGCCCTCCCCGACCCCTGGTGTCCAGCCAGGAGGTCCGGGGGTGCCTTGGCTGGGGAACTCACAGGGGGCTGTGGGCCACCCTAAGTGCCAGGCTAGGGGCACAGGGTCTGACTGCCCCTCCTGGGCCTAAGCAGGCCGGGGTGGGGGTGGGGGGGCACTTGGGTTTCACACCCCAGGGGTAAATTTCAAAGACTAGTGAGTGTGCGGCGCGGGCTCTTCACATTTGGGCTGTGAGCCTTTTCCTAAGTCCCCGGCTCAGCGCTTAAAGAAGCTGGGGAGCCATTGTTCGGTTCCCCTCCCCCCGGGCCCCGGGGATCAGGAGCCAGCGATCACTGGGAGCCCACTGTTGGATTCTAGGCACCTGGCCGCCAGCAGTGCAAGGCTGACAGGAAATGGACCAGGACAGGAGAGAGAGGGGCAAGAGTGACAACCCTCTCCCTCCCCTCCCCCCCCG
>NW_005357191.1:681760-686240 GCF_000412655.1 Myotis brandtii
ACCCCCAGAGCAGGCAAGATGCAGGCCAGAACTGCTGCAGGAACACAGGGTCCCATCAGCTTCTATTTCTTCTGCTATTTTATCTCCCAAGGGCTGGTTTGGAGGCTGCAAATGGGCTTCTTGAGTACCAGGGAGATGACAATGGCAGGGAGGGGTGTTTTCCACGTGTTCCACACGTCCGTTCTCCCAGGCACACCCCTATTGTGGGGGGCACTCTGATGCACGGCAGGATGTTGACCCGCATACCTGGCCCCCACCCACTAGATGCCTCCCATGAGTCAGGACAACCAAAAATGGCCCCAGACATGGCCACATGTTCCCCGGAGGATAGGATTGCCCTGGGTGAACATCAGGGCGCTAGAGAGATGGAGAGCAGGACCTAGAAATTACACCTCCACCCTTGGAGCAGGTTAGGGTGGATTTTTAACTTCTTGCCTTTCCTGGCTCCACACGGGTGGAGCGTTAGTTCCTTCTTCCTCATTCCTGCCTTGTGTAGAGCCCTGGGTGTCTGCTGCTGGTGCGGCGGTCAAGAGAGTGCGGTTTTGAACTGTTTGTCCATCGAAGGCGCTCCAGCCGGCTTTCTGACACACAACCTGTCTTTGGCTGAGGCTGGCATGGGCTTTGCAAGAGCAAAATGCACTGACAACTTCTGGTCTTGAAGTGCTTCTAAGCAGCAGGTGATTTCCTGGTCGGCTGACTTCCCCTGCTCCTCTGGGGGTTGAGTTCGGTTGTCTGCAGGGGGCCTGCTGGAGGGCCTGGATCAAGCGAGCCCTTTCTCAGGCATCCGATTCAAGGAGTTGGTGAGTCGGCAGAAAGAAGGGTGAGCTCTAGAACCGTCCATAGACGGACACAAGGGAGCGGCTGCTTTCGTGCTGCAGGGGCGAGCTGGAGTATTCTGCAGCAGGATCGATCCCAAAGGTGAAAATATTTGCCGTGGGGCTCTTGACAGAAACGGTTGCTGGCCCGTGAACTAACTTACTCTGCAGCAAGGAAGACTCAAGAAGACTTACCCCGGCCCGCAGATCAATAAGCCCTTACCAGGATGACCTTGAAAGAGGGGGGTTCCGACAGGGACTGATCTCCTGAAGGCCACTTGACAATCACAGAAGATTTTGCACAAATAATAGGAATAACGGGTAGCATTACATCACTGGGCACTTACACTGCCCCGAACACCCTGTGCGTTCAGCGGATTCCTCATAGCCCTCACCACTGTGCTTCCCCTTCGACAGGTGAGGGAATAGAGGCCCAAAGCAGTTGAGCTTTTGCCCACAGTCACACAGGCCGCATTCCAGCTCAGCCCTGGTCACCAATCCACTGTCACATCACGCCATTCAATTTTTAATAATAATAAAATAATCTTTTAATTTTTTTAGTTCTACCAAAACCAAAATTTTATATTTTAAAAGAAAATAAATACCTCAATTAAAAAAAAAAAAGACATGGAGAAAAAAAATTTAATTACAGCTGCATGAAGAGCAGAAGTTTAATATGTCAAAACATTTTGTTCTTTGATGTGCTTTATCGTCAATATTTGGGGGAAATTTTTAAGGTTTTTTCCACCAAAATGGTATTAATAATAACTCGGTATAATAACATTTAAAATAACAGGAAATTGAAAACACCTTTACACCATATTTTCTCAAACTGTTCTGAAGACAGTGAACTCATAATTGTTTTTCCTTTGCTTTAAAATAAGCTACCAGTGCCCTATCCAGTTTGGCACAGCAGTTAGAGCATGGGCCCCGGGACTGAAAGGTCCCCGGTTCGATTCCGGTCGAAGGGGTCAAGTACAAGTACCTTGGTTGCAGGCTTCAGCCCCAGTTGGGGCTGGAGGCAACCAATCAATGTGTCTCTCACATTGATGTTTCTCTCTCTGTCTCTCACCCTCCCTTCCACTCTCTCTAAAATAAATAAGTAAATAAATAAATAAAATAAGCTACCAGTAATTCTAAACCAGGCAAAAATGTTTTGCCTGGATCAAATATAAGCATTCAAACTTGTAAAAATGTTTTGCAATGAGTTCTTGCTTTCTATAAAAGCCTAAAATAGCTAAGGAGAGACTAGAGTTTATTTTCAAATTTTATGACTGGCTTCCTATAATCTCTTACCAGTAGACTTACTGGTGAAATACTAGATATTAAGGATCAGATTTAATTCTTTGGTACAAGCATGACACTGTCATTGATTGCTTTGTGTGGCTAACAGAAACCATTGAGCAACCAAGTCTAGAATACAATGCAAGGCAGGGCAGGAGCCATAACTTAATGTTTTATTTTGTTACAGGAAAAATCAACACTAATTATATACTCCAGAGGAACTAACTCCTATGTAGAGATTTCAACATTATAACAAACCAACAGGTCACGCTTCAAAATGACCCAACTTATAACTTGTAGCTGGAATATTATGCTGCATTTTGGCAATATACCCCAACTTAAGAGTATACAACTATCTTAGGATGCTTAACAAAACTAATTCCTCCTATCCCTCCATGGGGGCACCCCCTTCTTTCCCCTAAACTTTTAATTTTAGATTTAAAGAAAGGTGCAAAAAGAATAAAGAGGGTTCCCTTATACCTTTCACTCAGCTTCCCCTCATGTTAACCTCTTATACTAGTACTAGAGGCCCGATGCATGAAAATTCGTGCAAGAGTAGGCTTTCCTTCCCCCGGCTGGCCTGGGCTGGCTTCCCTCTGGCCCTGGCTTCGTGAGGAAGGACGTCTGGAATGACATCTGGAAGACGTCCAGTCTAATTAGCATATTACCCTTTTATTATTATAGCTGACCACAGTACATTGGTCACAATTTAGCAACCAACGTTGGAACAATACTACTTACCAAACTCCAACTTCAGATCTCACCGGGTTGTTGTTGGTGTTGTTCTGTTGTTTCCGTTAGGGTGCTTTTCCTATTTTCCGATCCAACTCAGGACACATTATCTTTAATCATCCTGCCTCCCGTCTCTCTGGTCTGTGACGGCTTCTCAGTCTCTTCTTATTGTTCATGACTGTGACAGTCTTGAGAAGTGTTAGCCATGTGTCTTGTACAGTGTCCTCTGGTCTAGGTTTGTCTGATGTGTCCTCATAATTAGACACAAGGGTTAGGGTTTGAGGAACCTCTTGCCTCATCATATCAGAGGGCAAGTGCTATGATCATGACATCCCTGGGGATGTTAACCTTCATGCCCTAGTTTAAGTAACGTCTGCCAGGTTGCTATTTTTCTGTCTTCCTTCTCTATTGGTTAGAAGCCAGTCACTCAGTTGGGTCTACTCTCAGGTTGGAAGAACTCAAGCTCCAGCTCTTGGAGATATTTGATTTTCAAAATAACCCTTTGGGCTTAGGGAAGATTTGTTTGTGTGAAAGAAATTATGTAGGTAGCACTTAGCATGGTGCCTGGTATGGAAGGGCAATAATAGCGTCTATCACAGGGGTGGGCAAACTTTTTGACTCGAGGGCCACAATGGGTTCTTAAACTGGACCGGAGGGCCGGAACAAAAGCATGGATGGAGTGTTTGTGTGAACTAATATAAATTCAAAGTAAACATCATTACATAAAAGGGTACGGTCTTTTTTTTTTTTAGTTTTATTCATTTCAAACGGGCCGGATCTGGCCCGCGGGCCGTAGTTTGCCCACGGCTGGTCTATCATCATCATCGTCATCATCATCACTATTTGTTGTTGTTAGGACAAAGCTAGCATCTAAAGCATAGACCCTAAGCCTAGGCTTTTACCACAGCCCCACACACCTATCTAAAGAGGCACAGAAAGCCAGAACAGCCGTGTCTCACTCCCAACAGGCTGAGAGCAGGCACCTCCAGGTATAACTCACCACAAGCTTATCTACCATGGGAGACATTCAAAGCCACACATCCTTCTCTGTCCCCTAGAGGAAACGGCCCCACAGTAAGTGAAACAGAATAGGGAATGACTCACTCTCCAGGTAATTACAGAAGGTGGGTCTCCACGGTAAAGCTGACATGCTTTCCCAGAGACCAGCCCTCTAAAGGAATACCATTCCAGACAGTCCTGTTCCTGGCCTTGGCCTTTGAGGCTCTTCATGGTCTGACCCCGCCTACCCCTCCACCCTTCTCTCCCACTATTCAGCCACCTTGGCTCCAAAGCCCAGCCACCCTGGAGTCTTGTGGCTGCCCATGCAGAGTGCTTGCTCATTCAGTGCTGTTCCTGGAACTCCCTGGGCCACCTAACTCTTACTCACCTTTTAAAACATAGTGCAGATCTACTTCCACTGTGAAGCCTGTATCAGGTGACTGTATGTGTCTGAGTGTCTCTTAGGGCAGTTACTGTCAGCTGAGGGTCATTCTGTCCCCCAGGGGACATTTGACAATGCCTGCAGGCATTTTTGATGGTCAGGCCTGGGAGTGCTACTTATATCTAACTAGAGGCCCGGTGCACAAAAATTTGTGCACTCGGGAGGGGGAGGGTCCCTCAGCCTGGCCTGTGCCCTCTCACAGTCTGGG
>NW_005357191.1:687044-688708 GCF_000412655.1 Myotis brandtii
ATCTGGGGTTTGTTTAGCTTCTATAATTGAAACTTCGTTGCTTTCGGAGCTGAGAGCCGGGCTGTGGCAGGCGGGGAACCTTGGCTTCCTCCATCACTGGAGCAAGCAAGCTTCCTGCTCGCTTCAGCTGCGTGGCTGCCGGCCGCCATCTTGGTTGGGTTAATTTGCATATCCCGCTGATTAGCCAATGGGAGGCGTAGCGAAGGTACGGTCAATTACCATGTTTGTCTATTATTAGATAGAATGGGTAGAGGCCAAGAATGCTGTTTAACATCCTCCAATGCACAGGCAGCCCCCACAACAAAGACTTATCCAGCCCAATTGTCGATAATGCTAAGACTAAGAAATGCTGCTGTAGACTTACGCTCTCTGTGTCTCCTTAGCTCTTAGTAAAGCCCATGGCCCATGATAAAGACTCCGTAGGTACAGAATGGTTGGATGGGTAAAAGACAAGAGATATCTCTCCTTGCCAGGCTCTTTGAAAAGTCAGTTTCTACCTTTAGGGGAGAGCTATGTCACCTGAAGGTTTCTATAACCAAGATGGCTACAGAAATAAGGGTTATACCACTCTTCCTGCTTAAAATCTCCAATGGCTCCCCAGTACCTTCGGGTAAAGAGTCTAAAAGTCATAGCAATTCAGAGAGTGAACATTTACCAACCCATAAGGACCTCAAAAGACCCAAATTGGGGCTTCTGGCCTACATCAGAGTTGTGTGTCTGATGAAGCGTGTCCTTGCACTTCTGGCGTCTCCAGTTCCCTCGGCATGCTTCTTCTCTCGACCACAAAGACCAGACTTAAACTGAAGGCAGGTCATTTGAGGATCCCCCACCCTCACCCCCAGTTTCTGTAGTGAGGGCTCTTGACCACAGAATATGTGTGTATGTGTTGAATTGAATTTGATTTGGGGAGAGCTTGGCCTGGCGGAGCAGCTTGAACCTTGGGTGAGAGGTTCTTGGTTCCTCTCCTGGTTACTGCCCAAAAGCCCCAGCTGTGAGGGACCTGGATGGGACCAGCAGCCTCAGGGCAAGGATGTCTGATGGTACCTGAGCAGGTGTTGGCACTGGGGAAGGCATATCTAAGAACACCTGTGTGAGGGTCTCTGGCCTGTGTTTCAGACTCTGGACACCTGTTTCAGAGTATGTGCTCGCATCTGTATTGAGGGTATCTGGTTTGTGTTTTGGGAGAGGATCTAAAAGTTGCTATGTGGGGTCTCAGAGGTTTCTGGGTGCCCGAAAACCTGTTTGGGGGTACCTGATGGCTCCTGGATGAAGGTGTGTGGTACTTTGGGGATATTTGGCATGTTTTTCAGATTCTGAATGCTAGTATTGGGGATCTAACAGACCTAGGTGGGGTGTCTGAGCAGTTGTCTGGCCTGAAAGTATCTGATGGCCCCTGCCTGGGTGTCTGTCTGGCATGTTTGGGATCGCTGGGCGACCTATGGTAAAGTGTCTGGGACCACCTGACTTTCAGGCACTTCTGTCTGTAGTCTACACCGACCCTTCTTCATAGGTGACAAATCTGTTCGCTCCGTTTCTTGTACCCTCCCTTCTTCTTGCCCTCAGACTCGCCCTCAACCCGCCAACGTCCCCAGGCGCCCGCTGACCTCCCAGCACCCGATTGCCCCCCAAAACCCCCAGCCCCACTGTCCTCGCACCCAGAACCC